>NC_083286.1:2176200-2540636 GCF_963506605.1 Zootoca vivipara
GAATGCATAGATAGAAGGCAAATAAGCGTTCCATGGCTTTATTTCGCTTATTTGCTTACTCTTGAGTAGAACTGCATGTTCACGCCAGAAATAAGCATCTTTGTGAAATGAGTCAAATTGAAGCAGAACACATTGTTGGAGTGTCAGAATGCACAGATAGAAGGCAAATAAGCGTTCTAGCGCTTTATTTCGCTTAGTTGCTTACTCTTGAGTAGAATTGCATGTTCACGCCAGAAATAAGCATCTTTGTAAAATGAGCCAAATTGAAGCAGAAAACATTGTTGGAGTGTCAGAATGCATAGATAGAAGGCAAATAAGCGTTCCATGGCTTTATTTCGCTTAGTTGCTTACTCTTGAGTAGAACTGCATGTTCACGCCAGAAATAAGCATCTTTGTGAAATGAGTCAAATTGAAGCAGAAAACATTGTTGGAGTGTCAGAATGTACAGATAGAAGGCAAATAAGCGTTCTATCGCTTTATTTCGCTTAGTTGCTTACTCTTGAGTAGAACTGCATGTTCACGCCAGAAATAAGCATCTTTGTGAAATGAGTCAAATTGAAGCAGAAAACATTGTTGGAGTGTCAGAATGCATAGATAGAAGGCAAATAAGCGTTCCATGGCTTTATTTCGCTTAGTTGCTTACTCTTGAGTAGAACTGCATGTTCACGCCAGAAATAAGCATCTTTGTGAAATGAGTCAAATTGAAGCAGAAAACATTGTTGGAGTGTCAGAATGTACAGATAGAAGGCAAATAAGCGTTCTATCGCTTTATTTCGCTTAGTTGCTTACTCTTGAGTAGAACTGCATGTTCACGCCAGAAATAAGCATCTTTGTGAAATGAGTCAAATTGAAGCAGAAAACATTGTTGGAGTGTCAGAATGCATAGATAGAAGGCAAATAAGCGTTCCATGGCTTTATTTCGCTTAGTTGCTTACTCTTGAGTAGAACTGCATGTTCACGCCAGAAATAAGCATCTTTGTGAAATGAGTCAAATTGAAGCAGAAAACATTGTTGGAGTGTCAGAATGCATAGATAGAAGGCAAATAAGCGTTCTAGCGCTTTATTTCGCTTAGTTGCTTACTCTTGAGTAGAACTGCATGTTCACGCCAGAAATAAGCATCTTTGTAAAATGAGCCAAATTGAAGCAGAAAACATTGTTGGAGTGTCAGAATGCATAGATAGAAGGCAAATAAGCGTTCCATGGCTTTATTTCGCTTAGTTGCTTACTCTTGAGTAGAACTGCATGTTCACGCCAGAAATAAGCATCTTTGTAAAATGAGCCAAATTGAAGCAGAAAACATTGTTGGAGTGTCAGAATGCATAGATAGAAGGCAAATAAGCGTTCCATGGCTTTATTTCGCTTATTTGCTTACTCTTGAGTAGAACTGCATGTTCACGCCAGAAATAAGCATCTTTGTGAAATGAGTCAAATTGAAGCAGAAAACATTGTTGGAGTGTCAGAATGCACAGATAGAAGGCAAATAAGCGTTCTAGCGCTTTATTTCGCTTAGTTGCTTACTCTTGAGTAGAACTGCATGTTCACGCCAGAAATAAGCATCTTTGTAAAATGAGCCAAATTGAAGCAGAAAACATTGTTGGAGTGTCAGAATGCATAGATAGAAGGCAAATAAGCGTTCCATGGCTTTTTTTCGCTTAGTTGCTTACTCTTGAGTAGAACTGCATGTTCACGCCAGAAATAAGCATCTTTGTAAAATGAGCCAAATTGAAGCAGAAAACATTGTTGGAGTGTCAGAATGCATAGATAGAAGGCAAATAGGGGTTCCATGGCTTTATTTCGCTTATTTGCTTACTCTTGAGTAGAACTGCATGTTCACGCCAGAAATAAGCATCTTTGTGAAATGAGTCAAATTGAAGCAGAAAACATTGTTGGAGTGTCAGAATGCACAGATAGAAGGCAAATAAGCGTTCTAGCGCTTTATTTCGCTTAGTTGCTTACTCTTGAGTAGAACTGCATGTTCACGCCAGAAATAAGCATCTTTGTAAAATGAGCCAAATTGAAGCAGAAAACATTGTTGGAGTGTCAGAATGCATAGATAGAAGGCAAATAAGCGTTCCATGGCTTTATTTCGCTTAGTTGCTTACTCTTGAGTAGAACTGCATGTTCACGCCAGAAATAAGCATCTTTGTGAAATGAGTCAAATTGAAGCAGAAAACATTGTTGGAGTGTCAGAATGTACAGATAGAAGGCAAATAAGCGTTCTATCGCTTTATTTCGCTTAGTTGCTTACTCTTGAGTAGAACTGCATGTTCACGCCAGAAATAAGCATCTTTGTGAAATGAGTCAAACTGAAGCAGAAAACATTGTTGGAGTGTCAGAATGCATAGATAGAAGGCAAATAAGCGTTCCATGGCTTTATTTCGCTTAGTTGCTTACTCTTGAGTAGAACTGCATGTTCACGCCAGAAATAAGCATCTTTGTGAAATGAGTCAAATTGAAGCAGAAAACATTGTTGGAGTGTCAGAATGCACAGATAGAAGGCAAATAAGCGTTCTAGCGCTTTATTTCGCTTAGTTGCTTACTCTTGAGTAGAACTGCATGTTCACGCCAGAAATAAGCATCTTTGTGAAATGAGTCAAATTGAAGCAGAAAACATTGTTGGAGTGTCAGAATGCACAGATAGAAGGCAAATAAGCGTTCCATGGCTTTATTTCGCTTAGTTGCTTACTCTTGAGTAGAACTGCATGTTCACGCCAGAAATAAGCATCTTTGTAAAATGAGCCAAATTGAAGCAGAAAACATTGTTGGAGTGTCAGAATGCATAGATAGAAGGCAAATAAGCGTTCCATGGCTTTATTTCGCTTAGTTGCTTACTCTTGAGTAGAACTGCATGTTCACGCCAGAAATAAGCGTCTTTGTGAAATGAGTCAAATTGAAGCAGAAAACATTGTTGGAGTGTCAGAATGCACAGATAGAAGGCAAATAAGCGTTCTATCGCTTTATTTCGCTTAGTTGCTTACTCTTGAGTAGAACTGCATGTTCACGCCAGAAATAAGCATCTTTGTGAAATGAGTCAAATTGAAGCAGAAAACATTGTTGGATTGTCAGAATGCACAGATAGAAGGCAAATAAGCGTTCTATCGCTTTATTTCGCTTAGTTGCTTACTCTTGAGTAGAACTGCATGTTCACGCCAGAAATAAGCATCTTTGTAAAATGAGCCAAATTGAAGCAGAAAACATTGTTGGAGTGTCAGAATGCATAGATAGAAGGCAAATAAGCGTTCCATGGCTTTATTTCGCTTAGTTGCTTACTCTTGAGTAGAACTGCATGTTCACGCCAGAAATAAGCATCTTTGTGAAATGAGTCAAATTGAAGCAGAAAACATTGTTGGAGTGTCAGAATGCACAGATAGAAGGCAAATAACCGTTCTATCGCTTTATTTTGCTTAGTTGCTTACTCTTGAGTAGAACTGCATGTTCACGCCAGAAATAAGCATCTTTGTAAAATGAGCCAAATTGAAGAAGAAAACATTGTTGGAGTGTCAGAATGCATAGATGGAAGGCAAATAAGCGTTCCATGGCTTTATTTCGCTTAGTTGCTTACTCTTGAGTAGAACTGCATGTTCACGCCAGAAATAAGCATCTTTGTGAAATGAGTCAAATTGAAGCAGAAAACATTGTTGGAGTGTCAGAATGCACAGATAGAAGGCAAATAAGCGTTCTATCGCTTTATTTCGCTTAGTTGCTTACTCTTGAGTAGAACTGCATGTTCACGCCAGAAATAAGCATCTTTGTAAAATGAGCCAAATTGAAGCAGAAAACATTGTTGGAGTGTCAGAATGCATAGATAGAAGGCAAGTAAGCGTTCTAGCGCTTTATTTCGCTTAGTTGCTTACTCTTGAGTAGAACTGCATGTTCACGCCAGAAATAAGCATCTTTGTAAAATGAGCCAAATTGAAGCAGAAAACATTGTTGGAGTGTCAGAATGCATAGATAGAAGGCAAATAAGCGTTCCATGGCTTTATTTCGCTTAGTTGCTTACTCTTGAGTAGAACTGCATGTTCACGCCAGAAATAAGCATCTTTGTGAAATGAGTCAAATTGAAGCAGAAAACATTGTTGGAGTGTCAGAATGCACAGATAGAAGGCAAATAAGCGTTCTATCGCTTTATTTCGCTTAGTTGCTTACTCTTGAGTAGAACTGCATGTTCACGCCAGAAATAAGCATCTTTGTAAAATGAGCCAAATTGAAGCAGAAAACATTGTTGGAGTGTCAGAATGCATAGATAGAAGGCAAATAAGCGTTCCATGGCTTTATTTCGCTTAGTTGCTTACTCTTGAGTAGAACTGCATGTTCACGCCAGAAATAAGCATCTTTGTGAAATGAGTCAAATTGAAGCAGAAAACATTGTTGGAGTGTCAGAATGCACAGATAGAAGGCAAATAAGCGTTCTATCGCTTTATTTCGCTTAGTTGCTTACTCTTGAGTAGAACTGCATGTTCACGCCAGAAATAAGCATCTTTGTAAAATGAGCCAAATTGAAGCAGAAAACATTGTTGGAGTGTCAGAATGCATAGATAGAAGGCAAATAAGCGTTCTATCGCTTTATTTCGCTTAGTTGCTTACTCTTGAGTAGAACTGCATGTTCACGCCAGAAATAAGCATCTTTGTAAAATGAGCCAAATTGAAGCAGAAAACATTGTTGGAGTGTCAGAATGCATAGATAGAAGGCAAATAAGCGTTCTAGCGCTTTATTTCGCTTAGTTGCTTACTCTTGAGTAGAACTGCATGTTCACGCCAGAAATAAGCATCTTTGTAAAATGAGCCAAATTGAAGCAAAAAACATTGTTGGAGTGTCAGAATGCATAGATAGAAGGCAAATAAGCGTTCCATGGCTTTATTTCGCTTAGTTGCTTACTCTTGAGTAGAACTGCATGTTCAGGCCATAAATAAGCATCTTTGTGAAATGAGTCAAATTGAAGCAGAAAACATTGTTGGAGTGTCAGAATGCATAGATAGAAGGCAAATAAGCGTTCCATGGCTTTATTTCGCTTAGTTGCTTACTCTTGAGTAGAACTGCATGTTCACGCCAGAAATAAGCATCTTTGTGAAATGAGTCAAATTGAAGCAGAAAACATTGTTGGAGTGTCAGAATGCACAGATAGAAGGCAAATAAGCGTTCCATGGCTTTATTTCGCTTAGTTGCTTACTCTGGAGTAGAACTGCACGTTCACGCCAGAAATAAGCATCTTTGTGAAATGAGTCAAATTGAAGCAGAACACATTGGTGGAGTGTCAGAATGCATAGATAGAAGGCAAATAAGCGTTCCATGGCTTTATTTCGCTTAGTTGCTTACTCTTGAGTAGAACTGCATGTTCAGGCCAGAAATAAGCATCTTTGTGAAATGAGCCAAATTGAAGCAGAAAACATTGTTGGAGTGTCAGAATGCATAGATAGAAGGCAAATAAGCGTTCCATGGCTTTATTTCGCTTAGTTGCTTACTCTTGAGTAGAACTGCATGTTCACGCCAGAAATAAGCATCTTTGTGAAATGAGTCAAATTGAAGCAGAAAACATTGTTGGAGTGTCAGAATGCACAGATAGAAGGCAAATAAGCGTTCTAGCGCTTTATTTCGCTTAGTTGCTTACTCTTGAGTAGAACTGCATGTTCACGCCAGTAATAAGCATCTTTGTAAAATGAGCCAAATTGAAGCAGAAAACATTGTTGGAGTGTCAGAATGCATAGATAGAAGGCAAATAAGCGTTCCATGGCTTTATTTCGCTTAGTTGCTTACTCTTGAGTAGAACTGCATGTTCACGCCAGAAATAAGCATCTTTGTAAAATGAGCCAAATTGAAGCAAAAAACATTGTTGGAGTGTCAGAATGCATAGATAGAAGGCAAATAAGCGTTCCATGGCTTTATTTCGCTTAGTTGCTTACTCTTGAGTAGAACTGCATGTTCACGCCATAAATAAGCATCTTTGTGAAATGAGTCAAATTGAAGCAGAAAACATTGTTGGAGTGTCAGAATGCATAGATAGAAGGCAAATAAGCGTTCCATGGCTTTATTTCGCTTAGTTGCTTACTCTTGAGTAGAACTGCATTTTCAGGCCAGAAATAAGCATCTTTGTGAAATGAGCCAAATTGAAGCAGAAAACATTGTTGGAGTGTCAGAATGCATAGATAGAAGGCAAATAAGCGTTCCATGGCTTTATTTCGCTTAGTTGCTTACTCTTGAGTAGAACTGCATGTTCACGCCAGAAATAAGCATCTTTGTGAAATGAGTCAAATTGAAGCAGAAAACATTGTTGGAGTGTCAGAATGCACAGATAGAAGGCAAATAAGCGTTCTATCGCTTTATTTCGCTTAGTTGCTTACTCTTGAGTAGAACTGCATGTTCACGCCAGAAATAAGCATCTTTGTAAAATGAGCCAAATTGAAGCAGAAAACATTGTTGGAGTGTCAGAATGCATAGATAGAAGGCAAATAAGCGTCCCATGGCTTTATTTCGCTTAGTTGCTTACTTTGAGTAGAACTGCATGTTCACGCCAGAAATAAGCATCTTTGTGAAATGAGTCAAATTGAAGCAGAAAACATTGTTGGAGTGTCAGAATGCACAGATAGAAGGCAAATAAGCGTTCTAGCGCTTTATTTCGCTTAGTTGCTTACTCTTGAGTAGAACTGCATGTTCACGCCAGAAATAAGCATCTTTGTAAAATGAGCCAAATTGAAGCAGAAAACATTGTTGGAGTGTCAGAATGCATAGATAGAAGGCAAATAAGCGTTCTAGCGCTTTATTTCGCTTAGTTGCTTACTCTTGAGTAGAACTGCATGTTCACGCCAGAAATAAGCATCTTTGTAAAATGAGCCAAATTGAAGCAAAAAACATTGTTGGAGTGTCAGAATGCATAGATAGAAGGCAAATAAGCGTTCCATGGCTTTATTTCGCTTAGTTGCTTACTCTTGAGTAGAACTGCATGTTCACGCCATAAATAAGCATCTTTGTAAAATGAGCCAAATTGAAGCAGAAAACATTGTTGGAGTGTCAGAATGCATAGATAGAAGGCAAATAAGCGTTCCATGGCTGTATTTCGCTTAGTTGCTTACTCTTGAGTAGAACTGCATGTTCACGCCAGAAATAAGCGTCTTTGTGAAATGAGTCAAATTGAAGCAGAAAACATTGTTGGAGTGTCAGAATGCACAGATAGAAGGCAAATAAGCGTTCTATCGCTTTATTTCGCTTAGTTGCTTACTCTTGAGTAGAACTGCATGTTCACGCCAGAAATAAGCATCTTTGTGAAATGAGTCAAATTGAAGCAGAAAACATTGTTGGAGTGTCAGAATGCATAGATAGAAGGCAAATAAGCGTTCCATGGCTTTATTTCGCTTAGTTGCTTACTCTTGAGTAGAACTGCATGTTCACGCCAGAAATAAGCATCTTTGTGAAATGAGTCAAATTGAAGCAGAAAACATTGTTGGAGTGTCAGAATGCACAGATAGAAGGCAAATAAGCGTTCTAGCGCTTTATTTCGCTTAGTTGCTTACTCTTGAGTAGAACTGCATGTTCACGCCAGAAATAAGCATCTTTGTAAAATGAGCCAAATTGAAGCAGAAAACATTGTTGGAGTGTCAGAATGCATAGATAGAAGGCAAATAAGCGTTCTAGCGCTTTATTTCGCTTAGTTGCTTACTCTTGAGTAGAACTGCATGTTCACGCCAGAAATAAGCATCTTTGTAAAATGAGCCAAATTGAAGCAAAAAACATTGTTGGAGTGTCAGAATGCATAGATAGAAGGCAAATAAGCGTTCCATGGCTTTATTTCGCTTAGTTGCTTACTCTTGAGTAGAACTGCATGTTCACGCCATAAATAAGCATCTTTGTGAAATGAGTCAAATTGAAGCAGAAAACATTGTTGGAGTGTCAGAATGCATAGATAGAAGGCAAATAAGCGTTCCATGGCTTTATTTCGCTTAGTTGCTTACTCTTGAGTAGAACTGCATGTTCACGCCAGAAATAAGCATCTTTGTGAAATGAGTCAAATTGAAGCAGAACACATTGGTGGAGTGTCAGAATGCATAGATAGAAGGCAAATAAGCGTTCCATGGCTTTATTTCGCTTAGTTGCTTACTCTTGAGTAGAACTGCATGTTCACGCCAGAAATAAGCATCTTTGTGAAATGAGCCAAATTGAAGCAGAAAACATTGTTGGAGTGTCAGAATGCATAGATAGAAGGCAAATAAGCGTTCCATGGCTTTATTTCGCTTAGTTGCTTACTCTTGAGTAGAACTGCATGTTCACGCCAGAAATAAGCATCTTTGTGAAATGAGTCAAATTGAAGCAGAAAACATTGTTGGAGTGTCAGAATGCACAGATAGAAGGCAAATAAGCGTTCTAGCGCTTTATTTCGCTTAGTTGCTTACTCTTGAGTAGAACTGCATGTTCACGCCAGAAATAAGCATCTTTGTAAAATGAGCCAAATTGAAGCAGAAAACATTGTTGGAGTGTCAGAATGCATAGATAGAAGGCAAATAAGCGTTCCATGGCTTTATTTCGCTTAGTTGCTTACTCTTGAGTAGAACTGCATGTTCACGCCATAAATAAGCATCTTTGTGAAATGAGTCAAATTGAAGCAGAAAACATTGATGGAGTGTCAGAATGCATAGATAGAAGGCAAATAAGCGTTCCATGGCTTTATTTCGCTTAGTTGCTTACTCTTGAGTAGAACTGCATATTCACTCCAGGAATAATCACCTTTGTAAAATGAGTCAAAGTGAAGCAGAACACATTGGTGGAGTGTCAGAATGCATAGATAGAAGGCAAATAAGCGTTCCATGGCTTTATTTCGCTTAGTTGCTTACTCTTGAGTAGAACTGCATGTTCACGCCAGAAATAAGCATCTTTGTGAAATGAGTCAAATTGAAGCAGAAAACATTGTTGGAGTGTCAGAATGCACAGATAGAAGGCAAATAAGCGTTCCATGGCTTTATTTCGCTTAGTTGCTTACTCTTGAGTAGAACTGCATGTTCACGCCAGAAATAAGCATCTTTGTGAAATGAGTCAAATTGAAGCAGAACACATTGGTGGAGTGTCAGAATGCATAGATAGAAGGCAAATAAGCGTTCCATGGCTTTATTTCGCTTAGTTGCTTACTCTTGAGTAGAACTGCATGTTCACGCCAGAAATAAGCATCTTTGTGAAATGAGTCAAATTGAAGCAGAAAACATTGTTGGAGTGTCAGAATGCACAGAGAGAAGGCAAATAAGCGTTCTATCGCTTTATTTCGCTTAGTTGCTTACTCTTGAGTAGAACTGCATGTTCACGCCAGAAATAAGCATCTTTGTAAAATGAGCCAAATTGAAGCAGAAAACATTGTTGGAGTGTCAGAATGCATAGATAGAAGGCAAATAAGCGTTCCATGGCTTTATTTCGCTTAGTTGCTTACTCTTGAGTAGAACTGCATGTTCACGCCAGAAATAAGCATCTTTGTGAAATGAGTCAAATTGAAGCAGAACACATTGGTGGAGTGTCAGAATGCATAGATAGAAGGCAAATAAGCGTTCCATGGCTTTATTTCGCTTAGTTGCTTACTCTTGAGTAGAACTGCATGTTCACGCCAGAAATAAGCATCTTTGTGAAATGAGTCAAATTGAAGCAGAAAACATTGTTGGAGTGTCAGAATGCACAGATAGAAGGCAAATAAGCGTTCCATGGCTTTATTTCGCTTAGTTGCTTACTCTTGAGTAGAACTGCATGTTCACGCCAGAAATAAGCATCTTTGTGAAATGAGCCAAATTGAAGCAGAAAACATTGTTGGAGTGTCAGAATGCATAGATAGAAGGCAAATAAGCGTTCCATGGCTTTATTTCGCTTAGTTGCTTACTCTTGAGTAGAACTGCATGTTCACGCCAGAAATAAGCATCTTTGTGAAATGAGTCAAATTGAAGCAGAAAACATTGTTGGAGTGTCAGAATGCATAGATAGAAGGCAAATAAGCGTTCCATGGCTTTATTTCGCTTAGTTGCTTACTCTTGAGTAGAACTGCATGTTCACGCCAGAAATAAGCATCTTTGTGAAATGAGTCAAATTGAAGCAGAAAACATTGTTGGAGTGTCAGAATGCATAGATAGAAGGCAAATAAGCGTTCCATGGCTTTATTTCGCTTAGTTGCTTACTCTTGAGTAGAACTGCATGTTCACGCCAGAAATAAGCATCTTTGTGAAATGAGTCAAATTGAAGCAGAAAACATTGTTGGAGTGTCAGAATGCACAGATAGAAGGCAAATAAGCGTTCTATCGCTTTATTTCGCTTAGTTGCTTACTCTTGAGTAGAACTGCATGTTCACGCCAGAAATAAGCATCTTTGTGAAATGAGTCAAATTGAAGCAGAAAACATTGTTGGAGTGTCAGAATGCACAGATAGAAGGCAAATAAGCGTTCTAGCGCTTTATTTCGCTTAGTTGCTTACTCTTGAGTAGAACTGCATGTTCACGCCAGAAATAAGCATCTTTGTGAAATGAGTCAAATTGAAGCAGAAAACATTGTTGGAGTGTCAGAATGCATAGATAGAAGGCAAATAAGCGTTCCATGGCTTTATTTCGCTTAGTTGCTTACTCTTGAGTAGAACTGCATGTTCACGCCAGAAATAAGCATCTTTGTGAAATGAGTCAAATTGAAGCAGAAAACATTGTTGGAGTGTCAGAATGCACAGATAGAAGGCAAATAAGCGTTCTAGCGCTTTATTTCGCTTAGTTGCTTACTCTTGAGTAGAACTGCATGTTCACGCCAGAAATAAGCATCTTTGTAAAATGAGCCAAATTGAAGCAGAAAACATTGTTGGAGTGTCAGAATGCATAGATAGAAGGCAAATAAGCGTTCCATGGCTTTATTTCGCTTAGTTGCTTACTCTTGAGTAGAACTGCATGTTCACGCCAGAAATAAGCATCTTTGTGAAATGAGTCAAATTGAAGCAGAAAACATTGTTGGAGTGTCAGAATGCACAGATAGAAGGCAAATAAGCGTTCTATCGCTTTATTTCGCTTAGTTGCTTACTCTTGAGTAGAACTGCATGTTCACGCCAGAAATAAGCATCTTTGTAAAATGAGCCAAATTGAAGCAGAAAACATTGTTGGAGTGTCAGAATGCATAGATAGAAGGCAAATAAGCTTTCTACGGCTTAATTTCGCTTAGTTGCTTACTCTTGAGTAGAACTGCATGTTCACGCCAGAAATAAGCATCTTTGTAAAATGAGCCAAATTGAAGCAAAAAACATTGTTGGATTGTCAGAATGCATAGATAGAAGGCAAATAAGCGTTCCATGGCTTTATTTCGCTTAGTTGCTTACTCTTGAGTAGAACTGCATGTTCACGCCAGAAATAAGCATCTTTGTGAAATGAGTCAAATTGAAGCAGAAAACATTGTTGGAGTGTCAGAATGCACAGATAGAAGGCAAATAAGCGTTCTATCGCTTTATTTCGCTTAGTTGCTTACTCTTGAGTAGAACTGCATGTTCACGCCAGAAATAAGCATCTTTGTAAAATGAGCCAAATTGAAGCAGAAAACATTGTTGGAGTGTCAGAATGCATAGATAGAAGGCAAATAAGCTTTCTACGGCTTAATTTCGCTTAGTTGCTTACTCTTGAGTAGAACTGCATGTTCACGCCAGAAATAAGCATCTTTGTAAAATGAGCCAAATTGAAGCAAAAAACATTGTTGGATTGTCAGAATGCATAGATAGAAGGCAAATAAGCGTTCCATGGCTTTATTTCGCTTAGTTGCTTACTCTTGAGTAGAACTGCATGTTCACGCCATAAATAAGCATATTTGTGAAATGAGTCAAATTGAAGCAGAAAACATTGTTGGAGTGTCAGAATGCATAGATAGAAGGCAAATAAGCCTTCCATGGCTTTATTTCGCTTAGTTGCTTACTCTTGAGTAGAACTGCATGTTCACGCCAGAAATAAGCATCTTTGTGAAATGAGTCAAATTGAAGCAGAAAACATTGTTGGAGTGTCAGAATGCACAGATAGAAGGCAAATAAGCGTTCCATGGCTTTATTTCGCTTAGTTGCTTACTCTTGAGTAGAACTGCATGTTCACGCCAGAAATAAGCATCTTTGTGAAATGAGTCAAATTGAAGCAGAAAACATTGTTGGAGTGTCAGAATGCACAGATAGAAGGCAAATAAGCGTTCTATCGCTTTATTTCGCTTAGTTGCTTACTCTTGAGTAGAACTGCATGTTCACGCCAGAAATAAGCATCTTTGTAAAATGAGCCAAATTGAAGCAGAAAACATTGTTGGAGTGTCAGAATGCATAGATAGAAGGCAAATAAGCGTTCCATGGCTTTATTTCGCTTAGTTGCTTACTCTTGAGTAGAACTGCATGTTCACGCCAGAAATAAGCATCTTTGTGAAATGAGTCAAATTGAAGCAGAACACATTGGTGGAGTGTCAGAATGCATAGATAGAAGGCAAATAAGCGTTCCATGGCTTTATTTCGCTTAGTTGCTTACTCTTGAGTAGAACTGCATGTTCACGCCAGAAATAAGCATCTTTGTGAAATGAGCCAAATTGAAGCAGAAAACATTGTTGGAGTGTCAGAATGCATAGATAGAAGGCAAATAAGCGTTCCATGGCTTTATTTCGCTTAGTTGCTTACTCTTGAGTAGAACTGCATGTTCACGCCAGAAATAAGCATCTTTGTAAAATGAGCCAAATTGAAGCAGAAAACATTGTTGGAGTGTCAGAATGCATAGATAGAAGGCAAATAAGCGTTCCATGGCTTTATTTCGCTTAGTTGCTTACTCTTGAGTAGAACTGCATGTTCACGCCAGAAATACGCATCTTTGTGAAATGAGCCAAATTGAAGCAGAAAACATTGTTGGAGTGTCAGAATGCATAGATAGAAGGCAAATAAGCGTTCCATGGCTTTATTTCGCTTAGTTGCTTACTCTTGAGTAGAACTGCATGTTCACGCCAGAAATAAGCATCTTTGTGAAATGAGTCAAATTGAAGCAGAAAACATTGTTGGAGTGTCAGAATGCACAGATAGAAGGCAAATAAGCGTTCTAGCGCTTTATTTCGCTTAGTTGCTTACTCTTGAGTAGAACTGCATGTTCACGCCAGAAATAAGCATCTTTGTAAAATGAGCCAAATTGAAGCAGAAAACATTGTTGGAGTGTCAGAATGCATAGATAGAAGGCAAATAAGCGTTCTAGCGCTTTATTTCGCTTAGTTGCTTACTCTTGAGTAGAACTGCATGTTCACGCCAGAAATAAGCATCTTTGTAAAATGAGCCAAATTGAAGCAAAAAACATTGTTGGAGTGTCAGAATGCATAGATAGAAGGCAAATAAGCGTTCCATGGCTTTATTTCGCTTAGTTGCTTACTCTTGAGTAGAACTGCATGTTCAAGCCAGAAATAAGCATCTTTGTGAAATGAGTCAAATTGAAGCAGAAAACATTGTTGGAGTGTCAGAATGCACAGATAGAAGGCAAATAAGCGTTCTATCGCTTTATTTCGCTTAGTTGCTTACTCTTGAGTAGAACTGCATGTTCACGCCAGAAATAAGCATCTTTGTGAAATGAGTCAAATTGAAGCAGAAAACATTGTTGGAGTGTCAGAATGCACAGATAGAAGGCAAATAAGCGTTCTAGCGCTTTATTTCGCTTAGTTGCTTACTCTTGAGTAGAACTGCATGTTCACGCCAGAAATAAGCATCTTTGTGAAATGAGTCAAATTGAAGCAGAAAACATTGTTGGAGTGTCAGAATGCATAGATAGAAGGCAAATAAGCGTTCCATGGCTTTATTTCGCTTAGTTGCTTACTCTTGAGTAGAACTGCATGTTCACGCCAGAAATAAGCATCTTTGTGAAATGAGTCAAATTGAAGCAGAAAACATTGTTGGAGTGTCAGAATGCACAGATAGAAGGCAAATAAGCGTTCTAGCGCTTTATTTCGCTTAGTTGCTTACTCTTGAGTAGAACTGCATGTTCACGCCAGAAATAAGCATCTTTGTAAAATGAGCCAAATTGAAGCAGAAAACATTGTTGGAGTGTCAGAATGCATAGATAGAAGGCAAATAAGCGTTCCATGGCTTTATTTCGCTTAGTTGCTTACTCTTGAGTAGAACTGCATGTTCACGCCAGAAATAAGCATCTTTGTGAAATGAGTCAAATTGAAGCAGAAAACATTGTTGGAGTGTCAGAATGCACAGATAGAAGGCAAATAAGCGTTCTATCGCTTTATTTCGCTTAGTTGCTTACTCTTGAGTAGAACTGCATGTTCACGCCAGAAATAAGCATCTTTGTAAAATGAGCCAAATTGAAGCAGAAAACATTGTTGGAGTGTCAGAATGCATAGATAGAAGGCAAATAAGCTTTCTACGGCTTAATTTCGCTTAGTTGCTTACTCTTGAGTAGAACTGCATGTTCACGCCAGAAATAAGCATCTTTGTAAAATGAGCCAAATTGAAGCAAAAAACATTGTTGGAGTGTCAGAATGCATAGATAGAAGGCAAATAAGCGTTCCATGGCTTTATTTCGCTTAGTTGCTTACTCTTGAGTAGAACTGCATGTTCAAGCCAGAAATAAGCATCTTTGTGAAATGAGTCAAATTGAAGCAGAAAACATTGTTGGAGTGTCAGAATGCACAGATAGAAGGCAAATAAGCGTTCTATCGCTTTATTTCGCTTAGTTGCTTACTCTTGAGTAGAACTGCATGTTCACGCCAGAAATAAGCATCTTTGTGAAATGAGTCAAATTGAAGCAGAAAACATTGTTGGAGTGTCAGAATGCACAGATAGAAGGCAAATAAGCGTTCTAGCGCTTTATTTCGCTTAGTTGCTTACTCTTGAGTAGAACTGCATGTTCACGCCAGAAATAAGCATCTTTGTGAAATGAGTCAAATTGAAGCAGAAAACATTGTTGGAGTGTCAGAATGCATAGATAGAAGGCAAATAAGCGTTCCATGGCTTTATTTCGCTTAGTTGCTTACTCTTGAGTAGAACTGCATGTTCACGCCAGAAATAAGCATCTTTGTGAAATGAGTCAAATTGAAGCAGAAAACATTGTTGGAGTGTCAGAATGCACAGATAGAAGGCAAATAAGCGTTCTAGCGCTTTATTTCGCTTAGTTGCTTACTCTTGAGTAGAACTGCATGTTCACGCCAGAAATAAGCATCTTTGTAAAATGAGCCAAATTGAAGCAGAAAACATTGTTGGAGTGTCAGAATGCATAGATAGAAGGCAAATAAGCGTTCCATGGCTTTATTTCGCTTAGTTGCTTACTCTTGAGTAGAACTGCATGTTCACGCCAGAAATAAGCATCTTTGTGAAATGAGTCAAATTGAAGCAGAAAACATTGTTGGAGTGTCAGAATGCACAGATAGAAGGCAAATAAGCGTTCTATCGCTTTATTTCGCTTAGTTGCTTACTCTTGAGTAGAACTGCATGTTCACGCCAGAAATAAGCATCTTTGTAAAATGAGCCAAATTGAAGCAGAAAACATTGTTGGAGTGTCAGAATGCATAGATAGAAGGCAAATAAGCTTTCTACGGCTTAATTTCGCTTAGTTGCTTACTCTTGAGTAGAACTGCATGTTCACGCCAGAAATAAGCATCTTTGTAAAATGAGCCAAATTGAAGCAAAAAACATTGTTGGATTGTCAGAATGCATAGATAGAAGGCAAATAAGCGTTCCATGGCTTTATTTCGCTTAGTTGCTTACTCTTGAGTAGAACTGCATGTTCACGCCATAAATAAGCATATTTGTGAAATGAGTCAAATTGAAGCAGAAAACATTGTTGGAGTGTCAGAATGCATAGATAGAAGGCAAATAAGCCTTCCATGGCTTTATTTCGCTTAGTTGCTTACTCTTGAGTAGAACTGCATGTTCACGCCAGAAATAAGCATCTTTGTGAAATGAGTCAAATTGAAGCAGAAAACATTGTTGGAGTGTCAGAATGCACAGATAGAAGGCAAATAAGCGTTCCATGGCTTTATTTCGCTTAGTTGCTTACTCTTGAGTAGAACTGCATGTTCACGCCAGAAATAAGCATCTTTGTGAAATGAGTCAAATTGAAGCAGAAAACATTGTTGGAGTGTCAGAATGCATAGATAGAAGGCAAATAAGCGTTCCATGGCTTTATTTCGCTTAGTTGCTTACTCTTGAGTAGAACTGCATGTTCACGCCAGAAATAAGCATCTTTGTGAAATGAGTCAAATTGAAGCAGAACACATTGGTGGAGTGTCAGAATGCATAGATAGAAGGCAAATAAGCGTTCCATGGCTTTATTTCGCTTAGTTGCTTACTCTTGAGTAGAACTGCATGTTCACGCCAGAAATAAGCATCTTTGTGAAATGAGCCAAATTGAAGCAGAAAACATTGTTGGAGTGTCAGAATGCATAGATAGAAGGCAAATAAGCGTTCCATGGCTTTATTTCGCTTAGTTGCTTACTCTTGAGTAGAACTGCATGTTCACGCCAGAAATAAGCATCTTTGTAAAATGAGCCAAATTGAAGCAGAAAACATTGTTGGAGTGTCAGAATGCATAGATAGAAGGCAAATAAGCGTTCCATGGCTTTATTTCGCTTAGTTGCTTACTCTTGAGTAGAACTGCATGTTCACGCCAGAAATACGCATCTTTGTGAAATGAGCCAAATTGAAGCAGAAAACATTGTTGGAGTGTCAGAATGCATAGATAGAAGGCAAATAAGCGTTCCATGGCTTTATTTCGCTTAGTTGCTTACTCTTGAGTAGAACTGCATGTTCACGCCAGAAATAAGCATCTTTGTGAAATGAGTCAAATTGAAGCAGAAAACATTGTTGGAGTGTCAGAATGCACAGATAGAAGGCAAATAAGCGTTCTAGCGCTTTATTTCGCTTAGTTGCTTACTCTTGAGTAGAACTGCATGTTCACGCCAGAAATAAGCATCTTTGTAAAATGAGCCAAATTGAAGCAGAAAACATTGTTGGAGTGTCAGAATGCATAGATAGAAGGCAAATAAGCGTTCTAGCGCTTTATTTCGCTTAGTTGCTTACTCTTGAGTAGAACTGCATGTTCACGCCAGAAATAAGCATCTTTGTGAAATGAGTCAAATTGAAGCAGAAAACATTGTTGGAGTGTCAGAATGCACAGATAGAAGGCAAATAAGCGTTCTAGCGCTTTATTTCGCTTAGTTGCTTACTCTTGAGTAGAACTGCATGTTCACGCCAGAAATAAGCATCTTTGTGAAATGAGTCAAATTGAAGCAGAAAACATTGTTGGAGTGTCAGAATGCATAGATAGAAGGCAAATAAGCGTTCCATGGCTTTATTTCGCTTAGTTGCTTACTCTTGAGTAGAACTGCATGTTCACGCCAGAAATAAGCATCTTTGTGAAATGAGTCAAATTGAAGCAGAAAACATTGTTGGAGTGTCAGAATGCACAGATAGAAGGCAAATAAGCGTTCTAGCGCTTTATTTCGCTTAGTTGCTTACTCTTGAGTAGAACTGCATGTTCACGCCAGAAATAAGCATCTTTGTAAAATGAGCCAAATTGAAGCAGAAAACATTGTTGGAGTGTCAGAATGCATAGATAGAAGGCAAATAAGCGTTCCATGGCTTTATTTCGCTTAGTTGCTTACTCTTGAGTAGAACTGCATGTTCACGCCAGAAATAAGCATCTTTGTGAAATGAGTCAAATTGAAGCAGAAAACATTGTTGGAGTGTCAGAATGCACAGATAGAAGGCAAATAAGCGTTCTATCGCTTTATTTCGCTTAGTTGCTTACTCTTGAGTAGAACTGCATGTTCACGCCAGAAATAAGCATCTTTGTAAAATGAGCCAAATTGAAGCAGAAAACATTGTTGGAGTGTCAGAATGCATAGATAGAAGGCAAATAAGCTTTCTACGGCTTAATTTCGCTTAGTTGCTTACTCTTGAGTAGAACTGCATGTTCACGCCAGAAATAAGCATCTTTGTAAAATGAGCCAAATTGAAGCAAAAAACATTGTTGGATTGTCAGAATGCATAGATAGAAGGCAAATAAGCGTTCCATGGCTTTATTTCGCTTAGTTGCTTACTCTTGAGTAGAACTGCATGTTCACGCCATAAATAAGCATATTTGTGAAATGAGTCAAATTGAAGCAGAAAACATTGTTGGAGTGTCAGAATGCATAGATAGAAGGCAAATAAGCCTTCCATGGCTTTATTTCGCTTAGTTGCTTACTCTTGAGTAGAACTGCATGTTCACGCCAGAAATAAGCATCTTTGTGAAATGAGTCAAATTGAAGCAGAAAACATTGTTGGAGTGTCAGAATGCACAGATAGAAGGCAAATAAGCGTTCCATGGCTTTATTTCGCTTAGTTGCTTACTCTTGAGTAGAACTGCATGTTCACGCCAGAAATAAGCATCTTTGTGAAATGAGTCAAATTGAAGCAGAAAACATTGTTGGAGTGTCAGAATGCACAGATAGAAGGCAAATAAGCGTTCTATCGCTTTATTTCGCTTAGTTGCTTACTCTTGAGTAGAACTGCATGTTCACGCCAGAAATAAGCATCTTTGTAAAATGAGCCAAATTGAAGCAGAAAACATTGTTGGAGTGTCAGAATGCATAGATAGAAGGCAAATAAGCGTTCCATGGCTTTATTTCGCTTAGTTGCTTACTCTTGAGTAGAACTGCATGTTCACGCCAGAAATAAGCATCTTTGTGAAATGAGTCAAATTGAAGCAGAACACATTGGTGGAGTGTCAGAATGCATAGATAGAAGGCAAATAAGCGTTCCATGGCTTTATTTCGCTTAGTTGCTTACTCTTGAGTAGAACTGCATGTTCACGCCAGAAATAAGCATCTTTGTGAAATGAGCCAAATTGAAGCAGAAAACATTGTTGGAGTGTCAGAATGCATAGATAGAAGGCAAATAAGCGTTCCATGGCTTTATTTCGCTTAGTTGCTTACTCTTGAGTAGAACTGCATGTTCACGCCAGAAATAAGCATCTTTGTAAAATGAGCCAAATTGAAGCAGAAAACATTGTTGGAGTGTCAGAATGCATAGATAGAAGGCAAATAAGCGTTCCATGGCTTTATTTCGCTTAGTTGCTTACTCTTGAGTAGAACTGCATGTTCACGCCAGAAATACGCATCTTTGTGAAATGAGCCAAATTGAAGCAGAAAACATTGTTGGAGTGTCAGAATGCATAGATAGAAGGCAAATAAGCGTTCCATGGCTTTATTTCGCTTAGTTGCTTACTCTTGAGTAGAACTGCATGTTCACGCCAGAAATAAGCATCTTTGTGAAATGAGTCAAATTGAAGCAGAAAACATTGTTGGAGTGTCAGAATGCACAGATAGAAGGCAAATAAGCGTTCTAGCGCTTTATTTCGCTTAGTTGCTTACTCTTGAGTAGAACTGCATGTTCACGCCAGAAATAAGCATCTTTGTAAAATGAGCCAAATTGAAGCAGAAAACATTGTTGGAGTGTCAGAATGCATAGATAGAAGGCAAATAAGCGTTCTAGCGCTTTATTTCGCTTAGTTGCTTACTCTTGAGTAGAACTGCATGTTCACGCCAGAAATAAGCATCTTTGTAAAATGAGCCAAATTGAAGCAAAAAACATTGTTGGAGTGTCAGAATGCATAGATAGAAGGCAAATAAGCGTTCCATGGCTTTATTTCGCTTAGTTGCTTACTCTTGAGTAGAACTGCATGTTCACGCCATAAATAAGCATCTTTGTGAAATGAGTCAAATTGAAGCAGAAAACATTGTTGGAGTGTCAGAATGCATAGATAGAAGGCAAATAAGCGTTCCATGGCTTTATTTCGCTTAGTTGCTTACTCTTGAGTAGAACTGCATGTTCACGCCAGAAATAAGCATCTTTGTGAAATGAGTCAAATTGAAGCAGAACACATTGGTGGAGTGTCAGAATGCATAGATAGAAGGCAAATAAGCGTTCCATGGCTTTATTTCGCTTAGTTGCTTACTCTTGAGTAGAACTGCATGTTCACGCCAGAAATAAGCATCTTTGTGAAATGATCCAAATTGAAGCAGAAAACATTGTTGGAGTGTCAGAATGCATAGATAGAAGGCAAATAAGCGTTCCATGGCTTTATTTCGCTTAGTTGCTTACTCTTGAGTAGAACTGCATGTTCACGCCAGAAATAAGCATCTTTGTGAAATGAGTCAAATTGAAGCAGAAAACATTGTTGGAGTGTCAGAATGCACAGATAGAAGGCAAATAAGCGTTCTAGCGCTTTATTTCGCTTAGTTGCTTACTCTTGAGTAGAACTGCATGTTCACGCCAGAAATAAGCATCTTTGTAAAATGAGCCAAATTGAAGCAGAAAACATTGTTGGAGTGTCAGAATGCATAGATAGAAGGCAAATAAGCGTTCCATGGCTTTATTTCGCTTAGTTGCTTACTCTTGAGTAGAACTGCATGTTCACGCCATAAATAAGCATCTTTGTGAAATGAGTCAAATTGAAGCAGAAAACATTGATGGAGTGTCAGAATGCATAGATAGAAGGCAAATAAGCGTTCCATGGCTTTATTTCGCTTAGTTGCTTACTCTTGAGTAGAACTGCATATTCACTCCAGGAATAATCACCTTTGTAAAATGAGTCAAAGTGAAGCAGAACACATTGGTGGAGTGTCAGAATGCATAGATAGAAGGCAAATAAGCGTTCCATGGCTTTATTTCGCTTAGTTGCTTACTCTTGAGTAGAACTGCATGTTCACGCCAGAAATAAGCATCTTTGTGAAATGAGTCAAATTGAAGCAGAAAACATTGTTGGAGTGTCAGAATGCACAGATAGAAGGCAAATAAGCGTTCCATGGCTTTATTTCGCTTAGTTGCTTACTCTTGAGTAGAACTGCATGTTCACGCCAGAAATAAGCATCTTTGTGAAATGAGTCAAATTGAAGCAGAACACATTGGTGGA
The DNA here is from genome assembly GCF_963506605.1 of Zootoca vivipara. NCBI lineage: Eukaryota > Metazoa > Chordata > Lepidosauria > Squamata > Lacertidae > Zootoca > Zootoca vivipara. Next base: position 2,197,072 of record NC_083286.1, read on the forward strand.
GTGTCAGAATGCATAGATAGAAGGCAAATAAGCGTTCCATGGCTTTATTTCGCTTAGTTGCTTACTCTTGAGTAGAACTGCATGTTCACGCCAGAAATAAGCATCTTTGTGAAATGAGTCAAATTGAAGCAGAAAACATTGTTGGAGTGTCAGAATGCACAGAGAGAAGGCAAATAAGCGTTCTATCGCTTTATTTCGCTTAGTTGCTTACTCTTGAGTAGAACTGCATGTTCACGCCAGAAATAAGCATCTTTGTAAAATGAGCCAAATTGAAGCAGAAAACATTGTTGGAGTGTCAGAATGCATAGATAGAAGGCAAATAAGCGTTCCATGGCTTTATTTCGCTTAGTTGCTTACTCTTGAGTAGAACTGCATGTTCACGCCAGAAATAAGCATCTTTGTGAAATGAGTCAAATTGAAGCAGAACACATTGGTGGAGTGTCAGAATGCATAGATAGAAGGCAAATAAGCGTTCCATGGCTTTATTTCGCTTAGTTGCTTACTCTTGAGTAGAACTGCATGTTCACGCCAGAAATAAGCATCTTTGTGAAATGAGTCAAATTGAAGCAGAAAACATTGTTGGAGTGTCAGAATGCACAGATAGAAGGCAAATAAGCGTTCCATGGCTTTATTTCGCTTAGTTGCTTACTCTTGAGTAGAACTGCATGTTCACGCCAGAAATAAGCATCTTTGTGAAATGAGCCAAATTGAAGCAGAAAACATTGTTGGAGTGTCAGAATGCATAGATAGAAGGCAAATAAGCGTTCCATGGCTTTATTTCGCTTAGTTGCTTACTCTTGAGTAGAACTGCATGTTCACGCCAGAAATAAGCATCTTTGTGAAATGAGTCAAATTGAAGCAGAAAACATTGTTGGAGTGTCAGAATGCATAGATAGAAGGCAAATAAGCGTTCCATGGCTTTATTTCGCTTAGTTGCTTACTCTTGAGTAGAACTGCATGTTCACGCCAGAAATAAGCATCTTTGTGAAATGAGTCAAATTGAAGCAGAAAACATTGTTGGAGTGTCAGAATGCATAGATAGAAGGCAAGTAAGCGTTCCATGGCTTTATTTCGCTTAGTTGCTTACTCTTGAGTAGAACTGCATGTTCACGCCAGAAATAAGCATCTTTGTGAAATGAGTCAAATTGAAGCAGAAAACATTGTTGGAGTGTCAGAATGCACAGATAGAAGGCAAATAAGCGTTCTATCGCTTTATTTCGCTTAGTTGCTTACTCTTGAGTAGAACTGCATGTTCACGCCAGAAATAAGCATCTTTGTGAAATGAGTCAAATTGAAGCAGAAAACATTGTTGGAGTGTCAGAATGCACAGATAGAAGGCAAATAAGCGTTCTAGCGCTTTATTTCGCTTAGTTGCTTACTCTTGAGTAGAACTGCATGTTCACGCCAGAAATAAGCATCTTTGTGAAATGAGTCAAATTGAAGCAGAAAACATTGTTGGAGTGTCAGAATGCATAGATAGAAGGCAAATAAGCGTTCCATGGCTTTATTTCGCTTAGTTGCTTACTCTTGAGTAGAACTGCATGTTCACGCCAGAAATAAGCATCTTTGTGAAATGAGTCAAATTGAAGCAGAAAACATTGTTGGAGTGTCAGAATGCACAGATAGAAGGCAAATAAGCGTTCTAGCGCTTTATTTCGCTTAGTTGCTTACTCTTGAGTAGAACTGCATGTTCACGCCAGAAATAAGCATCTTTGTAAAATGAGCCAAATTGAAGCAGAAAACATTGTTGGAGTGTCAGAATGCATAGATAGAAGGCAAATAAGCGTTCCATGGCTTTATTTCGCTTAGTTGCTTACTCTTGAGTAGAACTGCATGTTCACGCCAGAAATAAGCATCTTTGTGAAATGAGTCAAATTGAAGCAGAAAACATTGTTGGAGTGTCAGAATGCACAGATAGAAGGCAAATAAGCGTTCTATCGCTTTATTTCGCTTAGTTGCTTACTCTTGAGTAGAACTGCATGTTCACGCCAGAAATAAGCATCTTTGTAAAATGAGCCAAATTGAAGCAGAAAACATTGTTGGAGTGTCAGAATGCATAGATAGAAGGCAAATAAGCTTTCTACGGCTTAATTTCGCTTAGTTGCTTACTCTTGAGTAGAACTGCATGTTCACGCCAGAAATAAGCATCTTTGTAAAATGAGCCAAATTGAAGCAAAAAACATTGTTGGATTGTCAGAATGCATAGATAGAAGGCAAATAAGCGTTCCATGGCTTTATTTCGCTTAGTTGCTTACTCTTGAGTAGAACTGCATGTTCACGCCATAAATAAGCATATTTGTGAAATGAGTCAAATTGAAGCAGAAAACATTGTTGGAGTGTCAGAATGCATAGATAGAAGGCAAATAAGCCTTCCATGGCTTTATTTCGCTTAGTTGCTTACTCTTGAGTAGAACTGCATGTTCACGCCAGAAATAAGCATCTTTGTGAAATGAGTCAAATTGAAGCAGAAAACATTGTTGGAGTGTCAGAATGCACAGATAGAAGGCAAATAAGCGTTCCATGGCTTTATTTCGCTTAGTTGCTTACTCTTGAGTAGAACTGCATGTTCACGCCAGAAATAAGCATCTTTGTGAAATGAGTCAAATTGAAGCAGAAAACATTGTTGGAGTGTCAGAATGCACAGATAGAAGGCAAATAAGCGTTCCATGGCTTTATTTCGCTTAGTTGCTTACTCTTGAGTAGAACTGCATGTTCACGCCAGAAATAAGCATCTTTGTGAAATGAGTCAAATTGAAGCAGAAAACATTGTTGGAGTGTCAGAATGCACAGATAGAAGGCAAATAAGCGTTCTAGCGCTTTATTTCGCTTAGATGCTTACTCTTGAGTAGAACTGCATGTTCACGCCAGAAATAAGCATCTTTGTAAAATGAGCCAAATTGAAGCAGAAAACATTGTTGGAGTGTCAGAATGCATAGATAGAAGGCAAATAAGCGTTCCATGGCTTTATTTCGCTTAGTTGCTTACTCTTGAGTAGAACTGCATGTTCACGCCAGAAATAAGCATCTTTGTGAAATGAGCCAAATTGAAGCAGAAAACATTGTTGGAGTGTCAGAATGCATAGATAGAAGGCAAATAAGCGTTCCATGGCTTTATTTCGCTTAGTTGCTTACTCTTGAGTAGAACTGCATGTTCACGCCAGAAATAAGCATCTTTGTAAAATGAGCCAAATTGAAGCAGAAAACATTGTTGGAGTGTCAGAATGCATAGATAGAAGGCAAATAAGCGTTCCATGGCTTTATTTCGCTTAGTTGCTTACTCTTGAGTAGAACTGCATGTTCACGCCAGAAATACGCATCTTTGTGAAATGAGCCAAATTGAAGCAGAAAACATTGTTGGAGTGTCAGAATGCATAGATAGGAGGCAAAAAAGCGTTCCATGGCTTTATTTCGCTTAGTTGCTTACTCTTGAGTAGAACTGCATGTTCACGCCAGAAATAAGCATCTTTGTAAAATGAGCCAAATTGAAGCAGAAAACATTGTTGGAGTGTCAGAATGCATAGATAGAAGGCAAATAAGCGTTCCATGGCTTTATTTCGCTTAGTTGCTTACTCTTGAGTAGAACTGCATGTTCACGCCACAAATAAGCATCTTTGTGAAATGAGTCAAATTGAAGCAGAAAACATTGTTGGAGTGTCAGAATGCACAGATAGAAGGCAAATAAGCGTTCCATGGCTTTATTTCGCTTAGTTGCTTACTCTTGAGTAGAACTGCATGTTCACGCCAGAAATAAGCATCTTTGTGAAATGAGTCAAATTGAAGCAGAAAACATTGTTGGAGAGTCAGAATGCACAGATAGAAGGCAAATAAGCGTTCTAGCGCTTTATTTCGCTTAGTTGCTTACTCTTGAGTAGAACTGCATGTTCACGCCAGAAATAAGCATCTTTGTAAAATGAGCCAAATTGAAGCGGAAAACATTGTTGGAGTGTCAGGATGCATAGATAGAAGGCAAATAAGCGTTCCATGGCTTTATTTCGCTTAGTTGCTTAATCTTGAGTAGAACTGCATGTTCACGCCAGAAATAAGCATCTTTGTGAAATGAGTCAAATTGAAGCAGAAAACATTGTTGGAGTGTCCGAATGCACAGATAGAAGGCAAATAAGCGTTCTATCGCTTTATTTCGCTTAGTTGCTTACTCTTGAGTAGAACTGCATGTTCACGCCAGAAATAAGCATCTTTGTAAAATGAGCCAAATTGAAGCAGAAAACATTGTTGGAGTGTCAGAATGCATAGATAGAAGGCAAATAAGCGTTCCATGGCTTTATTTCGCTTAGTTGCTTACTCTTGAGTAGAACTGCATGTTCACGCCAGAAATAAGCACCTTTGTGAAATGAACCAAATTGAAGCAGAAAACATTGTTGGAGTGTCAGAATGCACAGATAGAAGGCAAATAAGCGTTCTATCGCTTTATTTCGCTTAGTTGCTTACTCTTGAGTAGAACTGCATGTTCACGCCAGAAATAAGCATCTTTGTAAAATGAGCCAAATTGAAGCAGAAAACATTGTTGGAGTGTCAGAATGCATAGATAGAAGGCAAAGAAGCGTTCCATGGCTTTATTTCGCTTAGTTGCTTAATCTTGAGTAGAACTGCATGTTCACGCCAGAAATAAGCATCTTTGTGAAATGAGTCAAATTGAAGCAGAAAACATTGTTGGAGTGTCCGAATGCACAGATAGAAGGCAAATAAGCGTTCTATCGCTTTATTTCGCTTAGTTGCTTACTCTTGAGTAGAACTGCATGTTCACGCCAGAAATAAGCATCTTTGTAAAATGAGCCAAATTGAAGCAGAAAACATTGTTGGAGTGTCAGAATGCATAGATAGAAGGCAAATAAGCGTTCCATGGCTTTATTTCGCTTAGTTGCTTACTCTTGAGTAGAACTGAATGTTCACGCCAGAAATAAGCACCTTTGTGAAATGAACCAAATTGAAGCAGAAAACATTGTTGGAGTGTCAGAATGCACAGATAGAAGGCAAATAAGCGTTCTATCGCTTTATTTCGCTTAGTTGCTTACTCTTGAGTAGAACTGCATGTTCACGCCAGAAATAAGCATCTTTGTAAAATGAGCCAAATTGAAGCAGAAAACATTGTTGGAGTGTCAGAATGCATAGATAGAAGGCAAATAAGCGTTCTATCGCTTTATTTCGCTTAGTTGCTTACTCTTGAGTAGAACTGCATGTTCACGCCAGAAATAAGCATCTTTGTAAAATGAGCCAAATTGAAGCAGAAAACATTGTTGGAGTGTCAGAATGCATAGATAGAAGGCAAATAAGCGTTCCATGGCTTTATTTCGCTTAGTTGCTTACTCTTGAGTAGAACTGCATGTTCACGCCAGAAATAAGCACCTTTGTGAAATGAACCAAATTGAAGCAGAAAACATTGTTGGAGTGTCAGAATGCACAGATAGAAGGCAAATAAGCGTTCTATCGCTTTATTTCGCTTAGTTGCTTACTCTTGAGTAGAACTGCATGTTTACGCCAGAAATAAGCATCTTTGTAAAATGAGCCAAATTGAAGCAGAAAACATTGTTGGAGTGTCAGAATGCATAGTTAGAAGGCAAATAAGCGTTCTACGGCTTTATTTCGCTTAGTTGCTTACTCTTGAGTAGAACTGCATGTTCACGCCAGAAATAAGCATCTTTGTAAAATGAGCCAAATTGAAGCAGAACACATTGTTGGAGTGTCAGAATGCATAGATAGAAGGCAAATAAGCGTTCCATGGCTTTATTTCGCTTAGTTGCTTACTCTTGAGTAGAACTGCATATTCACTCCAGGAATAATCACCTTTGTAAAATGAGTCAAAGTGAAGCAGAACACATTGGTGGAGTGTCAGAATGCACAGATAGAAGGCAAATAAGCGTTCCATGGCTTTATTTCGCTTAGTTGCTTACTCTTGAGTAGAACTGCATGTTCACGCCAGAAATAAGCATCTTTGTGAAATGAGTCAAATTGAAGCAGAAAACATTGTTGGAGTGTCAGAATGCACAGATAGAAGGCAAATAAGCGTTCTATCGCTTTATTTCGCTTAGTTGCTTACTCTTGAGTAGAACTGCATGTTCACGCCAGAAATAAGCATCTTTGTAAAATGAGCCAAATTGAAGCAGAAAACATTGTTGGAGTGTCAGAATGCATAGATAGAAGGCAAATAAGCGTTCTACGGCTTTATTTCGCTTAGTTGCTTACTCTTGAGTAGAACTGCATGTTCACGCCAGAAATAAGCATCTTTGTAAAATGAGCCAAATTGAAGCAAAAAACATTGTTGGAGTGTCAGAATGCATAGATAGAAGGCAAATAAGCGTTCCATGGCTTTATTTCGCTTAGTTGCTTACTCTTGAGTAGAACTGCATGTTCACGCCAGAAATAAGCATCCTTGTGAAATGAGTCAAATTGAAGCAGAAAACATTGTTGGAGTGTCAGAATGCACAGATAGAAGGCAAATAAGCGTTCCATGGCTTTATTTCGCTTAGTTGCTTACTCTTGAGTAGAACTGCATATTCACTCCAGGAATAATCACCTTTGTGAAATGAGTCAAATTGAAGCAGAAAACATTGTTGGAGTGTCAGAATACACAGATAGAAGGCAAATAAGCGTTCCACGGCTTTATTTCGCTTAGTTGCTTACTCTTGAGTAGAACTGCATGTTCACGCCAGAAATAAGCATCTTTGTAAAATGAGCCAAATTGAAGCAGAAAACATTGTTGGAGTGTCAGAATGCATAGATAGAAGGCAAATAAGCGTTCCATGGCTTTATTTCGCTTAGTTGCTTACTCTTGAGTAGAACTGCATATTCACTCCAGGAATAAGCACCTTTGTAAAATGAGTCAAATTGAAGCAGAACACATTGTTGGAGTGTCAGAATGCATAGATAGAAGGCAAATAAGCGTTCCATGACTTTATTTCGCTTAGTTGCTTACTCTTGAGTAGAACTGCTTATTCACTCAAGAAATGAGCACCTTTGTGAAATGACCCAAATTGAAGCAGAAAACATTGTTGGAGTGTCAGAATGCATAGATAGAAGGCAAATAAGCGTTCCATGGCTTTATTTCGCTTAGTTGCTTACTCTAGAGTAAAACTGGATATTCACTCCAGGAATGAGCACCTTTGTAAAATGAGTCAAATTGAAGCAGAACACATTGTTGTAGTGTAAGAATGCATAGATAGCAGGCAAATAAGCGTTCCATGGCTTTATTTCGCTTAGTTGCTTACTCTTGAGTAGAACTGCATATTCACTCCAGGAATAATCACCTTTGTGAAATGAGTCAAATTGAAGCAGAAAACATTGTTGGAGTGTCAGAATGCACAGATAGAAGGCAAATAAGCGTTCCATGGCTTTATTTCGCTTAGTTGCTTACTCTTGAGTAGAACTGCATGTTCACGCCAGAAATAAGCATCTTTGTAAAATGAGCCAAATTGAAGCAGAAAACATTGTTGGAGTGTCAGAATGCATAGATAGAAGGCAAATAAGCGTTCCATGGCTTTATTTCGCTTAGTTGCTTACTCTTGAGTAGAACTGCATATTCACTCCAGGAATAAGCACCTTTGTAAAATGAGTCAAATTGAAGCAGAACACATTGTTGGAGTGTCAGAATGCATAGATAGAAGGCAAATAAGCGTTCTAGCGCTTTATTTCGCTTAGTTGCTTACTCTTGAGTAGAACTGCTTATTCACTCAAGAAATGAGCACCTTTGTGAAATGACCCAAATTGAAGCAGAAAACATTGTTGGAGTGTCAGAATGCATAGATAGAAGGCAAATAAGCGTTCCATGGCTTTATTTCGCTTAGTTGCTTACTCTAGAGTAAAACTGGATATTCACTCCAGGAATGAGCACCTTTGTAAAATGAGTCAAATTGAAGCAGAACACATTGTTGTAGTGTCAGAATGCACAGATAGAAGGCAAATAAGCGTTCTATCGCTTTATTTCGCTTAGTTGCTTACTCTTGAGTAGAACTGCATGTTCACGCCAGAAATAAGCATCTTTGTAAAATGAGCCAAATTGAAGCAGAAAACATTGTTGGAGTGTCAGAATGCATAGATAGAAGGCAAATAAGCGTTCTACGGCTTTATTTCGCTTAGTTGCTTACTCTTGAGTAGAACTGCATGTTCACGCCAGAAATAAGCATCTTTGTAAAATGAGCCAAATTGAAGCAAAAAACATTGTTGGAGTGTCAGAATGCATAGATAGAAGGCAAATAAGCGTTCCATGGCTTTATTTCGCTTAGTTGCTTACTCTTGAGTAGAACTGCATATTCACTCCAGGAATAATCACCTTTGTAAAATGAGTCAAAGTGAAGCAGAACACATTGGTGGAGTGTCAGAATGCACAGATAGAAGGCAAATAAGCGTTCCATGGCTTTATTTCGCTTAGTTGCTTACTCTTGAGTAGAACTGCTTATTCACTCAAGAAATGAGCACCTTTGTGAAATGACCCAAATTGAAGCAGAAAACATTGTTGGAGTGTCAGAATGCATAGATAGAAGGCTAATAAGCGTTCCATGGCTTTATTTCGCTTAGTTGCTTACTCTAGAGTAAAACTGGATATTCACTCCAGGAATGAGCACCTTTGTAAAATGAGTCAAATTGAAGCAGAACACATTGTTGTAGTGTCAGAATGCACAGATAGAAGGCAAATAAGCGTTCTATCGCTTTATTTCGCTTAGTTGCTTACTCTTGAGTAGAACTGCATGTTCCCGCCAGAAATAAGCATCTTTGTAAAATGAGCCAAATTGAAGCAGAAAACATTGTTGGAGTGTCAGAATGCATAGATAGAAGGCAAATAAGCGTTCTACGGCTTTATTTCGCTTAGTTGCTTACTCTTGAGTAGAACTGCATGTTCACGCCAGAAATAAGCATCTTTGTAAAATGAGCCAAATTGAAGCAGAAAACATTGTTGGAGTGTCAGAATGCATAGATAGAAGGCAAATAAGCGTTCTACGGCTTTATTTCGCTTAGTTGCTTACTCTTGAGTAGAACTGCATGTTCACGCCAGAAATAAGCATCTTTGTAAAATGAGCCAAATTGAAGCAAAAAACATTGTTGGAGTGTCAGAATGCATAGATAGAAGGCAAATAAGCGTTCCATGGCTTTATTTCGCTTAGTTGCTTACTCTTGAGTAGAACTGCATGTTCACGCCAGAAATAAGCATCCTTGTGAAATGAGTCAAATTGAAGCAGAAAACATTGTTGGAGTGTCAGAATGCACAGATAGAAGGCAAATAAGCGTTCCATGGCTTTATTTCGCTTAGTTGCTTACTCTTGAGTAGAACTGCATATTCACTCCAGGAATAATCACCTTTGTGAAATGAGTCAAATTGAAGCAGAAAACATTGTTGGAGTGTCAGAATACACAGATAGAAGGCAAATAAGCGTTCCATGGCTTTATTTCGCTTAGTTGCTTACTCTTGAGTAGAACTGCATGTTCACGCCAGAAATAAGCATCTTTGTAAAATGAGCCAAATTGAAGCAGAAAACATTGTTGGAGTGTCAGAATGCATAGATAGAAGGCAAATAAGCGTTCTACGGCTTTATTTCGCTTAGTTGCTTACTCTTGAGTAGAACTGCATGTTCACGCCAGAAATAAGCATCTTTGTAAAATGAGCCAAATTGAAGCAAAAAACATTGTTGGAGTGTCAGAATGCATAGATAGAAGGCAAATAAGCGTTCCATGGCTTTATTTCGCTTAGTTGCTTACTCTTGAGTAGAACTGCATATTCACTCCAGGAATAAGCACCTTTGTAAAATGAGTCAAATTGAAGCAGAACACATTGTTGGAGTGTCAGAATGCATAGATAGAAGGCAAATAAGCGTTCCATGACTTTATTTCGCTTAGTTGCTTACTCTTGAGTAGAACTGCTTATTCACTCAAGAAATGAGCACCTTTGTGAAATGACCCAAATTGAAGCAGAAAACATTGTTGGAGTGTCAGAATGCATAGATAGAAGGCAAATAAGCGTTCCATGGCTTTATTTCGCTTAGTTGCTTACTCTAGAGTAAAACTGGATATTCACTCCAGGAATGAGCACCTTTGTAAAATGAGTCAAATTGAAGCAGAACACATTGTTGTAGTGTCAGAATGCATAGATAGCAGGCAAATAAGCGTTCCATGGCTTTATTTCGCTTAGTTGCTTACTCTTGAGTAGAACTGCATATTCACTCCAGGAATAATCACCTTTGTGAAATGAGTCAAATTGAAGCAGAAAACATTGTTGGAGTGTCAGAATGCACAGATAGAAGGCAAATAAGCGTTCCATGGCTTTATTTCGCTTAGTTGCTTACTCTTGAGTAGAACTGCATGTTCACGCCAGAAATAAGCATCTTTGTAAAATGAGCCAAATTGAAGCAGAAAACATTGTTGGAGTGTCAGAATGCATAGATAGAAGGCAAATAAGCATTCCATGGCTTTATTTCGCTTAGTTGCTTACTCTTGAGTAGAACTGCATATTCACTCCAGGAATAAGCACCTTTGTAAAATGAGTCAAATTGAAGCAGAACACATTGTTGGAGTGTCAGAATGCATAGATAGAAGGCAAATAAGCGTTCCATGACTTTATTTCGCTTAGTTGCTTACTCTTGAGTAGAACTGCTTATTCACTCAAGAAATGAGCACCTTTGTGAAATGACCCAAATTGAAGCAGAAAACATTGTTGGAGTGTCAGAATGCATAGATAGAAGGCAAATAAGCGTTCCATGGCTTTATTTCGCTTAGTTGCTTACTCTAGAGTAAAACTGGATATTCACTCCAGGAATGAGCACCTTTGTAAAATGAGTCAAATTGAAGCAGAACACATTGTTGTAGTGTCAGAATGCAGGGATAGAAGGCAAATAAGCGTTCCATGGCTTTATTTCGCTTAGCTGCTTACTCTTGAGTAGAATTGCATGTTCACTCCAGGAATAAGCACCTTTGTAAAATGAGTCAAATTGAAGCAGAACACATTGTTGGAATGTCAGAATGCATAGATAGCAGGCAAATAAGCGTTCCATGGCTTTATTTCGCTTAGTTGCTTACTCTTGAGTAGAACTGCATATTCACTCCAGGAATAAGCACCTTTGTAAAATGAGTCAAATTGAAGCAGAACACATTGTTGGAGTGTCAGAATGCATAGATAGAAGGCAAATAAGCGTTCCATTGCTTTATTTCGCTTACTTGCTTACTCTTGAGTAGAACTGCATATTCACTCCAGAAATAAGCATCTTTGTAAAATGAGCCAAATTGAAGCAGAAAACATTGTTGGAGTGTCAGAATGCATAGATAGAAGGCAAATAAGCGTTCCATGGCTTTATTTCGCTTAGTTGCTTACTCTTGAGTAGAACTGCATGTTCACTCCAGAAATAAGCATCTTTGTAAAATGAGTCAAATTGAAGCAGAACACATTGTTGGAGTGTCAGAATGCATAGATAGAAGGCAAATAAGCGTTCCATTGCTTTATTTCGCTTACTTGCTTACTCTTGAGTAGAACTGCATATTCACTCCAGAAATAAGCATCTTTGTAAAATGAGCCAAATTGAAGCAGAAAACATTGTTGGAGTGTCAGAATGCATAGATAGAAGGCAAATAAGCGTTCCATGGCTTTATTTCGCTTAGTTGCTTACTCTTGAGTAGAACTGCATGTTCACTCCAGAAATAAGCATCTTTGTAAAATGAGTCAAATTCAAGCAGAACACATTGTTGGAGTGTCAGAATGCACAGATAGAAGGCAAATAAGCGTTCCATGGCTTTATTTCGCTTAGTTGCTTACTCTTGAGTAGAACTGCATGTTCACGCCAGAAATAAGCATCTTTGTGAAATGAGTCAAATTGAAGCAGAAAACATTGTTGGAGTGTCAGAATGCACAGATAGAAGGCAAATAAGCGTTCTATCGCTTTATTTCGCTTAGTTGCTTACTCTTGAGTAGAACTGCATGTTCACGCCAGAAATAAGCATCTTTGTAAAATGAGCCAAATTGAAGCAGAAAACATTGTTGGAGTGTCAGAATGCATAGATAGAAGGCAAATAAGCGTTCCATGGCTTTATTTCGCTTAGTTGCTTACTCTTGAGTAGAAGTGCATGTTCACGCCAGAAATAAGCATCTTTGTGAAATGAGTCAAATTGAAGCAGAAAACATTGTTGGAGTGTCAGAATGCACAGATAGAAGGCAAATAAGCGTTCTATCGCTTTATTTCGCTTAGTTGCTTACTCTTGAGTAGAACTGCATGTTCACGCCAGAAATAAGCATCTTTGTAAAATGAGCCAAATTGAAGCAGAAAACATTGTTGGAGTGTCAGAATGCATAGATAGAAGGCAAATAAGCGTTCTACGGCTTTATTTCGCTTAGTTGCTTACTCTTGAGTAGAACTGCATGTTCACGCCAGAAATAAGCATCTTTGTAAAATGAGCCAAATTGAAGCAAAAAACATTGTTGGAGTGTCAGAATGCACAGATAGAAGGCAAATAAGCGTTCCATGGCTTTATTTCGCTTAGTTGCTTACTCTTGAGTAGAACTGCATATTCACTCCAGGAATAAGCACCTTTGTAAAATGAGTCAAATTGAAGCAGAACACATTGTTGGAGTGTCAGAATGCATAGATAGAAGGCACATAAGCGTTCCATGACTTTATTTCGCTTAGTTGCTTACTCTTGAGTAGAACTTCTTATTCACTCAAGAAATGAGCACCTTTGTGAAATGACCCAAATTGAAGCAGAAAACATTGTTGGAGTGTCAGAATGCATAGATAGAAGGCAAATAAGCGTTCCATGGCTTTATTTCGCTTAGTTGCTTACTCTAGAGTAAAACTGGATATTCACTCCAGGAATGAGCACCTTTGTAAAATGAGTCAAATTGAAGCAGAACACATTGTTGTAGTGTCAGAATGCAGGGATAGAAGGCAAATAAGCGTTCCATGGCTTTATTTCGCTTAGCTGCTTACTCTTGAGTAGAATTGCATGTTCACTCCAGGAATAAGCACCTTTGTAAAATGAGTCAAATTGAAGCAGAACACATTGTTGGAATGTCAGAATGCATAGATAGCAGGCAAATAAGCGTTCCATGGCTTTATTTCGCTTAGTTGCTTACTCTTGAGTAGAACTGCATATTCACTCCAGGAATAAGCACCTTTGTAAAATGAGTCAAATTGAAGCAGAACACATTGTTGGAGTGTCAGAATGCATAGATAGAAGGCAAATAAGCGTTCCATGACTTTATTTCGCTTAGTTGCTTACTCTTGAGTAGAACTGCTTATTCACTCAAGAAATGAGCACCTTTGTGAAATGACCCAAATTGAAGCAGAAAACATTGTTGGAGTGTCAGAATGCATAGATAGAAGGCAAATAAGCGTTCCATGGCTTTATTTCGCTTAGTTGCTTACTCTAGAGTAAAACTGGATATTCACTCCAGGAATGAGCACCTTTGTAAAATGAGTCAAATTGAAGCAGAACACATTGTTGTAGTGTCAGAATGCATAGATAGCAGGCAAATAAGCGTTCCATGGCTTTATTTCGCTTAGTTGCTTACTCTTGAGTAGAACTGCATATTCACTCCAGGAATAATCACCTTTGTGAAATGAGTCAAATTGAAGCAGAAAACATTGTTGGAGTGTCAGAATGCACAGATAGAAGGCAAATAAGCGTTCCATGGCTTTATTTCGCTTAGTTGCTTACTCTTGAGTAGAACTGCATGTTCACGCCAGAAATAAGCATCTTTATAAAATGAGCCAAATTGAAGCAGAAAACATTGTTGGAGTGTCAGAATGCATAGATAGAAGGCAAATAAGCGTTCCATGGCTTTATTTCGCTTAGTTGCTTACTCTTGAGTAGAACTGCATATTCACTCCAGGAATAAGCACCTTTGTAAAATGAGTCAAATTGAAGCAGAACACATTGTTGGAGTGTCAGAATGCATAGATAGAAGGCAAATAAGCGTTCCATGACTTTATTTCGCTTAGTTGCTTACTCTTGAGTAGAACTGCTTATTCACTCAAGAAATGAGCACCTTTGTGAAATGACCCAAATTGAAGCAGAAAACATTGTTGGAGTGTCAGAATGCATAGATAGAAGGCAAATAAGCGTTCCATGGCTTTATTTCGCTTAGTTGCTTACTCTAGAGTAAAACTGGATATTCACTCCAGGAATGAGCACCTTTGTAAAATGAGTCAAATTGAAGCAGAACACATTGTTGTAGTGTCAGAATGCAGGGATAGAAGGCAAATAAGCGTTCCATGGCTTTATTTCGCTTAGCTGCTTACTCTTGAGTAGAATTGCATGTTCACTCCAGGAATAAGCACCTTTGTAAAATGAGTCAAATTGAAGCAGAACACATTGTTGGAATGTCAGAATGCATAGATAGCAGGCAAATAAGCGTTCCATGGCTTTATTTCGCTTAGTTGCTTACTCTTGAGTAGAACTGCATATTCACTCCAGGAATAAGCACCTTTGTAAAATGAGTCAAATTGAAGCAGAACACATTGTTGGAGTGTCAGAATGCATAGATAGAAGGCAAATAAGCGTTCCATTGCTTTATTTCGCTTACTTGCTTACTCTTGAGTAGAACTTCATATTCACTCCAGAAATAAGCATCTTTGTAAAATGAGCCAAATTGAAGCAGAAAACATTGTTGGAGTGTCAGAATGCATAGATAGAAGGCAAATAAGCGTTCCATGGCTTTATTTCGCTTAGTTGCTTACTCTTGAGTAGAACTGCATGTTCACTCCAGAAATAAGCATCTTTGTAAAATGAGTCAAATTGAAGCAGAACACATTGTTGGAGTGTCAGAATGCATAGATAGAAGGCAAATAAGCGTTCCATTGCTTTATTTCGCTTACTTGCTTACTCTTGAGTAGAACTGCATATTCACTCCAGAAATAAGCATCTTTGTAAAATGAGCCAAATTGAAGCAGAAAACATTGTTGGAGTGTCAGAATGCATAGATAGAAGGCAAATAAGCGTTCCATGGCTTTATTTCGCTTAGTTGCTTACTCTTGAGTAGAACTGCATGTTCACTCCAGAAATAAGCATCTTTGTAAAATGAGTCAAATTCAAGCAGAACACATTGTTGGAGTGTCAGAATGCACAGATAGAAGGCAAATAAGCGTTCCATGGCTTTATTTCGCTTAGTTGCTTACTCTTGAGTAGAACTGCATGTTCACGCCAGAAATAAGCATCTTTGTGAAATGAGTCAAATTGAAGCAGAAAACATTGTTGGAGTGTCAGAATGCACAGATAGAAGGCAAATAAGCGTTCCATGGCTTTATTTCGCTTAGTTGCTTACTCTTGAGTAGAACTGCATATTCACTCCAGGAATAAGCACCTTTGTAAAATGAGTCAAATTGAAGCAGAACACATTGTTGGAGTGTCAGAATGCATAGATAGAAGGCACATAAGCGTTCCATGACTTTATTTCGCTTAGTTGCTTACTCTTGAGTAGAACTTCTTATTCACTCAAGAAATGAGCACCTTTGTGAAATGACCCAAATTGAAGCAGAAAACATTGTTGGAGTGTCAGAATGCATAGATAGAAGGCAAATAAGCGTTCCATGGCTTTATTTCGCTTAGTTGCTTACTCTAGAGTAAAACTGGATATTCACTCCAGGAATGAGCACCTTTGTAAAATGAGTCAAATTGAAGCAGAACACATTGTTGTAGTGTCAGAATGCAGGGATAGAAGGCAAATAAGCGTTCCATGGCTTTATTTCGCTTAGCTGCTTACTCTTGAGTAGAATTGCATGTTCACTCCAGGAATAAGCACCTTTGTAAAATGAGTCAAATTGAAGCAGAACACATTGTTGGAATGTCAGAATGCATAGATAGCAGGCAAATAAGCGTTCCATGGCTTTATTTCGCTTAGTTGCTTACTCTTGAGTAGAACTGCATATTCACTCCAGGAATAAGCACCTTTGTAAAATGAGTCAAATTGAAGCAGAACACATTGTTGGAGTGTCAGAATGCATAGATAGAAGGCAAATAAGCGTTCCATGACTTTATTTCGCTTAGTTGCTTACTCTTGAGTAGAACTGCTTATTCACTCAAGAAATGAGCACCTTTGTGAAATGACCCAAATTGAAGCAGAAAACATTGTTGGAGTGTCAGAATGCATAGATAGAAGGCAAATAAGCGTTCCATGGCTTTATTTCGCTTAGTTGCTTACTCTAGAGTAAAACTGGATATTCACTCCAGGAATGAGCACCTTTGTAAAATGAGTCAAATTGAAGCAGAACACATTGTTGTAGTGTCAGAATGCATAGATAGCAGGCAAATAAGCGTTCCATGGCTTTATTTCGCTTAGTTGCTTACTCTTGAGTAGAACTGCATATTCACTCCAGGAATAATCACCTTTGTGAAATCAGTCAAATTGAAGCAGAAAACATTGTTGGAGTGTCAGAATGCACAGATAGAAGGCAAATAAGCGTTCCATGGCTTTATTTCGCTTAGTTGCTTACTCTTGAGTAGAACTGCATGTTCACGCCAGAAATAAGCATCTTTATAAAATGAGCCAAATTGAAGCAGAAAACATTGTTGGAGTGTCAGAATGCATAGATAGAAGGCAAATAAGCGTTCCATGGCTTTATTTCGCTTAGTTGCTTACTCTTGAGTAGAACTGCATATTCACTCCAGGAATAAGCACCTTTGTAAAATGAGTCAAATTGAAGCAGAACACATTGTTGGAGTGTCAGAATGCATAGATAGAAGGCAAATAAGCGTTCCATGACTTTATTTCGCTTAGTTGCTTACTCTTGAGTAGAACTGCTTATTCACTCAAGAAATGAGCACCTTTGTGAAATGACCCAAATTGAAGCAGAAAACATTGTTGGAGTGTCAGAATGCATAGATAGAAGGCAAATAAGCGTTCCATGGCTTTATTTCGCTTAGTTGCTTACTCTAGAGTAAAACTGGATATTCACTCCAGGAATGAGCACCTTTGTAAAATGAGTCAAATTGAAGCAGAACACATTGTTGTAGTGTCAGAATGCAGGGATAGAAGGCAAATAAGCGTTCCATGGCTTTATTTCGCTTAGCTGCTTACTCTTGAGTAGAATTGCATGTTCACTCCAGGAATAAGCACCTTTGTAAAATGAGTCAAATTGAAGCAGAACACATTGTTGGAATGTCAGAATGCATAGATAGCAGGCAAATAAGCGTTCCATGGCTTTATTTCGCTTAGTTGCTTACTCTTGAGTAGAACTGCATATTCACTCCAGGAATAAGCACCTTTGTAAAATGAGTCAAATTGAAGCAGAACACATTGTTGGAGTGTCAGAATGCATAGATAGAAGGCAAATAAGCGTTCCATTGCTTTATTTCGCTTACTTGCTTACTCTTGAGTAGAACTTCATATTCACTCCAGAAATAAGCATCTTTGTAAAATGAGCCAAATTGAAGCAGAAAACATTGTTGGAGTGTCAGAATGCATAGATAGAAGGCAAATAAGCGTTCCATGGCTTTATTTCGCTTAGTTGCTTACTCTTGAGTAGAACTGCATGTTCACTCCAGAAATAAGCATCTTTGTAAAATGAGTCAAATTGAAGCAGAACACATTGTTGGAGTGTCAGAATGCATAGATAGAAGGCAAATAAGCGTTCCATTGCTTTATTTCGCTTACTTGCTTACTCTTGAGTAGAACTGCATATTCACTCCAGAAATAAGCATCTTTGTAAAATGAGCCAAATTGAAGCAGAAAACATTGTTGGAGTGTCAGAATGCATAGATAGAAGGCAAATAAGCGTTCCATGGCTTTATTTCGCTTAGTTGCTTACTCTTGAGTAGAACTGCATGTTCACTCCAGAAATAAGCATCTTTGTAAAATGAGTCAAATTCAAGCAGAACACATTGTTGGAGTGTCAGAATGCACAGATAGAAGGCAAATAAGCGTTCCATGGCTTTATTTCGCTTAGTTGCTTACTCTTGAGTAGAACTGCATGTTCACGCCAGAAATAAGCATCTTTGTGAAATGAGTCAAATTGAAGCAGAAAACATTGTTGGAGTGTCAGAATGCACAGATAGAAGGCAAATAAGCGTTCTATCGCTTTATTTCGCTTAGTTGCTTACTCTTGAGTAGAACTGCATGTTCACGCCAGAAATAAGCATCTTTGTAAAATGAGCCAAATTGAAGCAGAAAACATTGTTGGAGTGTCAGAATGCATAGATAGAAGGCAAATAAGCGTTCCATGGCTTTATTTCGCTTAGTTGCTTACTCTTGAGTAGAAGTGCATGTTCACGCCAGAAATAAGCATCTTTGTGAAATGAGTCAAATTGAAGCAGAAAACATTGTTGGAGTGTCAGAATGCACAGATAGAAGGCAAATAAGCGTTCTATCGCTTTATTTCGCTTAGTTGCTTACTCTTGAGTAGAACTGCATGTTCACGCCAGAAATAAGCATCTTTGTAAAATGAGCCAAATTGAAGCAGAAAACATTGTTGGAGTGTCAGAATGCATAGATAGAAGGCAAATAAGCGTTCTACGGCTTTATTTCGCTTAGTTGCTTACTCTTGAGTAGAACTGCATGTTCACGCCAGAAATAAGCATCTTTGTAAAATGAGCCAAATTGAAGCAAAAAACATTGTTGGAGTGTCAGAATGCACAGATAGAAGGCAAATAAGCGTTCCATGGCTTTATTTCGCTTAGTTGCTTACTCTTGAGTAGAACTGCATATTCACTCCAGGAATAAGCACCTTTGTAAAATGAGTCAAATTGAAGCAGAACACATTGTTGGAGTGTCAGAATGCATAGATAGAAGGCACATAAGCGTTCCATGACTTTATTTCGCTTAGTTGCTTACTCTTGAGTAGAACTTCTTATTCACTCAAGAAATGAGCACCTTTGTGAAATGACCCAAATTGAAGCAGAAAACATTGTTGGAGTGTCAGAATGCATAGATAGAAGGCAAATAAGCGTTCCATGGCTTTATTTCGCTTAGTTGCTTACTCTAGAGTAAAACTGGATATTCACTCCAGGAATGAGCACCTTTGTAAAATGAGTCAAATTGAAGCAGAACACATTGTTGTAGTGTCAGAATGCAGGGATAGAAGGCAAATAAGCGTTCCATGGCTTTATTTCGCTTAGCTGCTTACTCTTGAGTAGAATTGCATGTTCACTCCAGGAATAAGCACCTTTGTAAAATGAGTCAAATTGAAGCAGAACACATTGTTGGAATGTCAGAATGCATAGATAGCAGGCAAATAAGCGTTCCATGGCTTTATTTCGCTTAGTTGCTTACTCTTGAGTAGAACTGCATATTCACTCCAGGAATAAGCACCTTTGTAAAATGAGTCAAATTGAAGCAGAACACATTGTTGGAGTGTCAGAATGCATAGATAGAAGGCAAATAAGCGTTCTAGCCCTTTATTTCGCTTAGTTGCTTACTCTTGAGTAGAACTGCATGTTCACGCCAGAAATAAGCATCTTTGTGAAATGAGTCAAATTGAAGCAGAAAACATTGTTGGAGTGTCAGAATGCACAGATAGAAGGCAAATAAGCGTTCTATCGCTTTATTTCGCTTAGTTGCTTACTCTTGAGTAGAACTGCATGTTCACGCCAGAAATAAGCATCTTTGTAAAATGAGCCAAATTGAAGCAGAAAACATTGTTGGAGTGTCAGAATGCATAGATAGAAGGCAAATAAGCGTTCCATGGCTTTATTTCGCTTAGTTGCTTACTCTTGAGTAGAACTGCATATTCACTCCAGGAATAAGCACCTTTGTAAAATGAGTCAAATTGAAGCAGAACACATTGTTGGAGTGTCAGAATGCATAGATAGAAGGCAAATAAGCGTTCCATGACTTTATTTCGCTTAGTTGCTTACTCTTGAGTAGAACTTCTTATTCACTCAAGAAATGAGCACCTTTGTGAAATGACCCAAATTGAAGCAGAAAACATTGTTGGAGTGTCAGAATGCATAGATAGAAGGCAAATAAGCGTTCCATGGCTTTATTTCGCTTAGTTGCTTACTCTAGAGTAAAACTGGATATTCACTCCAGGAATGAGCACCTTTGTAAAATGAGTCAAATTGAAGCAGAACACATTGTTGTAGTGTCAGAATGCAGGGATAGAAGGCAAATAAGCGTTCCATGGCTTTATTTCGCTTAGCTGCTTACTCTTGAGTAGAATTGCATGTTCACTCCAGGAATAAGCACCTTTGTAAAATGAGTCAAATTGAAGCAGAACACATTGTTGGAATGTCAGAATGCATAGATAGCAGGCAAATAAGCGTTCCATGGCTTTATTTCGCTTAGTTGCTTACTCTTGAGTAGAACTGCATATTCACTCCAGGAATAAGCACCTTGTAAAATGAGTCAAATTGAAGCAGAACACATTGTTGGAGTGTCAGAATGCATAGATAGAAGGCAAATAAGCGTTCCATTGCTTTATTTCGCTTACTTGCTTACTCTTGAGTAGAACTGCATATTCACTCCAGAAATAAGCATCTTTGTAAAATGAGCCAAATTGAAGCAGAAAACATTGTTGGAGTGTCAGAATGCATAGATAGAAGGCAAATAAGCGTTCCATGGCTTTATTTCGCTTAGTTGCTTACTCTTGAGTAGAACTTCATGTTCACTCCAGAAATAAGCATCTTTGTAAAATGAGTCAAATTGAAGCAGAACACATTGTTGGAATGTCAGAATGCATAGATAGCAGGCAAATAAGCGTTCCATGGCTTTATTTCGCTTAGTTGCTTACTCTTGAGTAGAACTGCATATTCACTCCAGGAATAAGCACCTTTGTAAAATGAGTCAAAGTGAAGCAGAACACATTGGTGGAGTGTCAGAATGCACAGATAGAAGGCAAATAAGCGTTCCATGGCTTTATTTCGCTTAGTTGCTTACTCTTGAGTAGAACTGCATGTTCACGCCAGAAATAAGCATCTTTGTGAAATGAGTCAAATTGAAGCAGAAAACATTGTTGGAGTGTCAGAATGCACAGATAGAAGGCAAATAAGCGTTCTATCGCTTTATTTCGCTTAGTTGCTTACTCTTGAGTAGAACTGCATGTTCACGCCAGAAATAAGCATCTTTGTAAAATGAGCCAAATTGAAGCAGAAAACATTGTTGGAGTGTCAGAATGCATAGATAGAAGGCAAATAAGCGTTCTACGGCTTTATTTCGCTTAGTTGCTTACTCTTGAGTAGAACTGCATGTTCACGCCAGAAATAAGCATCTTTGTAAAATGAGCCAAATTGAAGCAAAAAACATTGTTGGAGTGTCAGAATGCATAGATAGAAGGCAAATAAGCGTTCCATGGCTTTATTTCGCTTAGTTGCTTACTCTTGAGTAGAACTGCATATTCACTCCAGGAATAATCACCTTTGTAAAATGAGTCAAAGTGAAGCAGAACACATTGTTGGAGTGTCAGAATGCATAGATAGAAGGTAAATAAGCGTTCCATGACTTTATTTCGCTTAGTTGCTTACTCTTGAGTAGAACTGCTTATTCACTCAAGAAATGAGCACCTTTGTGAAATGACCAAATTGAAGCAGAAAACATTGTTGGAGTGTCAGAATGCATAGATAGAAGGCAAATAAGCGTTCCATGGCTTTATTTCGCTTAGTTGCTTACTCTTGAGTAGAACTTCATGTTCACTCCAGAAATAAGCATCTTTGTAAAATGAGTCAAATTGAAGCAGAACACATTGTTGGAATGTCAGAATGCATAGATAGCAGGCAAATAAGCGTTCCATGGCTTTATTTCGCTTAGTTGCTTACTCTTGAGTAGAACTGCATATTCACTCCAGGAATAAGCACCTTTGTAAAATGAGTCAAAGTGAAGCAGAACACATTGGTGGAGTGTCAGAATGCACAGATAGAAGGCAAATAAGCGTTCCATGGCTTTATTTCGCTTAGTTGCTTACTCTTGAGTAGAACTGCATGTTCACGCCAGAAATAAGCATCTTTGTGAAATGAGTCAAATTGAAGCAGAAAACATTGTTGGAGTGTCAGAATGCACAGATAGAAGGCAAATAAGCGTTCTAGCCCTTTATTTCGCTTAGTTGCTTACTCTTGAGTAGAACTGCATGTTCACGCCAGAAATAAGCATCTTTGTAAAATGAGCCAAATTGAAGCAGAAAACATTGTTGGAGTGTCAGAATGCATAGATAGAAGGCAAATAAGCGTTCCATGGCTTTATTTCGCTTAGTTGCTTACTCTTGAGTAGAACTGCATGTTCACGCCAGAAATAAGCATCTTTGTGAAATGAGTCAAATTGAAGCAGAAAACATTGTTGGAGTGTCAGAATGCACAGATAGAAGGCAAATAAGCGTTCTATCGCTTTATTTCGCTTAGTTGCTTACTCTTGAGTAGAACTGCATGTTCACGCCAGAAATAAGCATCTTTGTAAAATGAGCCAAATTGAAGCAGAAAACATTGTTGGAGTGTCAGAATGCATAGATAGAAGGCAAATAAGCGTTCTACGGCTTTATTTCGCTTAGTTGCTTACTCTTGAGTAGAACTGCATGTTCACGCCAGAAATAAGCATCTTTGTAAAATGAGCCAAATTGAAGCAAAAAACATTGTTGGAGTGTCAGAATGCATAGATAGAAGGCAAATAAGCGTTCCATGGCTTTATTTCGCTTAGTTGCTTACTCTTGAGTAGAACTGCATATTCACTCCAGGAATAAGCATCTTTGTAAAATGAGTCAAATTGAAGCAGAACACATTGTTGGAATGTCAGAATGCATAGATAGCAGGCAAATAAGCGTTCCATGGCTTTATTTCGCTTAGTTGCTTACTCTTGAGTAGAACTGCATATTCACTCCAGGAATAAGCACCTTTGTAAAATGAGTCAAAGTGAAGCAGAACACATTGGTGGAGTGTCAGAATGCACAGATAGAAGGCAAATAAGCGTTCCATGGCTTTATTTCGCTTAGTTGCTTACTCTTGAGTAGAACTGCATGTTCACGCCAGAAATAAGCATCTTTGTGAAATGAGTCAAATTGAAGCAGAAAACATTGTTGGAGTGTCAGAATGCACAGATAGAAGGCAAATAAGCGTTCTATCGCTTTATTTCGCTTAGTTGCTTACTCTTGAGTAGAATTGCATGTTCACGCCAGAAATAAGCATCTTTGTAAAATGAGCCAAATTGAAGCAGAAAACATTGTTGGAGTGTCAGAATGCATAGATAGAAGGCAAATAAGCGTTCCATGGCTTTATTTCGCTTAGTTGCTTACTCTTGAGTAGAACTGCATATTCACTCCAGGAATAAGCACCTTTGTAAAATGAGTCAAATTGAAGCAGAACACATTGTTGGAGTGTCAGAATGCATAGATAGAAGGCAAATAAGCGTTCCATGACTTTATTTCGCTTAGTTGCTTACTCTTGAGTAGAACTTCTTATTCACTCAAGAAATGAGCACCTTTGTGAAATGACCCAAATTGAAGCAGAAAACATTGTTGGAGTGTCAGAATGCATAGATAGAAGGCAAATAAGCGTTCCATGGCTTTATTTCGCTTAGTTGCTTACTCTAGAGTAAAACTGGATATTCACTCCAGGAATGAGCACCTTTGTAAAATGAGTCAAATTGAAGCAGAACACATTGTTGTAGTGTCAGAATGCAGGGATAGAAGGCAAATAAGCGTTCCATGGCTTTATTTCGCTTAGCTGCTTACTCTTGAGTAGAATTGCATGTTCACTCCAGGAATAAGCACCTTTGTAAAATGAGTCAAATTGAAGCAGAACACATTGTTGGAATGTCAGAATGCATAGATAGCAGGCAAATAAGCGTTCTACGGCTTTATTTCGCTTAGTTGCTTACTCTTGAGTAGAACTGCATATTCACTCCAGGAATAAGCACCTTTGTAAAATGAGCCAAATTGAAGCAAAAAACATTGTTGGAGTGTCAGAATGCATAGATAGAAGGCAAATAAGCGTTCCATGGCTTTATTTCGCTTACTTGCTTACTCTTGAGTAGAACTGCATATTCACTCCAGGAATAAGCATCTTTGTAAAATGAGTCAAAGTGAAGCAGAACACATTGGTGGAGTGTCAGAATGCACAGATAGAAGGCAAATAAGCGTTCCATGGCTTTATTTCGCTTAGTTGCTTACTCTTGAGTAGAACTGCATGTTCACGCCAGAAATAAGCATCTTTGTGAAATGAGTCAAATTGAAGCAGAAAACATTGTTGGAGTGTCAGAATGCACAGATAGAAGGCAAATAAGCGTTCTAGCGCTTTATTTCGCTTAGTTGCTTACTCTTGAGTAGAACTGCATGTTCACGCCAGAAATAAGCATCTTTGTAAAATGAGCCAAATTGAAGCAGAAAACATTGTTGGAGTGTCAGAATGCATCGATAGAAGGCAAATAAGCGTTCCATGGCTTTATTTCGCTTAGTTGCTTACTCTTGAGTAGAACTGCATGTTCACGCCAGAAATAAGCATCTTTGTGAAATGAGTCAAATTGAAGCAGAAAACATTGTTGGAGTGTCAGAATGCACAGATAGAAGGCAAATAAGCGTTCTATCGCTTTATTTCGCTTAGTTGCTTACTCTTGAGTAGAACTGCATGTTCACGCCAGAAATAAGCATCTTTGTAAAATGAGCCAAATTGAAGCAGAAAACATTGTTGGAGTGTCAGAATGCATAGATAGAAGGCAAATAAGCGTTCTACGGCTTTATTTCGCTTAGTTGCTTACTCTTGAGTAGAACTGCATGTTCACGCCAGAAATAAGCATCTTTGTAAAATGAGCCAAATTGAAGCAAAAAACATTGTTGGAGTGTCAGAATGCATAGATAGAAGGCAAATAAGCGTTCCATGGCTTTATTTCGCTTAGTTGCTTACTCTTGAGTAGAACTGCATGTTCACGCCAGAAATAAGCATCCTTGTGAAATGAGTCAAATTGAAGCAGAAAACATTGTTGGAGTGTCAGAATGCACAGATAGAAGGCAAATAAGCGTTCCATGGCTTTATTTCGCTTAGTTGCTTACTCTTGAGTAGAACTGCATATTCACTCCAGGAATAATCACCTTTGTGAAATGAGTCAAATTGAAGCAGAAAACATTGTTGGAGTGTCAGAATACACAGATAGAAGGCAAATAAGCGTTCCATGGCTTTATTTCGCTTAGTTGCTTACTCTTGAGTAGAACTGCATGTTCACGCCAGAAATAAGCATCTTTGTAAAATGAGCCAAATTGAAGCAGAAAACATTGTTGGAGTGTCAGAATGCATAGATAGAAGGCAAATAAGCGTTCTACGGCTTTATTTCGCTTAGTTGCTTACTCTTGAGTAGAACTGCATGTTCACGCCAGAAATAAGCATCTTTGTAAAATGAGCCAAATTGAAGCAAAAAACATTGTTGGAGTGTCAGAATGCATAGATAGAAGGCAAATAAGCGTTCCATGGCTTTATTTCGCTTAGTTGCTTACTCTTGAGTAGAACTGCATATTCACTCCAGGAATAAGCACCTTTGTAAAATGAGTCAAATTGAAGCAGAACACATTGTTGGAGTGTCAGAATGCATAGATAGAAGGCAAATAAGCGTTCCATGACTTTATTTCGTTTAGTTGCTTACTCTTGAGTAGAACTGCATATTCACTCCAGGAATAATCACCTATGTAAAATGAGTCAAAGTGAAGCAGAACACATTGGTGGAGTGTCAGAATGCACAGATAGAAGGCAAATAAGCGTTCCATGGCTTTATTTCGCTTAGTTGCTTACTCTTGAGTAGAACTGCATGTTCACGCCAGAAATAAGCATCTTTGTGAAATGAGTCAAATTGAAGCAGAAAACATTGTTGGAGTGTCAGAATGCACAGATAGAAGGCAAATAAGCGTTCTAGCGCTTTATTTCGCTTAGTTGCTTACTCTTGAGTAGAACTGCATGTTCACGCCAGAAATAAGCATCTTTGTAAAATGAGCCAAATTGAAGCAGAAAACATTGTTGGAGTGTCAGAATGCATAGATAGAAGGCAAATAAGCGTTCCATGGCTTTATTTCGCTTAGTTGCTTACTCTTGAGTAGAACTGCATGTTCACGCCAGAAATAAGCATCTTTGTGAAATGAGTCAAATTGAAGCAGAAAACATTGTTGGAGTGTCAGAATGCACAGATAGAAGGCAAATAAGCGTTCTATCGCTTTATTTCGCTTAGTTGCTTACTCTTGAGTAGAACTGCATGTTCACGCCAGAAATAAGCATCTTTGTAAAATGAGCCAAATTGAAGCAGAAAACATTGTTGGAGTGTCAGAATGCATAGATAGAAGGCAAATAAGCGTTCTACGGCTTTATTTCGCTTAGTTGCTTACTCTTGAGTAGAACTGCATGTTCACGCCAGAAATAAGCATCTTTGTAAAATGAGCCAAATTGAAGCAAAAAACATTGTTGGAGTGTCAGAATGCATAGATAGAAGGCAAATAAGCGTTCCATGGCTTTATTTCGCTTAGTTGCTTACTCTTGAGTAGAACTGCATGTTCACGCCAGAAATAAGCATCTTTGTGAAATGAGTCAAATTGAAGCAGAAAACATTGTTGGAGTGTCAGAATGCATAGATAGAAGGCAAATAAGCGTTCCATGGCTTTATTTCGCTTAGTTGCTTACTCTTGAGTAGAACTGCATATTCACTCCAGGAATAATCACCTTTGTAAAATGAGTCAAAGTGAAGCAGAACACATTGGTGGAGTGTCAGAATGCATAGATAGAAGGCAAATAAGCGTTCCATGGCTTTATTTCGCTTAGTTGCTTACTCTTGAGTAGAACTGCATTTTAACTCAAAAAATGAGCACCTTTGTGAAATGACACAAATTGAAGCGGAAAACATTGTTGGAGTGTCAGAATGCATAGATAGAAGGCAAATAAGCGTTCCATGGCTTTATTTCGCTTAGTTGCTTACTCTTGAGTAGAACTGCATATTCACTCCAGGAATAATCACCTTTGTAAAATGAGTCAAAGTGAAGCAGAACACATTGGTGGAGTTTCAGAATGCATAGATAGAAGGCAAATAAGCGTTCCATGGCTTTATTTCGCTTAGTTGCTTACTCTTGAGTAGAACTGCATGTTCACGCCAGAAATAAGCATCTTTGTGAAATGAGTCAAATTGAAGCAGAAAACATTGTTGGAGTGTCAGAATGCACAGAGAGAAGGCAAATAAGCGTTCTATCGCTTTATTTCGCTTAGTTGCTTACTCTTGAGTAGAACTGCATGTTCACGCCAGAAATAAGCATCTTTGTAAAATGAGCCAAATTGAAGCAGAAAACATTGTTGGAGTGTCAGAATGCATAGATAGAAGGCAAATAAGCGTTCCATGGCTTTATTTCGCTTAGTTGCTTACTCTTGAGTAGAACTGCATGTTCACGCCAGAAATAAGCATCTTTGTGAAATGAGTCAAATTGAAGCAGAAAACATTGTTGGAGTGTCAGAATGCACAGATAGAAGGCAAATAAGCGTTCTAGCGCTTTATTTCGCTTAGTTGCTTACTCTTGAGTAGAACTGCATGTTCACGCCAGAAATAAGCATCTTTGTAAAATGAGCCAAATTGAAGCAGAAAACATTGTTGGAGTGTCAGAATGCACAGATAGAAGACAAATAAGCGTTCCATGGCTTTATTTCGCTTAGTTGCTTACTCTTGAGTAGAACTGCATGTTCACGCCAGAAATACGCATCTTTGTGAAATGAGTCAAATTGAAGCAGAAAACATTGTTGGAGTGTCAGAATGCATAGATAGAAGGCAAATAAGCGTTCCATGGCTTTATTTCGCTTAGTTGCTTACTCTTGAGTAGAACTGCATATTCACTCCAGGAATAATCACCTTTGTAAAATGAGTCAAAGTGAAGCAGAACACATTGGTGGAGTGTCAGAATGCATAGATAGAAGGCAAATAAGCGTTCCATGGCTTTATTTCGCTTAGTTGCTTACTCTTGAGTAGAACTGCATGTTCACGCCAGAAATAAGCATATTTGTGAAATGAGTCAAATTGAAGCAGAAAACATTGTTGGAGTGTCAGAATGCACAGATAGAAGGCAAATAAGCGTTCCATGGCTTTATTTCGCTTAGTTGCTTACTCTTGAGTAGAACTGCATGTTCACGCCAGAAATAAGCATCTTTGTGAAATGAGTCAAATTGAAGCAGAAAACATTGTTGGAGTGTCAGAATGCACAGATAGAAGGCAAATAAGCGTTCTAGCGCTTTATTTCGCTTAGATGCTTACTCTTGAGTAGAACTGCATGTTCACGCCAGAAATAAGCATCTTTGTAAAATGAGCCAAATTGAAGCAGAAAACATTGTTGGAGTGTCAGAATGCATAGATAGAAGGCAAATAAGCGTTCCATGGCTTTATTTCGCTTAGTTGCTTACTCTTGAGTAGAACTGCATGTTCACGCCAGAAATAAGCATCTTTGTGAAATGAGTCAAATTGAAGCAGAAAACATTGTTGGAGTGCCAGAATGCACAGATAGAAGGCAAATAAGCGTTCTATCGCTTTATTTCGCTTAGTTGCTTACTCTTGCGTAGAACTGCATGTTCACGCCAGAAATAAGCATCTTTGTAATATGAGCCAAATTGAAGCAGAAAACATTGTTGGAGTGTCAGAATGCATAGATAGAAGGCAAATAAGCGTTCTACGGCTTTATTTCGCTTAGTTGCTTACTCTTGAGTATAACTGCATATTCACTCCAGGAATAAGCATCTTTGTAAAATGAGACAAATTGAAGCAGAACACATTGTTGGAGTGTCAGAATGCATTGATAGAAGGCAAATAAGCGTTCCATGGCTTTATTTCGCTTAGTTGCTTACTCTTGAGTAGAACTGCTTATTCACTCAAGAAATGAGCACCTTTGTGAAATGAACCAAATTGAAGCAGAAAACATTGTTGGAGTGTCAGAATGCATAGATAGAAGGCAAATAAGCGTTCCATGGCTTTATTTCGCTTAGTTGCTTACTCTTGAGTAGAACTGCATATCCACTCCAGGAATAAGCATCTTTGTAAAATGAGCCAAATTGAAGCAGAAAACATTGTTGGAGTGTCAGAATGCATAGATAGAAGGCAAATAAGCGTTCCATGGCTTTATTTCGCTTAGTTGCTTACTCTTGAGTAGAACTGCATGTTCACGCCAGAAATAAGCATCTTTGTGAAATGAGTCAAATTGAAGCAGAAAACATTGTTGGAGTGTCAGAATGCACAGATAGAAGGCAAATAAGCGTTCTATCGCTTTATTTCGCTTAGTTGCTTACTCTTGAGTAGAACTGCATGTTCACGCCAGAAATAAGCATCTTTGTAAAATGAGCCAAATTGAAGCAGAAAACATTGTTGGAGTGTCAGAATGCATAGATAGAAGGCAAATAAGCGTTCTACGGCTTTATTTCGCTTAGTTGCTTACTCTTGAGTAGAACTGCATGTTCACGCCAGAAATAAGCATCTTTGTAAAATGAGCCAAATTGAAGCAAAAAACATTGTTGGAGTGTCAGAATGCATAGATAGAAGGCAAATAAGCGTTCCATGGCTTTATTTCGCTTAGTTGCTTACTCTTGAGTAGAACTGCATATTCACTCCAGGAATAATCACCTATGTAAAATGAGTCAAAGTGAAGCAGAACACATTGGTGGAGTGTCAGAATGCACAGATAGAAGGCAAATAAGCGTTCCATGGCTTTATTTCGCTTAGTTGCTTACTCTTGAGTAGAACTGCATGTTCACGCCAGAAATAATCATCTTTGTGAAATGAGTCAAATTGAAGCAGAAAACATTGTTGGAGTGTCAGAATGCACAGATAGAAGGCAAATAAGCGTTCTAGCGCTTTATTTCGCTTAGTTGCTTACTCTTGAGTAGAACTGCATGTTTACGCCAGAAATAAGCATCTTTGTAAAATGAGCCAAATTGAAGCAGAAAACATTGTTGGAGTGTCAGAATGCATAGATAGAAGGCAAATAAGCGTTCCATGGCTTTATTTCGCTTAGTTGCTTACTCTTGAGTAGAACTGCATGTTCACGCCAGAAATAAGCATCTTTGTGAAATGAGTCAAATTGAAGCAGAAAACATTGTTGGAGTGTCAGAATGCACAGATAGAAGGCAAATAAGCGTTCTATCGCTTTATTTCGCTTAGTTGCTTACTCTTGAGTAGAACTGCATGTTCACGCCAGAAATAAGCATCTTTGTAAAATGAGCCAAATTGAAGCAGAAAACATTGTTGGAGTGTCAGAATGCATAGATAGAAGGCAAATAAGCGTTCTACGGCTTTATTTCGCTTAGTTGCTTACTCTTGAGTAGAACTGCATGTTCACGCCAGAAATAAGCATCTTTGTAAAATGAGCCAAATTGAAGCAAAAAACATTGTTGGAGTGTCAGAATGCATAGATAGAAGGCAAATAAGCGTTCCATGGCTTTATTTCGCTTAGTTGCTTACTCTTGAGTAGAACTGCATGTTCACGCCAGAAATAAGCATCTTTGTGAAATGAGTCAAATTGAAGCAGAAAACATTGTTGGAGTGTCAGAATGCACAGAGAGAAGGCAAATAAGCGTTCTATCGCTTTATTTCGCTTAGTTGCTTACTCTTGAGTAGAACTGCATGTTCACGCCAGAAATAAGCATCTTTGTAAAATGAGCCAAATTGAAGCAGAAAACATTGTTGGAGTGTCAGAATGCATAGATAGAAGGCAAATAAGCGTTCCATGGCTTTATTTCGCTTAGTTGCTTACTCTTGAGTAGAACTGCATGTTCACGCCAGAAATAAGCATCTTTGTAAAATGAGCCAAATTGAAGCAGAAAACATTGTTGGAGTGTCAGAATGCATAGATAGAAGGCAAATAAGCGTTCCATGGCTTTATTTCGCTTAGTTGCTTACTCTTGAGTAGAACTGCATGTTCACGCCAGAAATAAGCATCTTTGTGAAATGAGTCAAATTGAAGCAGAAAACATTGTTGGAGTGTCAGAATGCACAGATAGAAGGCAAATAAGCGTTCTATCGCTTTATTTCGCTTAGTTGCTTACTCTTGAGTAGAACTGCATGTTCACGCCAGAAATAAGCATCTTTGTAAAATGA
Organism: Zootoca vivipara; assembly: GCF_963506605.1. Lineage (NCBI taxonomy): Eukaryota > Metazoa > Chordata > Lepidosauria > Squamata > Lacertidae > Zootoca > Zootoca vivipara. The sequence continues at coordinate 2,227,993 of NC_083286.1, forward strand.
GCCAAATTGAAGCAGAAAACATTGTTGGAGTGTCAGAATGCATAGATAGAAGGCAAATAAGCGTTCTACGGCTTTATTTCGCTTAGTTGCTTACTCTTGAGTAGAACTGCATGTTCACGCCAGAAATAAGCATCTTTGTAAAATGAGCCAAATTGAAGCAAAAAACATTGTTGGAGTGTCAGAATGCATAGATAGAAGGCAAATAAGCGTTCCATGGCTTTATTTCGTTTAGTTGCTTACTCTTGAGTAGAACTGCATATTCACTCCAGGAATAATCACCTATGTAAAATGAGTCAAAGTGAAGCAGAACACATTGGTGGAGTGTCAGAATGCACAGATAGAAGGCAAATAAGCGTTCCATGGCTTTATTTCGCTTAGTTGCTTACTCTTGAGTAGAACTGCATGTTCACGCCAGAAATAAGCATCTTTGTGAAATGAGTCAAATTGAAGCAGAAAACATTGTTGGAGTGTCAGAATGCACAGATAGAAGGCAAATAAGCGTTCTAGCGCTTTATTTCGCTTAGTTGCTTACTCTTGAGTAGAACTGCATGTTCACGCCAGAAATAAGCATCTTTGTAAAATGAGCCAAATTGAAGCAGAAAACATTGTTGGAGTGTCAGAATGCATAGATAGAAGGCAAATAAGCGTTCCATGGCTTTATTTCGCTTAGTTGCTTACTCTTGAGTAGAACTGCATGTTCACGCCAGAAATAAGCATCTTTGTGAAATGAGTCAAATTGAAGCAGAAAACATTGTTGGAGTGTCTGAATGCACAGATAGAAGGCAAATAAGCGTTCTATCGCTTTATTTCGCTTAGTTGCTTACTCTTGAGTAGAACTGCATGTTCACGCCAGAAATAAGCATCTTTGTAAAATGAGCCAAATTGAAGCAGAAAACATTGTTGGAGTGTCAGAATGCATAGATAGAAGGCAAATAAGCGTTCTACGGCTTTATTTCGCTTAGTTGCTTACTCTTGAGTAGAACTGCATGTTCACGCCAGAAATAAGCATCTTTGTAAAATGAGCCAAATTGAAGCAAAAAACATTGTTGGAGTGTCAGAATGCATAGATAGAAGGCAAATAAGCGTTCCATGGCTTTATTTCGCTTAGTTGCTTACTCTTGAGTAGAACTGCATGTTCACGCCAGAAATAAGCATCTTTGTGAAATGAGTCAAATTGAAGCAGAAAACATTGTTGGAGTGTCAGAATGCATAGATAGAAGGCAAATAAGCGTTCCATGGCTTTATTTCGCTTAGTTGCTTACTCTTGAGTAGAACTGCATATTCACTCCAGGAATAATCACCTTTGTAAAATGAGTCAAAGTGAAGCAGAACACATTGGTGGAGTGTCAGAATGCATAGATAGAAGGCAAATAAGCGTTCCATGGCTTTATTTCGCTTAGTTGCTTACTCTTGAGTAGAACTGCATTTTAACTCAAAAAATGAGCACCTTTGTGAAATGACACAAATTGAAGCGGAAAACATTGTTGGAGTGTCAGAATGCATAGATAGAAGGCAAATAAGCGTTCCATGGCTTTATTTCGCTTAGTTGCTTACTCTTGAGTAGAACTGCATATTCACTCCAGGAATAATCACCTTTGTAAAATGAGTCAAAGTGAAGCAGAACACATTGGTGGAGTTTCAGAATGCATAGATAGAAGGCAAATAAGCGTTCCATGGCTTTATTTCGCTTAGTTGCTTACTCTTGAGTAGAACTGCATGTTCACGCCAGAAATAAGCATCTTTGTGAAATGAGTCAAATTGAAGCAGAAAACATTGTTGGAGTGTCAGAATGCACAGATAGAAGGCAAATAAGCGTTCTATCGCTTTATTTCGCTTAGTTGCTTACTCTTGAGTAGAACTGCATGTTCACGCCAGAAATAAGCATCTTTGTAATATGAGCCAAATTGAAGCAGAAAACATTGTTGGAGTGTCAGAATGCATAGATAGAAGGCAAATAAGCGTTCTACGGCTTTATTTCGCTTAGTTGCTTACTCTTGAGTATAACTGCATATTCACTCCAGGAATAAGCATCTTTGTAAAATGAGACAAATTGAAGCAGAACACATTGTTGGAGTGTCAGAATGCATAGATAGAAGGCAAATAAGCGTTCCATGGCTTTATTTCGCTTAGTTGCTTACTCTTGAGTAGAACTGCTTATTCACTCAAGAAATGAGCACCTTTGTGAAATGAACCAAATTGAAGCAGAAAACATTGTTGGAGTGTCAGAATGCATAGATAGAAGGCAAATAAGCGTTCCATGGCTTTATTTCGCTTAGTTGCTTACTCTTGAGTAGAACTGCATGTTCACGCCAGAAATAAGCATCTTTGTAAAATGAGCCAAATTGAAGCAAAAAACATTGTTGGAGTGTCAGAATGCATAGATAGAAGGCAAATAAGCGTTCTACGGCTTTATTTCGCTTAGTTGCTTACTCTTGAGTATAACTGCATATTCACTCCAGGAATAAGCATCTTTGTAAAATGAGACAAATTGAAGCAGAACACATTGTTGGAGTGTCAGAATGCATAGATAGAAGGCAAATAAGCGTTCCATTGCTTTATTTCGCTTACTTGCTTACTCTTGAGTAGAACTGCATATTCACTCCAGAAATAAGCATCTTTGTAAAATGAGCCAAATTGAAGCAGAAAACTATGTTGGAGTGTCAGAATGCATAGATAGAAGGCAAATAAGCGGTCCATGGCTTTATTTCGCTTAGTTGCTTACTCTTGAGTAGAACTGCATGTTCACTCCAGAAATAAGCATCTTTGTAAAATGAGTCAAATTCAAGCAGAACACATTGTTGGAGTGTCAGAATGCACAGATAGAAGGCAAATAAGCGTTCTATCGCTTTATTTCGCTTAGTTGCTTACTCTTGAGTATAACTGCATGTTCACGCCAGAAATAAGCACCTTTGTGAAATGACCCAAATTGAAGCGGAAAACATTGTTGGAGTGTCAGAATGCATAGATAGAAGGCAAATAAGCGTTCCATGGCTTTATTTCGCTTAGTTGCTTACTCTTGAGTAGAACTGCATGTTCACGCCAGAAATAAGCATCTTTGTAAAATGAGCCAAATTGAAGCAGAAAACATTGTTGGAGTGTCAGAATGCATAGATAGAAGGCAAATAAGCGTTCTAGCGCTTTATTTCGCTTAGTTGCTTACTCTTGAGTAGAACTGCATGTTCACGCCAGAAATAAGCATCTTTGTAAAATGAGCCAAATTGAAGCAGAAAACATTGTTGGAGTGTCAGAATGCATAGATAGAAGGCAAATAAGCGTTCCATGGCTTTATTTATTTATTTATTTATTTATTTATTTATTTATTTATTTATTTGACCTTTGTAAAATGAGTCAAAGTGAAGCAGAACACATTGGTGGAGTGTCAGAATGCATAGATATAAGGCAAATAAGCGTTCCATGGCTATATTTCGCTTAGTTGCTTACTCTTGAGTAGAACTGCATGTTCACGCCAGAAATAAGCATCTTTGTGAAATGAGTCAAATTGAAGCAGAAAACATTGTTGGAGTGTCAGAATGCACAGATAGAAGGCAAATAAGCGTTCCATGGCTTTATTTCGCTTAGTTGCTTACTCTTGAGTAGAACTGCATGTTCACGCCAGAAATAAACATCTTTGTGAAATGAGTCAAATTGAAGCAGAAAACATTGTTGGAGTGTCAGAATGCACAGATAGAAGGCAAATAAGCGTTCTAGCGCTTTATTTCGCTTAGTTGCTTACTCTTGAGTAGAACTGCATGTTCACGCCAGAAATAAGCATCTTTGTGAAATGAGTCAAATTGAAGCAGAAAACATTGTTGGAGTGTCAGAATGCACAGATAGAAGGCAAATAAGCGTTCTATCGCTTTATTTCGCTTAGTTGCTTACTCTTGAGTAGAACTGCATGTTCACGCCAGAAATAAGCATCTTTGTAATATGAGCCAAATTGAAGCAGAAAACATTGTTGGAGTGTCAGAATGCATAGATAGAAGGCAAATAAGCGTTCCATGGCTTTATTTCGCTTAGTTGCTTACTCTTGAGTAGAACTGCATGTTCACGCCAGAAATAAGCATCTTTGTGAAATGAGTCAAATTGAAGCAGAAAACATTGTTGGAGTGTCAGAATGCACAGATAGAAGGCAAATAAGCGTTCTACGGCTTTATTTCGCTTAGTTGCTTACTCTTGAGTAGAACTGCATGTTCACGCCAGAAATAAGCATCTTTGTAAAATGAGCCAAATTGAAGCAAAAAACATTGTTGAAGTGTCAGAATGCATAGATAGAAGGCAAATAAGCGTTCCATGGCTTTATTTCGCTTAGTTGCTTACTCTTGAGTAGAACTGCATGTTCACGCCAGAAATAAGCATCTTTGTGAAATGAGTCAAATTGAAGCAGAAAACATTGTTGGAGTGTCAGAATGCATAGATAGAAGGCAAATAAGCGTTCCATGGCTTTATTTCGCTTAGTTGCTTACTCTTGAGTAGAACTGCATATTCACTCCAGGAATAATCACCTTTGTAAAATGAGTCAAAGTGAAGCAGAACACATTGGTGGAGTGTCAGAATGCATAGATAGAAGGCAAATAAGCGTTCCATGGCTTTATTTCGCTTAGTTGCTTACTCTTGAGTAGAACTGCATTTTAACTCAAAAAATGAGCACCTTTGTGAAATGACCCAAATTGAAGCGGAAAACATTGTTGGAGTGTCAGAATGCATAGATAGAAGGCAAATAAGCGTTCCATGGCTTTATTTCGCTTAGTTGCTTACTCTTGAGTAGAACTGCATGTTCACGCCAGAAATAAGCATCTTTGTGAAATGAGTCAAATTGAAGCAGAAAACATTGTTGAAGTGTCAGAATGCATAGATATAAGGCAAATAAGCGTTCCATGGCTTTATTTCGCTTAGTTGCTTACTCTTGAGTAGAACTGCATGTTCACGCCAGAAATAAGCATCTTTGTGAAATGAGTCAAATTGAAGCAGAAAACATTGTTGGAGTGTCAGAATGCACAGATCGAAGGCAAATAAGCGTTCTATCGCTTTATTTCGCTTAGTTGCTTACTCTTGAGTAGAACTGCATGTTCACGCCAGAAATAAACATCTTTGTAAAATGAGTCAAAGTGAAGCAGAACACATTGGTGGAGTGTCAGAATGCATAGATATAAGGCAAATAAGCGTTCCATGGCTTTATTTCGCTTAGTTGCTTACTCTTGAGTAGAACTGCACGTTCACGCCAGAAATAAGCATCTTTGTGAAATGAGTCAAATTGAAGCAGAAAACATTGTTGGAGTGTCAGAATGCACAGATAGAAGGCAAATAAGCGTTCCATGGCTTTATTTCGCTTAGTTGCTTACTCTTGAGTAGAACTGCATGTTCACGCCAGAAATAAGCATCTTTGTGAAATGAGTCAAATTGAAACAGAAAACATTGTTGGAGTGTCAGAATGCACAGATAGAAGGCAAATAAGCGTTCTAGCGCTTTATTTCGCTTAGTTGCTTACTCTTGAGTAGAACTGCATGTTCACGCCAGAAATAAGCATCTTTGTAAAATGAGCCAAATTGAAGCAGAAAACATTGTTGGAGTGTCAGAATGCATAGATAGAAGGCAAATAAGCGTTCCATGGCTTTATTTCGCTTAGTTGCTTACTCTTGAGTAGAACTGCATGTTCACGCCAGAAATAAGCATCTTTGTGAAATGAGTCAAATTGAAGCAGAAAACATTGTTGGAGTGTCAGAATGCACAGATCGAAGGCAAATAAGCGTTCTATCGCTTTATTTCGCTTAGTTGCTTACTCTTGAGTAGAACTGCATGTTCACGCCAGAAATAAGCATCTTTGTAAAATGAGCCAAATTGAAGCAGAAAACATTGTTGGAGTGTCAGAATGCATAGATAGAAGGCAAATAAGCGTTCCATGGCTTTATTTCGCTTAGTTGCTTACTCTTGAGTAGAACTGCATATTCACTCCAGGAATAAGCACCTTTGTAAAATGAGTCAAATTGAAGCAGAACACATTGTTGGAGTGTCAGAATGCATAGATAGAAGGCAAATAAGCGTTCCATGGCTTTATTTCGCTTAGTTGCTTACTCTTGAGTAGAACTGCATGTTCACGCCAGAAATAAGCATCTTTGTAAAATGAGCCAAATTGAAGCAGAAAACATTGTTGGAGTGTCAGAATGCATAGATAGAAGGCAAATAAGCGTTCTAGCGCTTTATTTCGCTTAGTTGCTTACTCTTGAGTAGAACTGCATGTTCACGCCAGAAATAAGCATCTTTGTAAAATGAGCCAAATTGGAGCAGAAAACATTGTTGGAGTGTCAGAATGCATAGATAGAAGGCAAATAAGCGTTCCATGGCTTTATTTCGCTTAGTTGCTTACTCTTGAGTAGAACTGCATGTTCACGCCAGAAATAAGCATCTTTGTGAAATGAGTCAAATTGAAGCAGAAAACATTGTTGGAGTGTCAGAATGCACAGATAGAAGGCAAATAAGCGTTCTATCGCTTTATTTCGCTTAGTTGCTTACTCTTGAGTAGAACTGCATGTTCACGCCAGAAATAAGCATCTTTGTAAAATGAGCCAAATTGAAGCAGAAAACATTGTTGGAGTGTCAGAATGCATAGATAGAAGGCAAATAAGCGTTCTACGGCTTTATTTCGCTTAGTTGCTTACTCTTGAGTAGAACTGCATGTTCACGCCAGAAATAAGCATCTTTGTAAAATGAGCCAAATTGAAGCAAAAAACATTGTTGGAGTGTCAGAATGCATAGATAGAAGGCAAATAAGCGTTCCATGGCTTTATTTCGCTTAGTTGCTTACTCTTGAGTAGAACTGCTTATTCACTCAAGAAATGAGCACCTTTGTGAAATGAACCAAATTGAAGCAGAAAACATTGTTGGAGTGTCAGAATGCATAGATAGAAGGCAAATAAGCGTTCCATGGCTTTATTTCGCTTAGTTGCTTACTCTTGAGTAGAACTGCATATTCACTCCAGGAATAAGCACCTTTGTAAAATGAGTCAAATTGAAGCAGAACACATTGTTGGAGTGTCAGAATGCATAGATAGAAGGCAAATAAGCGTTCCATGACTTTATTTCGCTTAGTTGCTTACTCTTGAGTAGAACTGCTTATTCACTCAAGAAATGAGCACCTTTGTGAAATGACCCAAATTGAAGCAGAAAACATTGTTGGAGTGTCAGAATGCATAGATAGAAGGCAAATAAGCGTTCCATGGCTTTATTTCGCTTAGTTGCTTACTCTAGAGTAAAACTGGATATTCACTCCAGGAATGAGCACCTTTGTAAAATGAGTCAAATTGAAGCAGAACACATTGTTGTAGTGTCAGAATGCAGGGATAGAAGGCAAATAAGCGTTCCATGGCTTTATTTCGCTTAGCTGCTTACTCTTGAGTAGAATTGCATGTTCACTCCAGGAATAAGCACCTTTGTAAAATGAGTCAAATTGAAGCAGAACACATTGTTGGAATGTCAGAATGCATAGATAGCAGGCAAATAAGCGTTCCATGGCTTTATTTCGCTTAGTTGCTTACTCTTGAGTAGAACTGCATATTCACTCCAGGAATAAGCACCTTTGTAAAATGAGTCAAATTGAAGCAGAACACATTGTTGGAGTGTCAGAATGCATAGATAGAAGGCAAATAAGCGTTCCATTGCTTTATTTCGCTTACTTGCTTACTCTTGAGTAGAACTGCATATTCACTCCAGAAATAAGCATCTTTGTAAAATGAGCCAAATTGAAGCAGAAAACATTGTTGGAGTGTCAGAATGCATAGATAGAAGGCAAATAAGCGGTCCATGGCTTTATTTCGCTTAGTTGCTTACTCTTGAGTAGAACTGCATGTTCACTCCAGAAATAAGCATCTTTGTAAAATGAGTCAAATTCAAGCAGAACACATTGTTGGAGTGTCAGAATGCACAGATAGAAGGCAAATAAGCGTTCTATCGCTTTATTTCGCTTAGTTGCTTACTCTTGAGTATAACTGCATGTTCACGCCAGAAATAAGCACCTTTGTGAAATGACCCAAATTGAAGCGGAAAACATTGTTGGAGTGTCAGAATGCATAGATAGAAGGCAAATAAGCGTTCCATGGCTTTATTTCGCTTAGTTGCTTACTCTTGAGTAGAACTGCATGTTCACGCCAGAAAAAAGCATCTTTGTGAAATGAGTCAAATTGAAGCAGAAAACATTGTTGGAGTGTCAGAATGCATAGATAGAAGGCAAATAAGCGTTCCATGGCTTTATTTCGCTTAGTTGCTTACTCTTGAGTAGAACTGCATATTCACTCCAGGAATAATCACCTTTGTAAAATGAGTCAAAGTGAAGCAGAACACATTGGTGGAGTGTCAGAATGCATAGATAGAAGGCAAATAAGCGTTCCATGGCTTTATTTCGCTTAGTTGCTTACTCTTGAGTAGAACTGCATTTTAACTCAAAAAATGAGCACCTTTGTGAAATGACCCAAATTGAAGCGGAAAACATTGTTGGAGTGTCAGAATGCATAGATAGAAGGCAAATAAGCGTTCCATGGCTTTATTTCGCTTAGTTGCTTACTCTTGAGTAGAACTGCATGTTCACGCCAGAAATAAGCATCTTTGTGAAATGAGTCAAATTGAAGCAGAAAACATTGTTGGAGTGTCAGAATGCACAGAGAGAAGGCAAATAAGCGTTCTATCGCTTTATTTCGCTTAGTTGCTTACTCTTGAGTAGAACTGCATGTTCACGCCAGAAATAAGCATCTTTGTAAAATGAGCCAAATTGAAGCAGAAAACATTGTTGGAGTGTCAGAATGCATAGATAGAAGGCAAATAAGCGTTCCATGGCTTTATTTCGCTTAGTTGCTTACTCTTGAGTAGAACTGCATGTTCACGCCAGAAATAAGCATCTTTGTGAAATGAGTCAAATTGAAGCAGAAAACATTGTTGGAGTGTCAGAATGCACAGATCGAAGGCAAATAAGCGTTCTATCGCTTTATTTCGCTTAGTTGCTTACTCTTGAGTAGAACTGCATGTTCACGCCAGAAATAAGCATCTTTGTAAAATGAGCCAAATTGAAGCAGAAAACATTGTTGGAGTGTCAGAATGCATAGATAGAAGGCAAATAAGCGTTCTAGCGCTTTATTTCGCTTAGTTGCTTACTCTTGAGTAGAACTGCATGTTCACGCCAGAAATAAGCATCTTTGTAAAATGAGCCAAATTGAAGCAGAAAACATTGTTGGAGTGTCAGAATGCATAGATAGAAGGCAAATAAGCGTTCTATGGCTTTATTTCGCTTAGTTGCTTACTCTTGAGTAGAACTGCATGTTCACGCCAGAAATAAGCATCTTTGTGAAATGAGTCAAATTGAAGCAGAAAACATTGTTGGAGTGTCAGAATGCACAGATAGAAGGCAAATAAGCGTTCTATCGCTTTATTTCGCTTAGTTGCTTACTCTTGAGTAGAACTGCATGTTCACGCCAGAAATAAGCATCTTTGTAAAATGAGCCAAATTGAAGCAGAAAACATTGTTGGAGTGTCAGAATGCATAGATAGAAGGCAAATAAGCGTTCTACGGCTTTATTTCGCTTAGTTGCTTACTCTTGAGTAGAACTGCATGTTCACGCCAGAAATAAGCATCTTTGTAAAATGAGCCAAATTGAAGCAAAAAACATTGTTGGAGTGTCAGAATGCATAGATAGAAGGCAAATAAGCGTTCCATGGCTTTATTTCGCTTAGTTGCTTACTCTTGAGTAGAACTGCATGTTCACGCCAGAAATAAGCATCTTTGTGAAATGAGTCAAATTGAAGCAGAAAACATTGTTGGAGTGTCAGAATGCATAGATAGAAGGCAAATAAGCGTTCCATGTCTTTATTTCGCTTAGTTGCTTACTCTTGAGTAGAACTGCATATTCACTCCAGGAATAATCACCTTTGTAAAATGAGTCAAAGTGAAGCAGAACACATTGGTGGAGTGTCAGAATGCATAGATAGAAGGCAAATAAGCGTTCCATGGCTTTATTTCGCTTAGTTGCTTACTCTTGAGTAGAACTGCATGTTCACGCCAGAAATAAGCATCTTTGTGAAATGAGTCAAATTGAAGCAGAAAACATTGTTGGAGTGTCAGAATGCATAGATAGAAGGCAAATAAGCGTTCCATGGCTTTATTTCGCTTAGTTGCTTACTCTTGAGTAGAACTGCATATTCACTCCAGGAATAATCACCTTTGTAAAATGAGTCAAAGTGAAGCAGAACACATTGGTGGAGTGTCAGAATGCATAGATATAAGGCAAATAAGCGTTCCATGGCTTTATTTCGCTTAGTTGCTTACTCTTGAGTAGAACTGCATGTTCACGCCAGAAATAAGCATCTTTGTGAAATGAGTCAAATTGAAGCAGAAAACATTGTTGGAGTGTCAGAATGCACAGATAGAAGGCAAATAAGCGTTCCATGGCTTTATTTCGCTTAGTTGCTTACTCTTGAGTAGAACTGCATGTTCACGCCAGAAATAAGCATCTTTGTGAAATGAGTCAAATTGAAGCAGAAAACATTGTTGGAGTGTCAGAATGCACAGATAGAAGGCAAATAAGCGTTCTAGCGCTTTATTTCGCTTAGTTGCTTACTCTTGAGTAGAACTGCATGTTCACGCCAGAAATAAGCATCTTTGTAAAATGAGCCAAATTGAAGCAGAAAACATTGTTGGAGTGTCAGAATGCATAGATAGAAGGCAAATAAGCGTTCCATGGCTTTATTTCGCTTAGTTGCTTACTCTTGAGTAGAACTGCATATTCACTCCAGGAATAAGCACCTTTGTAAAATGAGTCAAATTGAAGCAGAACACATTGTTGGAGTGTCAGAATGCATAGATAGAAGGCAAATAAGCGTTCCATGGCTTTATTTCGCTTAGTTGCTTACTCTTGAGTAGAACTGCATGTTCACGCCAGAAATAAGCATCTTTGTAAAATGAGCCAAATTGAAGCAGAAAACATTGTTGGAGTGTCAGAATGCATAGATAGAAGGCAAATAAGCGTTCTAGCGCTTTATTTCGCTTAGTTGCTTACTCTTGAGTAGAACTGCATGTTCACGCCAGAAATAAGCATCTTTGTAAAATGAGCCAAATTGAAGCAGAAAACATTGTTGGAGTGTCAGAATGCATAGATAGAAGGCAAATAAGCGTTCTAGCGCTTTATTTCGCTTAGTTGCTTACTCTTGAGTAGAACTGCATGTTCACGCCAGAAATAAGCATCTTTGTAAAATGAGCCAAATTGAAGCAGAAAACATTGTTGGAGTGTCAGAATGCATAGATAGAAGGCAAATAAGCGTTCTATGGCTTTATTTCGCTTAGTTGCTTACTCTTGAGTAGAACTGCATGTTCACGCCAGAAATAAGCATCTTTGTGAAATGAGTCAAATTGAAGCAGAAAACATTGTTGGAGTGTCAGAATGCACAGATAGAAGGCAAATAAGCGTTCTATCGCTTTATTTCGCTTAGTTGCTTACTCTTGAGTAGAACTGCATGTTCACGCCAGAAATAAGCATCTTTGTAAAATGAGCCAAATTGAAGCAGAAAACATTGTTGGAGTGTCAGAATGCATAGATAGAAGGCAAATAAGCGTTCTACGGCTTTATTTCGCTTAGTTGCTTACTCTTGAGTAGAACTGCATGTTCACGCCAGAAATAAGCATCTTTGTAAAATGAGCCAAATTGAAGCAAAAAACATTGTTGGAGTGTCAGAATGCATAGATAGAAGGCAAATAAGCGTTCCATGGCTTTATTTCGCTTAGTTGCTTACTCTTGAGTAGAACTGCATGTTCACGCCAGAAATAAGCATCTTTGTGAAATGAGTCAAATTGAAGCAGAAAACATTGTTGGAGTGTCAGAATGCACAGATAGAAGGCAAATAAGCGTTCCATGGCTTTATTTCGCTTAGTTGCTTACTCTTGAGTAGAACTGCATGTTCACGCCAGAAATAAGCATCTTTGTGAAATGAGTCAAATTGAAGCAGAAAACATTGTTGGAGTGTGAGAATGCACAGATAGAAGGCAAATAAGCGTTCTATCGCTTTATTTCGCTTAGTTGCTTACTCTTGAGTAGAACTGCATGTTCACGCCAGAAATAAGCATCTTTGTAAAATGAGTCAAATTGAAGCAGAAAACATTGTTGGAGTGTCAGAATGCATAGATAGAAGGCAAATAAGCGTTCTACGGCTTTATTTCGCTTAGTTGCTTACTCTTGAGTAGAACTGCATGTTCACGCCAGAAATAAGCATCTTTGTAAAATGAGCCAAATTGAAGCAAAAAACATTGTTGGAGTGTCAGAATGCATAGATAGAAGGCAAATAAGCGTTCCATGGCTTTATTTCGCTTAGTTGCTTACTCTTGAGTAGAACTGCATGTTCACGCCAGAAATAAGCATCTTTGTGAAATGAGTCAAATTGAAGCAGAAAACATTGTTGGAGTGTCAGAATGCATAGATAGAAGGCAAATAAGCGTTCCATGGCTTTATTTTGCTTAGTTGCCTACTCTTGAGTAGAACTGCATGTTCACGCCAGAAATAAGCATCTTTGTGAAATGAGTCAAATTGAAGCAGAAAACATTGTTGGAGTGTCAGAATGCACAGATAGAAGGCAAATAAGCGTTCTAGCGCTTTATTTCGCTTAGTTGCTTACTCTTGAGTAGAACTGCATGTTCACGCCAGAAATAAGCATCTTTGTAAAATGAGTCAAATTGAAGCAGAAAACATTGTTGGAGTGTCAGAATGCATAGATAGAAGGCAAATAAGCGTTCCATGGCTTTATTTCGCTTAGTTGCTTACTCTTGAGTAGAACTGCATGTTCACGCCAGAAATAAGCATCTTTGTAAAATGAGCCAAATTGAAGCAGAAAACATTGTTGGAGTGTCAGAATGCATAGATAGAAGGCAAATAAGCGTTCTAGCGCTTTATTTCGCTTAGTTGCTTACTCTTGAGTAGAACTGCATGTTCACGCCAGAAATAAGCATCTTTGTAAAATGAGTCAAATTGAAGCAGAAAACATTGTTGGAGTGTCAGAATGCATAGATAGAAGGCACATAAGCGTTCCATGGCTTTATTTCGCTTAGTTGCTTACTCTTGAGTAGAACTGCATGTTCACGCCAGAAATAAGCATCTTTGTGAAATGAGTCAAATTGAAGCAGAAAACATTGTTGGAGTGTCAGAATGCACAGATAGAAGGCAAATAAGCGTTCTATCGCTTTATTTCGCTTAGTTGCTTACTCTTGAGTAGAACTGCATGTTCACGCCAGAAATAAGCATCTTTGTAAAATGAGCCAAATTGAAGCAGAAAACATTGTTGGAGTGTCAGAATGCATAGATAGAAGGCAAATAAGTGTTCTACGGCTTTATTTCGCTTAGTTGCTTACTCTTGAGTAGAACTGCATGTTCACGCCAGAAATAAGCATCTTTGTAAAATGAGCCAAATTGAAGCAAAAAACATTGTTGGAGTGTCAGAATGCATAGATAGAAGGCAAATAAGCGTTCCATGGCTTTATTTCGCTTAGTTGCTTACTCTTGAGTAGAACTGCATATTCACTCCAGGAATAATCACCTTTGTAAAATGAGTCAAAGTGAAGCAGAACACATTGGTGGAGTGTCAGAATGCATAGATATAAGGCAAATAAGCGTTCCATGGCTTTATTTCGCTTAGTTGCTTACTCTTGAGTAGAACTGCATGTTCACGCCAGAAATAAGCATCTTTGTGAAATGAGTCAAATTGAAGCAGAAAACATTGTTGGAGTGTCAGAATGCACAGATAGAAGGCAAATAAGCGTTCCATGGCTTTATTTCGCTTAGTTGCTTACTCTTGAGTAGAACTGCAAATTCACTCCAGGAATAATCACCTTTGTAAAATGAGTCAAAGTGAAGCAGAACACATTGGTGGAGTGTCAGAATGCATAGATATAAGGCAAATAAGCGTTCCATGGCTTTATTTCGCTTAGTTGCTTACTCTTGAGTAGAACTGCATGTTCACGCCAGAAATAAGCATCTTTGTGAAATGAGTCAAATTGAAGCAGAAAACATTGTTGGAGTGTCAGAATGCACAGATAGAAGGCAAATAAGCGTTCCATGGCTTTATTTCGCTTAGTTGCTTACTCTTGAGTAGAACTGCATGTTCACGCCAGAAATAAGCATCTTTGTGAAATGAGTCAAATTGAAGCAGAAAACATTGTTGGAGTGCCAGAATGCACAGATAGAAGGCAAATAAGCGTTCTAGCGCTTTATTTCGCTTAGTTGCTTACTCTTGAGTAGAACTGCATGTTCACGCCAGAAATAAGCATCTTTGTAAAATGAGCCAAATTGAAGCAGAAAACATTGTTGGAGTGTCAGAATGCATAGATAGAAGGCAAATAAGCGTTCCATGGCTTTATTTCGCTTAGTTGCTTACTCTTGAGTAGAACTGCATGTTCACGCCAGAAATAAGCATCTTTGTGAAATGAGTCAAATTGAAGCAGAAAACATTGTTGGAGTGTCAGAATGCACAGATCGAAGGCAAATAAGCGTTCTATCGCTTTATTTCGCTTAGTTGCTTACTCTTGAGTAGAACTGCATGTTCACGCCAGAAATAAGCATCTTTGTAAAATGAGCCAAATTGAAGCAGAAAACATTGTTGGAGTTTCAGAATGCATAGATAGAAGGCAAATAAGCGTTCCATGGCTTTATTTCGCTTAGTTGCTTACTCTTGAGTAGAACTGCATATTCACTCCAGGAATAAGCACCTTTGTAAAATGAGTCAAATTGAAGCAGAACACATTGTTGGAGTGTCAGAATGCATAGATAGAAGGCAAATAAGCGTTCCATGGCTTTATTTCGCTTAGTTGCTTACTCTTGAGTAGAACTGCATGTTCACGCCAGAAATAAGCATCTTTGTAAAATGAGCCAAATTGAAGCAGAAAACATTGTTGGAGTGTCAGAATGCATAGATAGAAGGCAAATAAGCGTTCTAGCGCTTTATTTCGCTTAGTTGCTTACTCTTGAGTAGAACTGCATGTTCACGCCAGAAATAAGCATCTTTGTAAAATGAGCCAAATTGAAGCAGTAAACATTGTTGGAGTGTCAGAATGCATAGATAGAAGGCAAATAAGCGTTCCATGGCTTTATTTCGCTTAGTTGCTTACTCTTGAGTAGAACTGCATGTTCACGCCAGAAATAAGCATCTTTGTAAAATGAGCCAAATTGAAGCAAAAAACATTGTTGGAGTGTCAGAATGCACAGATAGAAGGCAAATAAGCGTTCTATCGCTTTATTTCGCTTAGTTGCTTACTCTTGAGTAGAACTGCATATTCACTCCAGGAATAAGCATCTTTGTAAAATGAGCCAAATTGAAGCAGAAAACATTGTTGGAGTGTCAGAATGCATAGATAGAAGGCAAATAAGCGTTCCACGGCTTTATTTCGCTTAGTTGCTTACTCTTGAGTAGAACTGCATGTTCACGCCAGAAATAAGCATCTTTGTAAAATGAGCCAAATTGAAGCAAAAAACATTGTTGGAGTGTCAGAATGCACAGATAGAAGGCAAATAAGCGTTCCATGGCTTTATTTCGCTTAGTTGCTTACTCTTGAGTAGAACTGCATGTTCACGCCAGAAATAAGCACCTTTGTAAAATGAGTCAAAGTGAAGCAGAAAACATTGTTGGAGTGTCAGAATGCATAGATAGAAGGCAAATAAGCGTTCCATGGCTTTATTTCGCTTAGTTGCTTACTCTTGAGTAGAACTGCATGTTCACGCCAGAAATAAGCATCTTTGTAAAATGAGCCAAATTGAAGCAAAAAACATTGTTGGAGTGTCAGAATGCACAGATAGAAGGCAAATAAGCGTTCCATGGCTTTATTTCGCTTAGTTGCTTACTCTTGAGTAGAACTGCATATTCACTCCAGGAATAATCACCTTTGTAAAATGAGTCAAAGTGAAGCAGAACACATTGGTGGAGTGTCAGAATGCATAGATATAAGGCAAATAAGCGTTCTACGGCTTTATTTCGCTTAGTTGCTTACTCTTGAGTAGAACTGCATGTTCACTCCAGGAATAATCACCTTTGTAAAATGAGTCAAAGTGAAGCAGAACACATTGGTGGAGTGTCAGAATGCATAGATATAAGGCAAATAAGCGTTCCATGGCTTTATTTCGCTTAGTTGCTTACTCTTGAGTAGAACTGCATGTTCATGCCAGAAATAAGCATCTTTGTGAAATGAGTCAAATTGAAGCAGAAAACATTGTTGGAGTGTCAGAATGCACAGATAGAAGGCAAATAAGCGTTCCATGGCTTTATTTCGCTTAGTTGCTTACTCTTGAGTAGAACTGCATGTTCACGCCAGAAATAAGCATCTTTGTGAAATGAGTCAAATTGAAGCAGAAAACATTGTTGGAGTGTCAGAATGCACAGATAGAAGGCAAATAAGCGTTCTAGCGCTTTATTTCGCTTAGTTGCTTACTCTTGAGTAGAACTGCATGTTCACGCCAGAAATAAGCATCTTTGTAAAATGAGCCAAATTGAAGCAGAAAACATTGTTGGAGTGTCAGAATGCATAGATAGAAGGCAAATAAGCGTTCCATGGCTTTATTTCGCTTAGTTGCTTACTCTTGAGTAGAACTGCATGTTCACTCCAGGAATAAGCATCTTTGTAAAATGAGCCAAATTGAAGCAGAAAACATTGTTGGAGTGTCAGAATGCATAGATAGAAGGCAAATAAGCGTTCCACGGCTTTATTTCGCTTAGTTGCTTACTCTTGAGTAGAACTGCATGTTCACGCCAGAAATAAGCATCTTTGTAAAATGAGCCAAATTGAAGCAAAAAACATTGTTGGAGTGTCAGAATGCACAGATAGAAGGCAAATAAGCGTTCCATGGCTTTATTTCGCTTAGTTGCTTACTCTTGAGTAGAACTGCATGTTCACGCCAGAAATAAGCACCTTTGTAAAATGAGTCAAAGTGAAGCAGAAAACATTGTTGGAGTGTCAGAATGCATAGATAGAAGGCAAATAAGCGTTCCATGGCTTTATTTCGCTTAGTTGCTTACTCTTGAGTAGAACTGCATGTTCACGCCAGAAATAAGCATCTTTGTAAAATGAGCCAAATTGAAGCAAAAAACATTGTTGGAGTGTCAGAATGCACAGATAGAAGGCAAATAAGCGTTCCATGGCTTTATTTCGCTTAGTTGCTTACTCTTGAGTAGAACTGCATATTCACTCCAGGAATAATCACCTTTGTAAAATGAGTCAAAGTGAAGCAGAACACATTGGTGGAGTGTCAGAATGCATAGATATAAGGCAAATAAGCGTTCTACGGCTTTATTTCGCTTAGTTGCTTACTCTTGAGTAGAACTGCATGTTCACTCCAGGAATAATCACCTTTGTAAAATGAGTCAAAGTGAAGCAGAACACATTGGTGGAGTGTCAGAATGCATAGATATAAGGCAAATAAGCGTTCCATGGCTTTATTTCGCTTAGTTGCTTACTCTTGAGTAGAACTGCATGTTCATGCCAGAAATAAGCATCTTTGTGAAATGAGTCAAATTGAAGCAGAAAACATTGTTGGAGTGTCAGAATGCACAGATAGAAGGCAAATAAGCGTTCCATGGCTTTATTTCGCTTAGTTGCTTACTCTTGAGTAGAACTGCATGTTCACGCCAGAAATAAGCATCTTTGTGAAATGAGTCAAATTGAAGCAGAAAACATTGTTGGAGTGTCAGAATGCACAGATAGAAGGCAAATAAGCGTTCTAGCGCTTTATTTCGCTTAGTTGCTTACTCTTGAGTAGAACTGCATGTTCACGCCAGAAATAAGCATCTTTGTAAAATGAGCCAAATTGAAGCAGAAAACATTGTTGGAGTGTCAGAATGCATAGATAGAAGGCAAATAAGCGTTCCATGGCTTTATTTCGCTTAGTTGCTTACTCTTGAGTAGAACTGCATGTTCACGCCAGAAATAAGCATCTTTGTGAAATGAGTCAAATTGAAGCAGAAAACATTGTTGGAGTGTCAGAATGCACAGATCGAAGGCAAATAAGCGTTCTATCGCTTTATTTCGCTTAGTTGCTTACTCTTGAGTAGAACTGCATGTTCACGCCAGAAATAAGCATCTTTGTAAAATGAGCCAAATTGAAGCAGAAAACATTGTTGGAGTGTCAGAATGCATAGATAGAAGGCAAATAAGCGTTCCATGGCTTTATTTCGCTTAGTTGCTTACTCTTGAGTAGAACTGCATATTCACTCCAGGAATAAGCACCTTTGTAAAATGAGTCAAATTGAAGCAGAACACATTGTTGGAGTGTCAGAATGCATAGATAGAAGGCAAATAAGCGTTCCATGGCTTTATTTCGCTTAGTTGCTTACTCTTGAGTAGAACTGCATGTTCACGCCAGAAATAAGCATCTTTGTAAAATGAGTCAAATTGAAGCAGAAAACATTGTTGGAGTGTCAGAATGCATAGATAGAAGGCAAATAAGCGTTCTAGCGCTTTATTTCGCTTAGTTGCTTACTCTTGAGTAGAACTGCATGTTCACGCCAGAAATAAGCATCTTTGTAAAATGAGCCAAATTGAAGCAGAAAACATTGTTGGAGTGTCAGAATGCATAGATAGAAGGCAAATAAGCGTTCCATGGCTTTATTTCGCTTAGTTGCTTACTCTTGAGTAGAACTGCATGTTCACGCCAGAAATAAGCATCTTTGTGAAATGAGTCAAATTGAAGCAGAAAACATTGTTGGAGTGTCAGAATGCACAGATCGAAGGCAAATAAGCGTTCTATCGCTTTATTTCGCTTAGTTGCTTACTCTTGAGTAGAACTGCATGTTCACGCCAGAAATAAGCATCTTTGTAAAATGAGCCAAATTGAAGCAGAAAACATTGTTGGAGTGTCAGAATGCATAGATAGAAGGCAAATAAGCGTTCCATGGCTTTATTTCGCTTAGTTGCTTACTCTTGAGTAGAACTGCATATTCACTCCAGGAATAAGCACCTTTGTAAAATGAGTCAAATTGAAGCAGAACACATTGTTGGAGTGTCAGAATGCAGGGATAGAAGGCAAATAAGCGTTCCATGGCTTTATTTCGCTTAGTTGCTTACTCTTGAGTAGAACTGCATGTTCACGCCAGAAATAAGCATCTTTGTAAAATGAGCCAAATTGAAGCAGAAAACATTGTTGGAGTGTCAGAATGCATAGATAGAAGGCAAATAAGCGTTCTAGCGCTTTATTTCGCTTAGTTGCTTACTCTTGAGTAGAACTGCATGTTCACGCCAGAAATAAGCATCTTTGTAAAATGAGCCAAATTGAAGCAGAAAACATTGTTGGAGTGTCAGAATGCATAGATAGAAGGCAAATAAGCGTTCCATGGCTTTATTTCGCTTAGTTGCTTACTCTTGAGTAGAACTGCATGTTCACGCCAGAAATAAGCATCTTTGTGAAATGAGTCAAATTGAAGCAGAAAACATTGTTGGAGTGTCAGAATGCACAGATAGAAGGCAAATAAGCGTTCCATGGCTTTATTTCGCTTAGTTGCTTACTCTTGAGTAGAACTGCATGTTCACGCCAGAAATAAGCATCTTTGTAAAATGAGCCAAATTGAAGCAGAAAACATTGTTGGAGTGTCAGAATGCATAGATAGAAGGCAAATAAGCGTTCTACGGCTTTATTTCGCTTAGTTGCTTACTCTTGAGTAGAACTGCATGTTCACGCCAGAAATAAGCATCTTTGTAAAATGAGCCAAATTGAAGCAAAAATCATTGTTGGAGTGTCAGAATGCATAGATAGAAGGCAAATAAGCGTTCCATGGCTTTATTTCGCTTAGTTGCTTACTCTTGAGTAGAACTGCATATTCACTCCAGGAATAATCACCTTTGTAAAATGAGTCAAAGTGAAGCAGAACACATTGGTGGAGTGTCAGAATGCATAGATATAAGGCAAATAAGCGTTCCATGGCTTTATTTCGCTTAGTTGCTTACTCTTGAGTAGAACTGCATGTTCACGCCAGAAATAATTATCTTTGTGAAATGAGTCAAATTGAAGCAGAAAACATTGTTGGAGTGTCAGAATGCACAGATAGAAGGCAAATAAGCGTTCCATGGCTTTATTTCGCTTAGTTGCTTACTCTTGAGTAGAACTGCATGTTCACGCCAGAAATAAGCATCTTTGTGAAATGAGTCAAATTGAAGCAGAAAACATTGTTGGAGTGTCAGAATGCACAGATAGAAGGCAAATAAGCGTTCTAGCGCTTTATTTCGCTTAGTTGCTTACTCTTGAGTAGAACTGCATGTTCACGCCAGAAATAAGCATCTTTGTAAAATGAGCCAAATTGAAGCAGAAAACATTGTTGGAGTGTCAGAATGCACAGATCGAAGGCAAATAAGCGTTCTATCGCTTTATTTCGCTTAGTTGCTTACTCTTGAGTAGAACTGCATGTTCACGCCAGAAATAAGCATCTTTGTAAAATGAGCCAAATTGAAGCAGAAAACATTGTTGGAGTGTCAGAATGCATAGATAGAAGGCAAATAAGCGTTCCATGGCTTTATTTCGCTTAGTTGCTTACTCTTGAGTAGAACTGCATATTCACTCCAGGAATAAGCACCTTTGTAAAATGAGTCAAATTGAAGCAGAACACATTGTTGGAGTGTCAGAATGCATAGATAGAAGGCGAATAAGCGTTCCATGGCTTTATTTCGCTTAGTTGCTTACTCTTGAGTAGAACTGCATGTTCACGCCAGAAATAAGCATCTTTGTAAAATGAGCCAAATTGAAGCAGAAAACATTGTTGGAGTGTCAGAATGCATAGATAGAAGGCAAATAAGCGTTCTAGCGCTTTATTTCGCTTAGTTGCTTACTCTTGAGTAGAACTGCATGTTCACGCCAGAAATAAGCATCTTTGTAAAATGAGCCAAATTGAAGCAGAAAACATTGTTGGAGTGTCAGAATGCATAGATAGAAGGCAAATAAGCGTTCCATGGCTTTATTTCGCTTAGTTGCTTACTCTTGAGTAGAACTGCATGTTCACGCCAGAAATAAGCATCTTTGTGAAATGAGTCAAATTGAAGCAGAAAACATTGTTGGAGTGTCAGAATGCACAGATAGAAGGCAAATAAGCGTTCTATCGCTTTATTTCGCTTAGTTGCTTACTCTTGAGTAGAACTGCATGTTCACGCCAGAAATAAGCATCTTTGTAAAATGAGCCAAATTGAAGCAGAAAACATTGTTGGAGTGTCAGAATGCATAGATAGAAGGCAAATAAGCGTTCTACGGCTTTATTTCGCTTAGTTGCTTACTCTTGAGTAGAACTGCATGTTCACGCCAGAAATAAGCATCTTTGTAAAATGAGCCAAATTGAAGCAAAAAACATTGTTGGAGTGTCAGAATGCATAGATAGAAGGCAAATAAGCGTTCCATGGCTTTATTTCGCTTAGTTGCTTACTCTTGAGTAGAACTGCATATTCACTCCAGGAATAATCACCTTTGTAAAATGAGTCAAAGTGAAGCAGAACACATTGGTGGAGTGTCAGAATGCATAGATATAAGGCAAATAAGCGTTCCATGGCTATATTTCGCTTAGTTGCTTACTCTTGAGTAGAACTGCATGTTCACGCCAGAAATAAGCATCTTTGTGAAATGAGTCAAATTGAAGCAGAAAACATTGTTGGAGTGTCAGAATGCACAGATAGAAGGCAAATAAGCGTTCCATGGCTTTATTTCGCTTAGTTGCTTAGTCTTGAGTAGAACTGCATGTTCACGCCAGAAATAAACATCTTTGTGAAATGAGTCAAATTGAAGCAGAAAACATTGTTGGAGTGTCAGAATGCACAGATAGAAGGCAAATAAGCGTTCCATGGCTTTATTTCGCTTAGTTGCTTACTCTTGAGTAGAACTGCATGTTCACGCCAGAAATAAACATCTTTGTGAAATGAGTCAAATTGAAGCAGAAAACATTGTTGGAGTGTCAGAATGCACAGATAGAAGGCAAATAAGCGTTCTAGCGCTTTATTTCGCTTAGTTGCTTACTCTTGAGTAGAACTGCATGTTCACGCCAGAAATAAACATCTTTGTGAAATGAGTCAAATTGAAGCAGAAAACATTGTTGGAGTGTCAGAATGCACAGATAGAAGGCAAATAAGCGTTCCATGGCTTTATTTCGCTTAGTTGCTTACTCTTGAGTAGAACTGCATGTTCACGCCAGAAATAAACATCTTTGTGAAATGAGTCAAATTGAAGCAGAAAACATTGTTGGAGTGTCAGAATGCACAGATAGAAGGCAAATAAGCGTTCTAGCGCTTTATTTCGCTTAGTTGCTTACTCTTGAGTAGAACTGCATGTTCACGCCAGAAATAAGCATCTTTGTAAAATGAGCCAAATTGAAGCAGAAAACATTGTTGGAGTGTCAGAATGCATAGATAGAAGGCAAATAAGCGTTCCATGGCTTTATTTCGCTTAGTTGCTTACTCTTGAGTAGAACTGCATGTTCACGCCAGAAATAAGCATCTTTGTGAAATGAGTCAAATTGAAGCAGAACACATTGTTGGAGTGTCAGAATGCACAGATAGAAGGCAAATAAGCGTTCTATCGCTTTATTTCGCTTAGTTGCTTACTCTTGAGTAGAACTGCATGTTCACGCCAGAAATAAGCATCTTTGTAATATGAGCCAAATTGAAGCAGAAAACATTGTTGGAGTGTCAGAATGCATAGATAGAAGGCAAATAAGCGTTCCATGGCTTTATTTCGCTTAGTTGCTTACTCTTGAGTAGAACTGCATATTCACTCCAGGAATAATCACCTTTGTAAAATGAGTCAAAGTGAAGCAGAACACATTGGTGGAGTGTCAGAATGCATAGATATAAGGCAAATAAGCGTTCCATGGCTATATTTCGCTTAGTTGCTTACTCTTGAGTAGAACTGCATGTTCACGCCAGAAATAAGCATCTTTGTGAAATGAGTCAAATTGAAGCAGAAAACATTGTTGGAGTGTCAGAATGCACAGATAGAAGGCAAATAAGCGTTCCATGGCTTTATTTCGCTTAGTTGCTTAGTCTTGAGTAGAACTGCATGTTCACGCCAGAAATAAACATCTTTGTGAAATGAGTCAAATTGAAGCAGAAAACATTGTTGGAGTGTCAGAATGCACAGATAGAAGGCAAATAAGCGTTCCATGGCTTTATTTCGCTTAGTTGCTTACTCTTGAGTAGAACTGCATGTTCACGCCAGAAATAAACATCTTTGTGAAATGAGTCAAATTGAAGCAGAAAACATTGTTGGAGTGTCAGAATGCACAGATAGAAGGCAAATAAGCGTTCTAGCGCTTTATTTCGCTTAGTTGCTTACTCTTGAGTAGAACTGCATGTTCACGCCAGAAATAAACATCTTTGTGAAATGAGTCAAATTGAAGCAGAAAACATTGTTGGAGTGTCAGAATGCACAGATAGAAGGCAAATAAGCGTTCCATGGCTTTATTTCGCTTAGTTGCTTACTCTTGAGTAGAACTGCATGTTCACGCCAGAAATAAACATCTTTGTGAAATGAGTCAAATTGAAGCAGAAAACATTGTTGGAGTGTCAGAATGCACAGATAGAAGGCAAATAAGCGTTCTAGCGCTTTATTTCGCTTAGTTGCTTACTCTTGAGTAGAACTGCATGTTCACGCCAGAAATAAGCATCTTTGTAAAATGAGCCAAATTGAAGCAGAAAACATTGTTGGAGTGTCAGAATGCATAGATAGAAGGCAAATAAGCGTTCCATGGCTTTATTTCGCTTAGTTGCTTACTCTTGAGTAGAACTGCATGTTCACGCCAGAAATAAGCATCTTTGTGAAATGAGTCAAATTGAAGCAGAACACATTGTTGGAGTGTCAGAATGCACAGATAGAAGGCAAATAAGCGTTCTATCGCTTTATTTCGCTTAGTTGCTTACTCTTGAGTAGAACTGCATGTTCACGCCAGAAATAAGCATCTTTGTAATATGAGCCAAATTGAAGCAGAAAACATTGTTGGAGTGTCAGAATGCATAGATAGAAGGCAAATAAGCGTTCCATGGCTTTATTTCGCTTAGTTGCTTACTCTTGAGTAGAACTGCATGTTCACGCCAGAAATAAGCATCTTTGTGAAATGAGTCAAATTGAAGCAGAAAACATTGTTGGAGTGTCAGAATGCACAGATAGAAGGCAAATAAGCGTTCTACGGCTTTATTTCGCTTAGTTGCTTACTCTTGAGTAGAACTGCATGTTCACGCCAGAAATAAGCATCTTTGTAAAATGAGCCAAATTGAAGCAAAAAACATTGTTGAAGTGTCAGAATGCATAGATAGAAGGCAAATAAGCGTTCCATGGCTTTATTTCGCTTAGTTGCTTACTCTTGAGTAGAACTGCATATTCACTCCAGGAATAATCACCTTTGTAAAATGAGTCAAAGTGAAGCAGAACACATTGTTGGAGTGTCAGAATGCATAGATAGAAGGCAAATAAACGTTCCATGGCTTTATTTCGCTTAGTTGCTTACTCTTGAGTAGAACTGCATTTTAACTCAAAAAATGAGCACCTTTGTGAAATGACCCAAATTGAAGCGGAAAACATTGTTGGAGTGTCAGAATGCATAGATAGAAGGCAAATAAGCGTTCCATGGCTTTATTTCGCTTAGTTGCTTACTCTTGAGTAGAACTGCATGTTCACGCCAGAAATAAGCATCTTTGTGAAATGAGTCAAATTGAAGCAGAAAACATTGTTGGAGTGTCAGAATGCACAGAGAGAAGGCAAATAAGCGTTCTATCGCTTTATTTCGCTTAGTTGCTTACTCTTGAGTAGAACTGCATGTTCACGCCAGAAATAAGCATCTTTGTAAAATGAGCCAAATTGAAGCAGAAAACATTGTTGGAGTGTCAGAATGCAGGGATAGAAGGCAAATAAGCGTTCCATGGCTTTATTTCGCTTAGTTGCTTACTCTTGAGTAGAACTGCATGTTCACGCCAGAAATAAGCATCTTTGTGAAATGAGTCAAATTGAAGCAGAAAACATTGTTGGAGTGTCAGAATGCACAGATAGAAGGCAAATAAGCGTTCCATGGCTTTATTTCGCTTAGTTGCTTACTCTTGAGTAGAACTGCATGTTCACGCCAGAAATAAACATCTTTGTGAAATGAGTCAAATTGAAGCAGAAAACATTTTTGGAGTGTCAGAATGCACAGATAGAAGGCAAATAAGCGTTCCATGGCTTTATTTCGCTTAGTTGCTTACTCTTGAGTAGAACTGCATGTTCACGCCAGAAATAAACATCTTTGTGAAATGAGTCAAATTGAAGCAGAAAACATTGTTGGAGTGTCAGAATGCACAGATAGAAGGCAAATAAGCGTTCTAGCGCTTTATTTCGCTTAGTTGCTTACTCTTGAGTAGAACTGCATGTTCACGCCAGAAATAAGCATCTTTGTAAAATGAGCCAAATTGAAGCAGAAAACATTGTTGGAGTGTCAGAATGCATAGATAGAAGGCAAATAAGCGTTCCATGGCTTTATTTCGCTTAGTTGCTTACTCTTGAGTAGAACTGCATGTTCACGCCAGAAATAAGCATCTTTGTGAAATGAGTCAAATTGAAGCAGAACACATTGTTGGAGTGTCAGAATGCACAGATAGAAGGCAAATAAGCGTTCTATCGCTTTATTTCGCTTAGTTGCTTACTCTTGAGTAGAACTGCATGTTCACGCCAGAAATAAGCATCTTTGTAATATGAGCCAAATTGAAGCAGAAAACATTGTTGGAGTGTCAGAATGCATAGATAGAAGGCAAATAAGCGTTCCATGGCTTTATTTCGCTTAGTTGCTTACTCTTGAGTAGAACTGCATGTTCACGCCAGAAATAAGCATCTTTGTGAAATGAGTCAAATTGAAGCAGAAAACATTGTTGGAGTGTCAGAATGCACAGATAGAAGGCAAATAAGCGTTCTACGGCTTTATTTCGCTTAGTTGCTTACTCTTGAGTAGAACTGCATGTTCACGCCAGAAATAAGCATCTTTGTAAAATGAGCCAAATTGAAGCAAAAAACATTGTTGAAGTGTCAGAATGCATAGATAGAAGGCAAATAAGCGTTCCATGGCTTTATTTCGCTTAGTTGCTTACTCTTGAGTAGAACTGCATATTCACTCCAGGAATAATCACCTTTGTAAAATGAGTCAAAGTGAAGCAGAACACATTGTTGGAGTGTCAGAATGCATAGATAGAAGGCAAATAAACGTTCCATGGCTTTATTTCGCTTAGTTGCTTACTCTTGAGTAGAACTGCATTTTAACTCAAAAAATGAGCACCTTTGTGAAATGACCCAAATTGAAGCGGAAAACATTGTTGGAGTGTCAGAATGCATAGATAGAAGGCAAATAAGCGTTCCATGGCTTTATTTCGCTTAGTTGCTTACTCTTGAGTAGAACTGCATGTTCACGCCAGAAATAAGCATCTTTGTGAAATGAGTCAAATTGAAGCAGAAAACATTGTTGGAGTGTCAGAATGCACAGAGAGAAGGCAAATAAGCGTTCTATCGCTTTATTTCGCTTAGTTGCTTACTCTTGAGTAGAACTGCATGTTCACGCCAGAAATAAGCATCTTTGTAAAATGAGCCAAATTGAAGCAGAAAACATTGTTGGAGTGTCAGAATGCAGGGATAGAAGGCAAATAAGCGTTCCATGGCTTTATTTCGCTTAGTTGCTTACTCTTGAGTAGAACTGCATGTTCACGCCAGAAATAAGCATCTTTGTGAAATGAGTCAAATTGAAGCAGAAAACATTGTTGGAGTGTCAGAATGCACAGATAGAAGGCAAATAAGCGTTTCATGGCTTTATTTCGCTTAGTTGCTTACTCTTGAGTAGAACTGCATGTTCACGCCAGAAATAAACATCTTTGTGAAATGAGTCAAATTGAAGCAGAAAACATTGTTGGAGTGTCAGAATGCATAGATAGAAGGCAAATAAGCGTTCCATGGCTTTATTTCGCTTAGTTGCTTACTCTTGAGTAGAACTGCATATTCACTCCAGGAATAATCACCTTTGTAAAATGAGTCAAAGTGAAGCAGAACACATTGGTGGAGTGTCAGAATGCATAGATAGAAGGCAAATAAGCGTTCCATGGCTTTATTTCGCGTAGTTGCTTACTCTTGAGTAGAACTGCATTTTAACTCAAAAAATGAGCACCTTTGTGAAATGACCCAAATTGAAGCGGAAAACATTGTTGGAGTGTCAGAATGCATAGATAGAAGGCAAATAAGCGTTCCATGGCTTTATTTCGCTTAGTTGCTTACTCTTGAGTAGAACTGCATTTTCACGCCAGAAATAAGCATCTTTGTGAAATGAGTCAAATTGAAGCAAAAAACATTGTTGGAGTGTCAGAATGCATAGATAGAAGGCAAATAAGCGTTCCATGGCTTTATTTCGCTTAGTTGCTTACTCTTGAGTAGAACTGCATATTCACTCCAGGAATAATCACCTTTGTAAAATGAGTCAAAGTGAAGCAGAACACATTGGTGGAGTGTCAGAATGCATAGATAGAAGGCAAATAAGCGTTCCATGGCTTTATTTCGCTTAGTTGCTTACTCTTGAGTAGAACTGCATTTTAACTCAAAAAATGAGCACCTTTGTGAAATGACCCAAATTGAAGCGGAAAACATTGTTGGAGTGTCAGAATGCATTTATAGAAGGCAAATAAGCGTTCCATGGCTTTATTTCGCTTAGTTGCTTACTCTTGAGTAGAACTGCATGTTCACGCCAGAAATAAGCATCTTTGTGAAATGAGTCAAATTGAAGCAGAAAACATTGTTGGAGTGTCAGAATGCACAGAGAGAAGGCAAATAAGCGTTCTATCGCTTTATTTCGCTTAGTTGCTTACTCTTGAGTAGAACTGCATGTTCACGCCAGAAATAAGCATCTTTGTAAAATGAGCCAAATTGAAGCAGAAAACATTGTTGGAGTGTCAGAATGCATAGATAGAAGGCAAATAAGCGTTCCATGGCTTTATTTCGCTTAGTTGCTTACTCTTGAGTAGAACTGCATGTTCACGCCAGAAATAAGCATCTTTGTGAAATGAGTCAAATTGAAGCAGAAAACATTGTTGGAGTGTCAGAATGCACAGATAGAAGGCAAATAAGCGTTCTATCGCTTTATTTCGCTTAGTTGCTTACTCTTGAGTAGAACTGCATGTTCACGCCAGAAATAAGCATCTTTGTAAAATGAGCCAAATTGAAGCAGAAAACATTGTTGGAGTGTCAGAATGCATAGATAGAAGGCAAATAAGCGTTCCATGGCTTTATTTCGCTTAGTTGCTTACTCTTGAGTAGAACTGCATGTTCACGCCAGAAATAAGCATCTTTGTGAAATGAGTCAAATTGAAGCAGAAAACATTGTTGGAGTGTCAGAATGCACAGATAGAAGGCAAATAAGCGTTCTAGCGCTTTATTTCGCTTAGTTGCTTACTCTTGAGTAGAACTGCATGTTCACGCCAGAAATAAGCATCTTTGTAAAATGAGCCAAATTGAAGCAGAAAACATTGTTGGAGTGTCAGAATGCATAGATAGAAGGCAAATAAGCGTTCCATGGCTTTATTTCGCTTAGTTGCTTACTCTTGAGTAGAACTGCATGTTCACGCCAGAAATAAGCATCTTTGTGAAATGAGTCAAATTGAAGCAGAAAACATTGTTGGAGTGTCAGAATGCACAGATCGAAGGCAAATAAGCGTTCTATCGCTTTATTTCGCTTAGTTGCTTACTCTTGAGTAGAACTGCATGTTCACGCCAGAAATAAGCATCTTTGTAAAATGAGCCAAATTGAAGCAGAAAACATTGTTGGAGTGTCAGAATGCATAGATAGAAGGCAAATAAGCGTTCCATGGCTTTATTTCGCTTAGTTGCTTACTCTTGAGTAGAACTGCATATTCACTCCAGGAATAAGCACCTTTGTAAAATGAGTCAAATTGAAGCAGAACACATTGTTGGAGTGTCAGAATGCATAGATAGAAGGCAAATAAGCGTTCTAGCGCTTTATTTCGCTTAGTTGCTTACTCTTGAGTAGAACTGCATATTCACTCCAGAAATAAGCATCTTTGTAAAATGAGTCAAATTGAAGCAGAACACATTGTTGGAGTGTCAGAATGCATAGATAGAAGGCAAATAAGCGTTCCATTGCTTTATTTCGCTTAGTTGCTTACTCTTGAGTAGAACTGCATGTTCACGCCAGAAATAAGCATCTTTGTGAAATGAGTCAAATTGAAGCAGAAAACATTGTTGGAGTGTCAGAATGCATAGATAGAAGGCAAATAAGTGTTCTATCGCTTTATTTCGCTTAGTTGCTTACTCTTGAGTAGAACTGCATTTTAACTCAAAAAATGAGCACCTTTGTGAAATGACCCAAATTGAAGCGGAAAACATTGTTGGAGTGTCAGAATGCATAGATAGAAGGCAAATAAGCGTTCCATGGCTTTATTTCGCTTAGTTGCTTACTCTTGAGTAGAACTGCATGTTCACGCCAGAAATAAGCATCTTTGTGAAATGAGTCAAATTGAAGCAGAAAACATTGTTGGAGTGTCAGAATGCACAGAGAGAAGGCAAATAAGCGTTCTATCGCTTTATTTCGCTTAGTTGCTTACTCTTGAGTAGAACTGCATGTTCACGCCAGAAATAAGCATCTTTGTAAAATGAGCCAAATTGAAGCAGAAAACATTGTTGGAGTGTCAGAATGCATAGATAGAAGGCAAATAAGCGTTCCATGGCTTTATTTCGCTTAGTTGCTTACTCTTGAGTAGAACTGCATGTTCACGCCAGAAATAAGCATCTTTGTGAAATGAGTCAAATTGAAGCAGAAAACATTGTTGGAGTGTCAGAATGCACAGAGAGAAGGCAAATAAGCGTTCTATCGCTTTATTTCGCTTAGTTGCTTACTCTTGAGTAGAACTGCATGTTCACGCCAGAAATAAGCATCTTTGTAAAATGAGCCAAATTGAAGCAGAAAACATTGTTGGAGTGTCAGAATGCATAGATAGAAGGCAAATAAGCGTTCTACGGCTTTATTTCGCTTAGTTGCTTACTCTTGAGTAGAACTGCATGTTCACGCCAGAAATAAGCATCTTTGTGAAATGAGTCAAATTGAAGCAGAAAACATTGTTGGAGTGTCAGAATGCACAGATAGAAGGCAAATAAGCGTTCCATGGCTTTATTTCGCTTAGTTGCTTACTCTTGAGTAGAACTGCATGTTCACGCCAGAAATAAACATCTTTGTGAAATGAGTCAAATTGAAGCAGAAAACATTGTTGGAGTGTCAGAATGCATAGATAGAAGGCAAATAAGCGTTCCATGGCTTTATTTCGCTTAGTTGCTTACTCTTGAGTAGAACTGCATATTCACTCCAGGAATAATCACCTTTGTAAAATGAGTCAAAGTGAAGCAGAACACATTGGTGGAGTGTCAGAATGCATAGATAGAAGGCAAATAAGCGTTCCATGGCTTTATTTCGCTTAGTTGCTTACTCTTGAGTAGAACTGCATTTTAACTCAAAAAATGAGCACCTTTGTGAAATGACCCAAATTGAAGCGGAAAACATTGTTGGAGTGTCAGAATGCATAGATAGAAGGCAAATAAGCGTTCCATGGCTTTATTTCGCTTAGTTGCTTACTCTTGAGTAGAACTGCATGTTCACGCCAGAAATAAGCATCTTTGTGAAATGAGTCAAATTGAAGCAGAAAACATTGTTGGAGTGTCAGAATGCATAGATAGAAGGCAAATAAGCGTTCCATGGCTTTATTTCGCTTAGTTGCTTACTCTTGAGTAGAACTGCATATTCACTCCAGGAATAATCACCTTTGTGAAATGAGTCAAATTGAAGCAGAAAACATTGTTGGAGTGTCAGAATGCACAGATAGAAGGCAAATAAGCGTTCCATGGCTTTATTTCGCTTAGTTGCTTACTCTTGAGTAGAACTGCATGTTCACGCCAGAAATAAGCACCTTTGTAAAATGAGCCAAATTGAAGCAGAAAACATTGTTGGAGTGTCAGAATGCATAGATAGAAGGCAAATAAGCGTTCCATGGCTTTATTTCGCTTAGTTGCTTACTCTTGAGTAGAACTGCATGTTCACGCCAGAAATAAGCATCTTTGTGAAATGAGTCAAATTGAAGCAGAAAACATTGTTGGAGTGTCAGAATGCACAGATCGAAGGCAAATAAGCGTTCCATGGCTTTATTTCGCTTAGTTGCTTACTCTTGAGTAGAACTGCATATTCACTCCAGGAATAATCACCTTTGTAAAATGAGTCAAAGTGAAGCAGAACACATTGTTGGAGTGTCAGAATGCATAGATAGAAGGCAAATAAGCGTTCCATGGCTTTATTTCGCTTAGTTGCTTACTCTTGAGTAGAACTGCATTTTAACTCAAAAAATGAGCACCTTTGTGAAATGACCCAAATTGAAGCGGAAAACATTGTTGGAGTGTCAGAATGCATAGATAGAAGGCAAATAAGCGTTCCATGGCTTTATTTCGCTTAGTTGCTTACTCTTGAGTAGAACTGCATGTTCACGCCAGAAATAAGCATCTTTGTGAAATGAGTCAAATTGAAGCAGAAAACATTGTTGGAGTGTCAGAATGCACAGAGAGAAGGCAAATAAGCGTTCTATCGCTTCATTTCGCTTAGTTGCTTACTCTTGAGTAGAACTGCATGTTCACGCCAGAAATAAGCATCTTTGTAAAATGAGCCAAATTGAAGCAGAAAACATTGTTGGAGTGTCAGAATGCATAGATAGAAGGCAAATAAGCGTTCCATGGCTTTATTTCGCTTAGTTGCTTACTCTTGAGTAGAACTGCATGTTCACGCCAGAAAAAAGCATCTTTGTGAAATTTGTCAAATTGAAGCGGAAAACATTGTTGGAGTGTCAGAATGCACAGATAGAAGGCAAATAAGCGTTCTATCGCTTTATTTCACTTAGTTGCTTACTCTTGAGTAGAACTGCATGTTCACGCCAGAAATAAGCATCTTTGTAAAATGAGCCAAATTGAAGCAGAAAACATTGTTGGAGTGTCAGAATGCATAGATAGAAGGCAAATAAGCGTTCTACGGCTTTATTTCGCTTAGTTGCTTACTCTTGAGTAGAACTGCATGTTCACGCCAGAAATAAGCATCTTTGTAAAATGAGCCAAATTGAGAAAAAAACATTGTTGGAGTGTCAGAATGCATAGATAGAAGGCAAATAAGCGTTCCATGGCTTTATTTCGCTTAGTTGCTTACTCTTGAGTAGAACTGCATATTCACTCCAGGAATAATCACCTTTGTAAAATGAGTCAAAGTGAAGCAGAACACATTGGTGGAGTGTCAGAATGCATAGATATAAGGCAAATAAGCGTTACATGGCTTTATTTCGCTTAGTTGCTTACTCTTGAGTAGAACTGCATGTTCACGCCAGAAATAAGCATCTTTGTGAAATGAGTCAAATTGAAGCAGAAAACATTGTTGGAGTGTCAGAATGCACAGATAGAAGGCAAATAAGCGTTCCATGGCTTTATTTCGCTTAGTTGCTTACTCTTGAGTAGAACTGCATGTTCACGCCAGAAATAAGCATCTTTGTGAAATGAGTCAAATTGAAGCAGAAAACATTGTTGGAGTGTCAGAATGCACAGATAGAAGGCAAATAAGCGTTCTAGCGCTTTATTTCGCTTAGTTGCTTACTCTTGAGTAGAACTGCATGTTCACGCCAGAAATAAGCATCTTTGTAAAATGAGCCAAATTGAAGCAGAAAACATTGTTGGAGTGTCAGAATGCATAGATAGAAGGCAAATAAGCGTTCCATGGCTTTATTTCGCTTAGTTGCTTACTCTTGAGTAGAACTGCATGTTCACGCCAGAAATAAGCATCTTTGTGAAATGAGTCAAATTGAAGCAGAAAACATTGTTGGAGTGTCAGAATGCACAGATCGAAGGCAAATAAGCGTTCTATCGCTTTATTTCGCTTAGTTGCTTACTCTTGAGTAGAACTGCATGTTCACGCCAGAAATAAGCATCTTTGTAAAATGAGCCAAATTGAAGCAGAAAACATTGTTGGAGTGTCAGAATGCATAGATAGAAGGCAAATAAGCGTTCCATGGCTTTATTTCGCTTAGTTGCTTACTCTTGAGTAGAACTGCATATTCACTCCAGGAATAAGCACCTTTGTAAAATGAGTCAAATTGAAGCAGAACACATTGTTGGAGTGTCAGAATGCATAGATAGAAGGCAAATAAGCGTTCCATTGCTTTATTTCGCTTACTTGCTTACTCTTGAGTAGAACTGCATATTCACTCCAGAAATAAGCATCTTTGTAAAATGAGTCAAATTGAAGCAGAACACATTGTTGGAGTGTCAGAATGCATAGATAGAAGGCAAATAAGCGTTCCATTGCTTTATTTCGCTTAGTTGCTTACTCTTGAGTAGAACTGCATGTTCACGCCAGAAATAAGCATCTTTGTGAAATGAGTCAAATTGAAGCAGAAAACATTGTTGGAGTGTCAGAATGCATAGATAGAAGGCAAATAAGTGTTCTATCGCTTTATTTCGCTTAGTTGCTTACTCTTGAGTAGAACTGCATTTTAACTCAAAAAATGAGCACCTTTGTGAAATGACCCAAATTGAAGCGGAAAACATTGTTGGAGTGTAAGAATGCATAGATAGAAGGCAAATAAGCGTTCCATGGCTTTATTTCGCTTAGTTGCTTACTCTTGAGTAGAACTGCATGTTCACGCCAGAAATAAGCATCTTTGTGAAATGAGTCAAATTGAAGCAGAAAACATTGTTGGAGTATCAGAATGCACAGAGAGAAGGCAAATAAGCGTTCTATCGCTTTATTTCGCTTAGTTGCTTACTCTTGAGTAGAACTGCATGTTCACGCCAGAAATAAGCATCTTTGTAAAATGAGCCAAATTGAAGCAGAAAACATTGTTGGAGTGTCAGAATGCATAGATAGAAGGCAAATAAGCGTTCCATGGCTTTATTTCGCTTAGTTGCTTACTCTTGAGTAGAACTGCATGTTCACGCCAGAAATAAGCATCTTTGTGAAATGAGTCAAATTGAAGCAGAAAACATTGTTGGAGTGTCAGAATGCATAGATAGAAGGCAAATAAGCGTTCCATGGCTTTATTTCGCTTAGTTGCTTACTCTTGAGTAGAACTGCATATTCACTCCAGGAATAATCACCTTTGTAAAATGAGTCAAAGTGAAGCAGAACACATTGGTGGAGTGTCAGAATGCATAGATAGAAGGCAAATAAGCGTTCCATGGCTTTATTTCGCTTAGTTGCTTACTCTTGAGTAGAACTGCATTTTAACTCAAAAAATGAGCACCTTTGTGAAATGACCCAAATTGAAGCGGAAAACATTGTTGGAGTGTCAGAATGCATAGATAGAAGGCAAATAAGCGTTCCATGGCTTTATTTCGCTTAGTTGCTTACTCTTGAGTAGAACTGCATGTTCACGCCAGAAATAAGCATCTTTGTGAAATGAGTCAAATTGAAGCAGAAAACATTGTTGGAGTGTCAGAATGCACAGAGAGAAGGCAAATAAGCGTTCTATCGCTTTATTTCGCTTAGTTGCTTACTCTTGAGTAGAACTGCATGTTCACGCCAGAAATAAGCATCTTTGTAAAATGAGCCAAATTGAAGCAGAAAACATTGTTGGAGTGTCAGAATGCATAGATAGAAGGCAAATAAGCGTTCCATGGCTTTATTTCGCTTAGTTGCTTACTCTTGAGTAGAACTGCATGTTCACGCCAGAAATAAGCATCTTTGTGAAATGAGTCAAATTGAAGCAGAAAACATTGTTGGAGTGTCAGAATGCACAGATAGAAGGCAAATAAGCGTTCTATCGCTTTATTTCGCTTAGTTGCTTACTCTTGAGTAGAACTGCATGTTCACGCCAGAAATAAGCATCTTTGTAAAATGAGCCAAATTGAAGCAGAAAACATTGTTGGAGTGTCAGAATGCATAGATAGAAGGCAAATAAGCGTTCTACGGCTTTATTTCGCTTAGTTGCTTACTCTTGAGTAGAACTGCATGTTCACGCCAGAAATAAGCATCTTTGTAAAATGAGCCAAATTGAAGCAAAAAACATTGTTGGAGTGTCAGAATGCATAGATAGAAGGCAAATAAGCGTTCCATGGCTTTATTTCGCTTAGTTGCTTACTCTTGAGTAGAACTGCATATTCACTCCAGGAATAATCACCTTTGTAAAATGAGTCAAAGTGAAGCAGAACACATTGGTGGAGTGTCAGAATGCATAGATATAAGGCAAATAAGCGTTACATGGCTTTATTTCGCTTAGTTGCTTACTCTTGAGTAGAACTGCATGTTCACGCCAGAAATAAGCATCTTTGTGAAATGAGTCAAATTGAAGCAGAAAACATTGTTGGAGTGTCAGAATGCACAGATAGAAGGCAAATAAGCGTTCCATGGCTTTATTTCGCTTAGTTGCTTACTCTTGAGTAGAACTGCATGTTCACGCCAGAAATAAGCATCTTTGTGAAATGAGTCAAATTGAAGCAGAAAACATTGTTGGAGTGTCAGAATGCACAGATAGAAGGCAAATAAGCGTTCTAGCGCTTTATTTCGCTTAGTTGCTTACTCTTGAGTAGAACTGCATGTTCACGCCAGAAATAAGCATCTTTGTAAAATGAGCCAAATTGAAGCAGAAAACATTGTTGGAGTGTCAGAATGCATAGATAGAAGGCAAATAAGCGTTCCATGGCTTTATTTCGCTTAGTTGCTTACTCTTGAGTAGAACTGCATGTTCACGCCAGAAATAAGCATCTTTGTGAAATGAGTCAAATTGAAGCAGAAAACATTGTTGGAGTGTCAGAATGCACAGATCGAAGGCAAATAAGCGTTCTATCGCTTTATTTCGCTTAGTTGCTTACTCTTGAGTAGAACTGCATGTTCACGCCAGAAATAAGCATCTTTGTAAAATGAGCCAAATTGAAGCAGAAAACATTGTTGGAGTGTCAGAATGCATAGATAGAAGGCAAATAAGCGTTCCATGGCTTTATTTCGCTTAGTTGCTTACTCTTGAGTAGAACTGCATATTCACTCCAGGAATAAGCACCTTTGTAAAATGAGTCAAATTGAAGCAGAACACATTGTTGGAGTGTCAGAATGCATAGATAGAAGGCAAATAAGCGTTCCATTGCTTTATTTCGCTTACTTGCTTACTCTTGAGTAGAACTGCATATTCACTCCAGAAATAAGCATCTTTGTAAAATGAGTCAAATTGAAGCAGAACACATTGTTGGAGTGTCAGAATGCATAGATAGAAGGCAAATAAGCGTTCCATTGCTTTATTTCGCTTAGTTGCTTACTCTTGAGTAGAACCGCATGTTCACGCCAGAAATAAGCATCTTTGTGAAATGAGTCAAATTGAAGCAGAAAACATTGTTGGAGTGTCAGAATGCATAGATAGAAGGCAAATAAGTGTTCTATCGCTTTATTTCGCTTAGTTGCTTACTCTTGAGTAGAACTGCATTTTAACTCAAAAAATGAGCACCTTTGTGAAATGACCCAAATTGAAGCGGAAAACATTGTTGGAGTGTCAGAATGCATAGATAGAAGGCAAATAAGCGTTCCATGGCTTTATTTCGCTTAGTTGCTTACTCTTGAGTAGAACTGCATGTTCACGCCAGAAATAAGCATCTTTGTGAAATGAGTCAAATTGAAGCAGAAAACATTGTTGGAGTGTCAGAATGCACAGATCGAAGGCAAATAAGCGTTCTATCGCTTTATTTCGCTTAGTTGCTTACTCTTGAGTAGAACTGCATGTTCACGCCAGAAATAAGCATCTTTGTAAAATGAGCCAAATTGAAGCAGAAAACATTGTTGGAGTGTCAGAATGCATAGATAGAAGGCAAATAAGCGTTCCATGGCTTTATTTCGCTTAGTTGCTTACTCTTGAGTAGAACTGCATGTTCACGCCAGAAATAAGCATCTTTGTGAAATGAGTCAAATTGAAGCAGAAAACATTGTTGGAGTGTCAGAATGCACAGATAGAAGGCAAATAAGCGTTCTATCGCTTTATTTCGCTTAGTTGCTTACTCTTGAGTAGAACTGCATGTTCACGCCAGAAATAAGCATCTTTGTGAAATGAGTCAAATTGAAGCAGAAAACATTGTTGGAGTGTCAGAATGCACAGATCGAAGGCAAATAAGCGTTCTATCGCTTTATTTCGCTTAGTTGCTTACTCTTGAGTAGAACTGCATGTTCACGCCAGAAATAAGCATCTTTGTAAAATGAGCCAAATTGAAGCAGAAAACATTGTTGGAGTGTCAGAATGCATAGATAGAAGGCAAATAAGCGTTCCATGGCTTTATTTCGCTTAGTTGCTTACTCTTGAGTAGAACTGCATATTCACTCCAGGAATAAGCACCTTTGTAAAATGAGTCAAATTGAAGCAGAACACATTGTTGGAGTGTCAGAATGCATAGATAGAAGGCAAATAAGCGTTCCATTGCTTTATTTCGCTTACTTGCTTACTCTTGAGTAGAACTGCATATTCACTCCAGAAATAAGCATCTTTGTAAAATGAGTCAAATTGAAGCAGAACACATTGTTGGAGTGTCAGAATGCATAGATAGAAGGCAAATAAGCGTTCCATTGCTTTATTTCGCTTAGTTGCTTACTCTTGAGTAGAACTGCATGTTCACGCCAGAAATAAGCATCTTTGTGAAATGAGTCAAATTGAAGCAGAAAACATTGTTGGAGTGTCAGAATGCATAGATAGAAGGCAAATAAGTGTTCTATCGCTTTATTTCGCTTAGTTGCTTACTCTTGAGTAGAACTGCATTTTAACTCAAAAAATGAGCACCTTTGTGAAATGACCCAAATTGAAGCGGAAAACATTGTTGGAGTGTCAGAATGCATAGATAGAAGGCAAATAAGCGTTCCATGGCTTTATTTCGCTTAGTTGCTTACTCTTGAGTAGAACTGCATGTTCACGCCAGAAATAAGCATCTTTGTGAAATGAGTCAAATTGAAGCAGAAAACATTGTTGGAGTGTCAGAATGCACAGATCGAAGGCAAATAAGCGTTCTATCGCTTTATTTCGCTTAGTTGCTTACTCTTGAGTAGAACTGCATGTTCACGCCAGAAATAAGCATCTTTGTAAAATGAGCCAAATTGAAGCAGAAAACATTGTTGGAGTGTCAGAATGCATAGATAGAAGGCAAATAAGCGTTCCATGGCTTTATTTCGCTTAGTTGCTTACTCTTGAGTAGAACTGCATGTTCACGCCAGAAATAAGCATCTTTGTGAAATGAGTCAAATTGAAGCAGAAAACATTGTTGGAGTGTCAGAATGCACAGATAGAAGGCAAATAAGCGTTCTATCGCTTTATTTCGCTTAGTTGCTTACTCTTGAGTAGAACTGCATGTTCACGCCAGAAATAAGCATCTTTGTAAAATGAGCCAAATTGAAGCAGAAAACATTGTTGGAGTGTCAGAATGCATAGATAGAAGGCAAATAAGCGTTCTACGGCTTTATTTCGCTTAGTTGCTTACTCTTGAGTAGAACTGCATGTTCACGCCAGAAATAAGCATCTTTGTAAAATGAGCCAAATTGAAGCAGAAAACATTGTTGGAGTGTCAGAATGCATAGATAGAAGGCAAATAAGCGTTCCATGGCTTTATTTCGCTTAGTTGCTTACTCTTGAGTAGAACTGCATGTTCACGCCAGAAATAAGCATCTTTGTGAAATGAGTCAAATTGAAGCAGAAAACATTGTTGGAGTGTCAGAATGCACAGATAGAAGGCAAATAAGCGTTCTATCGCTTTATTTCGCTTAGTTGCTTACTCTTGAGTAGAACTGCATGTTCACGCCAGAAATAAGCATCTTTGTAATATGAGCCAAATTGAAGCAGAAAACATTGTTGGAGTGTCAGAATGCATAGATAGAAGGAAATAAGCGTTCCATGGCTTTATTTCGCTTAGTTGCTTACTCTTGAGTAGAACTGCATGTTCACGCCAGAAATAAGCATCTTTGTGAAATGAGTCAAATTGAAGCAGAAAACATTGTTGGAGTGTCAGAATGCACAGATAGAAGGCAAATAAGCGTTCTACGGCTTTATTTCGCTTAGTTGCTTACTCTTGAGTAGAACTGCATGTTCACGCCAGAAATAAGCATCTTTGTAAAATGAGCCAAATTGAAGCAAAAAACATTGTTGAAGTGTCAGAATGCATAGATAGAAGGCAAATAAGCGTTCCATGGCTTTATTTCGCTTAGTTGCTTACTCTTGAGTAGAACTGCATGTTCACGCCAGAAATAAGCATCTTTGTGAAATGAGTCAAATTGAAGCAGAAAACATTGTTGGAGTGTCAGAATGCATAGATAGAAGGCAAATAAGCGTTCCATGGCTTTATTTCGCTTAGTTGCTTACTCTTGAGTAGAACTGCATATTCACTCCAGGAATAATCACCTTTTTAAAATGAGTCAAAGTGAAGCAGAACACATTGGTGGAGTGTCAGAATGCATAGATAGAAGGCAAATAAGCGTTCCATGGCTTTATTTCGCTTAGTTGCTTACTCTTGAGTAGAACTGCATTTTAACTCAAAAAATGAGCACCTTTGTGAAATGACCCAAATTGAAGCGGAAAACATTGTTGGAGTGTCAGAATGCATAGATAGAAGGCAAATAAGCGTTCCATGGCTTTATTTCGCTTAGTTGCTTACTCTTGAGTAGAACTGCATGTTCACGCCAGAAATAAGCATCTTTGTGAAATGAGTCAAATTGAAGCAGAAAACATTGTTGGAGTGTCAGAATGCACAGAGAGAAGGCAAATAAGCGTTCTATCGCTTTATTTCGCTTAGTTGCTTACTCTTGAGTAGAACTGCATGTTCACGCCAGAAATAAGCATCTTTGTAAAATGAGCCAAATTGAAGCAGAAAACATTGTTGGAGTGTCAGAATGCATAGATAGAAGGCAAATAAGCGTTCCATGGCTTTATTTCGCTTAGTTGCTTACTCTTGAGTAGAACTGCATGTTCACGCCAGAAATAAGCATCTTTGTGAAATGAGTCAAATTGAAGCAGAAAACATTGTTGGAGTGTCAGAATGCACAGATAGAAGGCAAATAAGCGTTCTATCGCTTTATTTCGCTTAGTTGCTTACTCTTGAGTAGAACTGCATGTTCACGCCAGAAATAAGCATCTTTGTAAAATGAGCCAAATTGAAGCAGAAAACATTGTTGGAGTGTCAGAATGCATAGATAGAAGGCAAATAAGCGTTCTACGGCTTTATTTCGCTTAGTTGCTTACTCTTGAGTAGAACTGCATGTTCACGCCAGAAATAAGCATCTTTGTAAAATGAGCCAAATTGAAGCAAAAAACATTGTTGGAGTGTCAGAATGCATAGATAGAAGGCAAATAAGCGTTCCATGGCTTTATTTCGCTTAGTTGCTTACTCTTGAGTAGAACTGCATATTCACTCCAGGAATAATCACCTTTGTAAAATGAGTCAAAGTGAAGCAGAACACATTGGTGGAGTGTCAGAATGCATAGATATAAGGCAAATAAGCGTTCCATGGCTTTATTTCGCTTAGTTGCTTACTCTTGAGTAGAACTGCATGTTCACGCCAGAAATAAGCATCTTTGTGAAATGAGTCAAATTGAAGCAGAAAACATTGTTGGAGTGTCAGAATGCACAGATAGAAGGCAAATAAGCGTTCCATGGCTTTATTTCGCTTAGTTGCTTACTCTTGAGTAGAACTGCATGTTCACGCCAGAAATAAGCATCTTTGTGAAATGAGTCAAATTGAAGCAGAAAACATTGTTGGAGTGTCAGAATGCACAGATAGAAGGCAAATAAGCGTTCTAGCGCTTTATTTCGCTTAGTTGCTTACTCTTGAGTAGAACTGCATGTTCACGCCAGAAATAAGCATCTTTGTAAAATGAGCCAAATTGAAGCAGAAAACATTGTTGGAGTGTCAGAATGCATAGATAGAAGGCAAATAAGCGTTCCATGGCTTTATTTCGCTTAGTTGCTTACTCTTGAGTAGAACTGCATGTTCACGCCAGAAATAAGCATCTTTGTGAAATGAGTCAAATTGAAGCAGAAAACATTGTTGGAGTGTCAGAATGCACAGATCGAAGGCAAATAAGCGTTCTATCGCTTTATTTCGCTTAGTTGCTTACTCTTGAGTAGAACTGCATGTTCACGCCAGAAATAAGCATCTTTGTAAAATGAGCCAAATTGAAGCAGAAAACATTGTTGGA
The DNA here is from genome assembly GCF_963506605.1 of Zootoca vivipara. Lineage (NCBI taxonomy): Eukaryota > Metazoa > Chordata > Lepidosauria > Squamata > Lacertidae > Zootoca > Zootoca vivipara. Next base: position 2,269,181 of record NC_083286.1, read on the forward strand.
GTGTCAGAATGCATAGATAGAAGGCAAATAAGCGTTCCATGGCTTTATTTCGCTTAGTTGCTTACTCTTGAGTAGAACTGCATATTCACTCCAGGAATAAGCACCTTTGTAAAATGAGTCAAATTGAAGCAGAACACATTGTTGGAGTGTCAGAATGCATAGATAGAAGGCAAATAAGCGTTCCATTGCTTTATTTCGCTTACTTGCTTACTCTTGAGTAGAACTGCATATTCACTCCAGAAATAAGCATCTTTGTAAAATGAGTCAAATTGAAGCAGAACACATTGTTGGAGTGTCAGAATGCATAGATAGAAGGCAAATAAGCGTTCCATTGCTTTATTTCGCTTAGTTGCTTACTCTTGAGTAGAACTGCATGTTCACGCCAGAAATAAGCATCTTTGTGAAATGAGTCAAATTGAAGCAGAAAACATTGTTGGAGTGTCAGAATGCATAGATAGAAGGCAAATAAGTGTTCTATCGCTTTATTTCGCTTAGTTGCTTACTCTTGAGTAGAACTGCATTTTAACTCAAAAAATGAGCACCTTTGTGAAATGACCCAAATTGAAGCGGAAAACATTGTTGGAGTGTCAGAATGCATAGATAGAAGGCAAATAAGCGTTCCATGGCTTTATTTCGCTTAGTTGCTTACTCTTGAGTAGAACTGCATGTTCACGCCAGAAATAAGCATCTTTGTGAAATGAGTCAAATTGAAGCAGAAAACATTGTTGGAGTGTCAGAATGCACAGAGAGAAGGCAAATAAGCGTTCTATCGCTTTATTTCGCTTAGTTGCTTACTCTTGAGTAGAACTGCATGTTCACGCCAGAAATAAGCATCTTTGTAAAATGAGCCAAATTGAAGCAGAAAACATTGTTGGAGTGTCAGAATGCATAGATAGAAGGCAAATAAGCGTTCCATGGCTTTATTTCGCTTAGTTGCTTACTCTTGAGTAGAACTGCATGTTCACGCCAGAAATAAGCATCTTTGTGAAATGAGTCAAATTGAAGCAGAAAACATTGTTGGAGTGTCAGAATGCACAGATAGAAGGCAAATAAGCGTTCTATCGCTTTATTTCGCTTAGTTGCTTACTCTTGAGTAGAACTGCATGTTCACGCCAGAAATAAGCATCTTTGTAAAATGAGCCAAATTGAAGCAGAAAACATTGTTGGAGTGTCAGAATGCATAGATAGAAGGCAAATAAGCGTTCTACGGCTTTATTTCGCTTAGTTGCTTACTCTTGAGTAGAACTGCATGTTCACGCCAGAAATAAGCATCTTTGTAAAATGAGCCAAATTGAAGCAAAAAACATTGTTGGAGTGTCAGAATGCATAGATAGAAGGCAAATAAGCGTTCCATGGCTTTATTTCGCTTAGTTGCTTACTCTTGAGTAGAACTGCATATTCACTCCAGGAATAATCACCTTTGTAAAATGAGTCAAAGTGAAGCAGAACACATTGGTGGAGTGTCAGAATGCATAGATATAAGGCAAATAAGCGTTCCATGGCTTTATTTCGCTTAGTTGCTTACTCTTGAGTAGAACTGCATGTTCACGCCAGAAATAAGCATCTTTGTGAAATGAGTCAAATTGAAGCAGAAAACATTGTTGGAGTGTCAGAATGCACAGATAGAAGGCAAATAAGCGTTCCATGGCTTTATTTCGCTTAGTTGCTTACTCTTGAGTAGAACTGCATGTTCACGCCAGAAATAAGCATCTTTGTGAAATGAGTCAAATTGAAGCAGAAAACATTGTTGGAGTGTCAGAATGCACAGATAGAAGGCAAATAAGCGTTCTAGCGCTTTATTTCGCTTAGTTGCTTACTCTTGAGTAGAACTGCATGTTCACGCCAGAAATAAGCATCTTTGTAAAATGAGCCAAATTGAAGCAGAAAACATTGTTGGAGTGTCAGAATGCATAGATAGAAGGCAAATAAGCGTTCCATGGCTTTATTTCGCTTAGTTGCTTACTCTTGAGTAGAACTGCATGTTCACGCCAGAAATAAGCATCTTTGTGAAATGAGTCAAATTGAAGCAGAAAACATTGTTGGAGTGTCAGAATGCATAGATAGAAGGCAAATAAGCGTTCTAGGGCTTTATTTCGCTTAGTTGCTTACTCTTGAGTAGAACTGCATGTTCACGCCAGAAATAAGCATCTTTGTAAAATGAGCCAAATTGAAGCAAAAAACATTGTTGGAGTGTCAGAATGCATAGATAGAAGGCAAATAAGCGTTCCATGGCTTTATTTCGCTTAGTTGCTTACTCTTGAGTAGAACTGCATATTCACTCCAGGAATAATCACCTTTGTAAAATGAGTCAAAGTGAAGCAGAACACATTGGTGGAGTGTCAGAATGCATAGATATAAGGCAAATAAGCGTTCCATGGCTTTATTTCGCTTAGTTGCTTACTCTTGAGTAGAACTGCATGTTCACGCCAGAAATAAGCATCTTTGTGAAATGAGTCAAATTGAAGCAGAAAACATTGTTGGAGTGTCAGAATGCATAGATAGAAGGCAAATAAGTGTTCTATCGCTTTATTTCGCTTAGTTGCTTACTCTTGAGTAGAACTGCATTTTAACTCAAAAAATGAGCACCTTTGTGAAATGACCCAAATTGAAGCGGAAAACATTGTTGGAGTGTCAGAATGCATAGATAGAAGGCAAATAAGCGTTCCATGGCTTTATTTCGCTTAGTTGCTTACTCTTGAGTAGAACTGCATGTTCACGCCAGAAATAAGCATCTTTGTGAAATGAGTCAAATTGAAGCAGAAAACATTGTTGGAGTGTCAGAATGCACAGATCGAAGGCAAATAAGCGTTCTATCGCTTTATTTCGCTTAGTTGCTTACTCTTGAGTAGAACTGCATGTTCACGCCAGAAATAAGCATCTTTGTAAAATGAGCCAAATTGAAGCAGAAAACATTGTTGGAGTGTCAGAATGCATAGATAGAAGGCAAATAAGCGTTCCATGGCTTTATTTCGCTTAGTTGCTTACTCTTGAGTAGAACTGCATGTTCACGCCAGAAATAAGCATCTTTGTGAAATGAGTCAAATTGAAGCAGAAAACATTGTTGGAGTGTCAGAATGCACAGATAGAAGGCAAATAAGCGTTCTATCGCTTTATTTCGCTTAGTTGCTTACTCTTGAGTAGAACTGCATGTTCACGCCAGAAATAAGCATCTTTGTAAAATGAGCCAAATTGAAGCAGAAAACATTGTTGGAGTGTCAGAATGCATAGATAGAAGGCAAATAAGCGTTCTACGGCTTTATTTCGCTTAGTTGCTTACTCTTGAGTAGAACTGCATGTTCACGCCAGAAATAAGCATCTTTGTAAAATGAGCCAAATTGAAGCAGAAAACATTGTTGGAGTGTCAGAATGCATAGATAGAAGGCAAATAAGCGTTCCATGGCTTTATTTCGCTTAGTTGCTTACTCTTGAGTAGAACTGCATGTTCACGCCAGAAATAAGCATCTTTGTGAAATGAGTCAAATTGAAGCAGAAAACATTGTTGGAGTGTCAGAATGCACAGATAGAAGGCAAATAAGCGTTCTATCGCTTTATTTCGCTTAGTTGCTTACTCTTGAGTAGAACTGCATGTTCACGCCAGAAATAAGCATCTTTGTAATATGAGCCAAATTGAAGCAGAAAACATTGTTGGAGTGTCAGAATGCATAGATAGAAGGAAATAAGCGTTCCATGGCTTTATTTCGCTTAGTTGCTTACTCTTGAGTAGAACTGCATGTTCACGCCAGAAATAAGCATCTTTGTGAAATGAGTCAAATTGAAGCAGAAAACATTGTTGGAGTGTCAGAATGCACAGATAGAAGGCAAATAAGCGTTCTACGGCTTTATTTCGCTTAGTTGCTTACTCTTGAGTAGAACTGCATGTTCACGCCAGAAATAAGCATCTTTGTAAAATGAGCCAAATTGAAGCAAAAAACATTGTTGAAGTGTCAGAATGCATAGATAGAAGGCAAATAAGCGTTCCATGGCTTTATTTCGCTTAGTTGCTTACTCTTGAGTAGAACTGCATGTTCACGCCAGAAATAAGCATCTTTGTGAAATGAGTCAAATTGAAGCAGAAAACATTGTTGGAGTGTCAGAATGCATAGATAGAAGGCAAATAAGCGTTCCATGGCTTTATTTCGCTTAGTTGCTTACTCTTGAGTAGAACTGCATATTCACTCCAGGAATAATCACCTTTTTAAAATGAGTCAAAGTGAAGCAGAACACATTGGTGGAGTGTCAGAATGCATAGATAGAAGGCAAATAAGCGTTCCATGGCTTTATTTCGCTTAGTTGCTTACTCTTGAGTAGAACTGCATTTTAACTCAAAAAATGAGCACCTTTGTGAAATGACCCAAATTGAAGCGGAAAACATTGTTGGAGTGTCAGAATGCATAGATAGAAGGCAAATAAGCGTTCCATGGCTTTATTTCGCTTAGTTGCTTACTCTTGAGTAGAACTGCATGTTCACGCCAGAAATAAGCATCTTTGTGAAATGAGTCAAATTGAAGCAGAAAACATTGTTGGAGTGTCAGAATGCACAGAGAGAAGGCAAATAAGCGTTCTATCGCTTTATTTCGCTTAGTTGCTTACTCTTGAGTAGAACTGCATGTTCACGCCAGAAATAAGCATCTTTGTAAAATGAGCCAAATTGAAGCAGAAAACATTGTTGGAGTGTCAGAATGCATAGATAGAAGGCAAATAAGCGTTCCATGGCTTTATTTCGCTTAGTTGCTTACTCTTGAGTAGAACTGCATGTTCACGCCAGAAATAAGCATCTTTGTGAAATGAGTCAAATTGAAGCAGAAAACATTGTTGGAGTGTCAGAATGCACAGATAGAAGGCAAATAAGCGTTCTATCGCTTTATTTCGCTTAGTTGCTTACTCTTGAGTAGAACTGCATGTTCACGCCAGAAATAAGCATCTTTGTAAAATGAGCCAAATTGAAGCAGAAAACATTGTTGGAGTGTCAGAATGCATAGATAGAAGGCAAATAAGCGTTCTACGGCTTTATTTCGCTTAGTTGCTTACTCTTGAGTAGAACTGCATGTTCACGCCAGAAATAAGCATCTTTGTAAAATGAGCCAAATTGAAGCAAAAAACATTGTTGGAGTGTCAGAATGCATAGATAGAAGGCAAATAAGCGTTCCATGGCTTTATTTCGCTTAGTTGCTTACTCTTGAGTAGAACTGCATATTCACTCCAGGAATAATCACCTTTGTAAAATGAGTCAAAGTGAAGCAGAACACATTGGTGGAGTGTCAGAATGCATAGATATAAGGCAAATAAGCGTTCCATGGCTTTATTTCGCTTAGTTGCTTACTCTTGAGTAGAACTGCATGTTCACGCCAGAAATAAGCATCTTTGTGAAATGAGTCAAATTGAAGCAGAAAACATTGTTGGAGTGTCAGAATGCACAGATAGAAGGCAAATAAGCGTTCCATGGCTTTATTTCGCTTAGTTGCTTACTCTTGAGTAGAACTGCATGTTCACGCCAGAAATAAGCATCTTTGTGAAATGAGTCAAATTGAAGCAGAAAACATTGTTGGAGTGTCAGAATGCACAGATAGAAGGCAAATAAGCGTTCTAGCGCTTTATTTCGCTTAGTTGCTTACTCTTGAGTAGAACTGCATGTTCACGCCAGAAATAAGCATCTTTGTAAAATGAGCCAAATTGAAGCAGAAAACATTGTTGGAGTGTCAGAATGCATAGATAGAAGGCAAATAAGCGTTCCATGGCTTTATTTCGCTTAGTTGCTTACTCTTGAGTAGAACTGCATGTTCACGCCAGAAATAAGCATCTTTGTGAAATGAGTCAAATTGAAGCAGAAAACATTGTTGGAGTGTCAGAATGCACAGATCGAAGGCAAATAAGCGTTCTATCGCTTTATTTCGCTTAGTTGCTTACTCTTGAGTAGAACTGCATGTTCACGCCAGAAATAAGCATCTTTGTAAAATGAGCCAAATTGAAGCAGAAAACATTGTTGGAGTGTCAGAATGCATAGATAGAAGGCAAATAAGCGTTCCATGGCTTTATTTCGCTTAGTTGCTTACTCTTGAGTAGAACTGCATATTCACTCCAGGAATAAGCACCTTTGTAAAATGAGTCAAATTGAAGCAGAACACATTGTTGGAGTGTCAGAATGCATAGATAGAAGGCAAATAAGCGTTCCATTGCTTTATTTCGCTTACTTGCTTACTCTTGAGTAGAACTGCATATTCACTCCAGAAATAAGCATCTTTGTAAAATGAGTCAAATTGAAGCAGAACACATTGTTGGAGTGTCAGAATGCATAGATAGAAGGCAAATAAGCGTTCCATTGCTTTATTTCGCTTAGTTGCTTACTCTTGAGTAGAACTGCATGTTCACGCCAGAAATAAGCATCTTTGTGAAATGAGTCAAATTGAAGCAGAAAACATTGTTGGAGTGTCAGAATGCATAGATAGAAGGCAAATAAGTGTTCTATCGCTTTATTTCGCTTAGTTGCTTACTCTTGAGTAGAACTGCATTTTAACTCAAAAAATGAGCACCTTTGTGAAATGACCCAAATTGAAGCGGAAAACATTGTTGGAGTGTCAGAATGCATAGATAGAAGGCAAATAAGCGTTCCATGGCTTTATTTCGCTTAGTTGCTTACTCTTGAGTAGAACTGCATGTTCACGCCAGAAATAAGCATCTTTGTGAAATGAGTCAAATTGAAGCAGAAAACATTGTTGGAGTGTCAGAATGCACAGAGAGAAGGCAAATAAGCGTTCTATCGCTTTATTTCGCTTAGTTGCTTACTCTTGAGTAGAACTGCATGTTCACGCCAGAAATAAGCATCTTTGTAAAATGAGCCAAATTGAAGCAGAAAACATTGTTGGAGTGTCAGAATGCATAGATAGAAGGCAAATAAGCGTTCCATGGCTTTATTTCGCTTAGTTGCTTACTCTTGAGTAGAACTGCATGTTCACGCCAGAAATAAGCATCTTTGTGAAATGAGTCAAATTGAAGCAGAAAACATTGTTGGAGTGTCAGAATGCACAGATAGAAGGCAAATAAGCGTTCTATCGCTTTATTTCGCTTAGTTGCTTACTCTTGAGTAGAACTGCATGTTCACGCCAGAAATAAGCATCTTTGTAAAATGAGCCAAATTGAAGCAGAAAACATTGTTGGAGTGTCAGAATGCATAGATAGAAGGCAAATAAGCGTTCTACGGCTTTATTTCGCTTAGTTGCTTACTCTTGAGTAGAACTGCATGTTCACGCCAGAAATAAGCATCTTTGTAAAATGAGCCAAATTGAAGCAAAAAACATTGTTGGAGTGTCAGAATGCATAGATAGAAGGCAAATAAGCGTTCCATGGCTTTATTTCGCTTAGTTGCTTACTCTTGAGTAGAACTGCATATTCACTCCAGGAATAATCACCTTTGTAAAATGAGTCAAAGTGAAGCAGAACACATTGGTGGAGTGTCAGAATGCATAGATATAAGGCAAATAAGCGTTCCATGGCTTTATTTCGCTTAGTTGCTTACTCTTGAGTAGAACTGCATGTTCACGCCAGAAATAAGCATCTTTGTGAAATGAGTCAAATTGAAGCAGAAAACATTGTTGGAGTGTCAGAATGCACAGATAGAAGGCAAATAAGCGTTCCATGGCTTTATTTCGCTTAGTTGCTTACTCTTGAGTAGAACTGCATGTTCACGCCAGAAATAAGCATCTTTGTGAAATGAGTCAAATTGAAGCAGAAAACATTGTTGGAGTGTCAGAATGCACAGATAGAAGGCAAATAAGCGTTCTAGCGCTTTATTTCGCTTAGTTGCTTACTCTTGAGTAGAACTGCATGTTCACGCCAGAAATAAGCATCTTTGTAAAATGAGCCAAATTGAAGCAGAAAACATTGTTGGAGTGTCAGAATGCATAGATAGAAGGCAAATAAGCGTTCCATGGCTTTATTTCGCTTAGTTGCTTACTCTTGAGTAGAACTGCATGTTCACGCCAGAAATAAGCATCTTTGTGAAATGAGTCAAATTGAAGCAGAAAACATTGTTGGAGTGTCAGAATGCATAGATAGAAGGCAAATAAGCGTTCTAGGGCTTTATTTCGCTTAGTTGCTTACTCTTGAGTAGAACTGCATGTTCACGCCAGAAATAAGCATCTTTGTAAAATGAGCCAAATTGAAGCAAAAAACATTGTTGGAGTGTCAGAATGCATAGATAGAAGGCAAATAAGCGTTCCATGGCTTTATTTCGCTTAGTTGCTTACTCTTGAGTAGAACTGCATATTCACTCCAGGAATAATCACCTTTGTAAAATGAGTCAAAGTGAAGCAGAACACATTGGTGGAGTGTCAGAATGCATAGATATAAGGCAAATAAGCGTTCCATGGCTTTATTTCGCTTAGTTGCTTACTCTTGAGTAGAACTGCATGTTCACGCCAGAAATAAGCATCTTTGTGAAATGAGTCAAATTGAAGCAGAAAACATTGTTGGAGTGTCAGAATGCACAGATAGAAGGCAAATAAGCGTTCCATGGCTTTATTTCGCTTAGTTGCTTACTCTTGAGTAGAACTGCATGTTCACGCCAGAAATAAGCATCTTTGTGAAATGAGTCAAATTGAAGCAGAAAACATTGTTGGAGTGTCAGAATGCACAGATAGAAGGCAAATAAGCGTTCTAGCGCTTTATTTCGCTTAGTTGCTTACTCTTGAGTAGAACTGCATGTTCACGCCAGAAATAAGCATCTTTGTAAAATGAGCCAAATTGAAGCAGAAAACATTGTTGGAGTGTCAGAATGCATAGATAGAAGGCAAATAAGCGTTCCATGGCTTTATTTCGCTTAGTTGCTTACTCTTGAGTAGAACTGCATGTTCACGCCAGAAATAAGCATCTTTGTGAAATGAGTCAAATTGAAGCAGAAAACATTGTTGGAGTGTCAGAATGCACAGATCGAAGGCAAATAAGCGTTCTATCGCTTTATTTCGCTTAGTTGCTTACTCTTGTGTAGAACTGCATGTTCACGCCAGAAATAAGCATCTTTGTAAAATGAGCCAAATTGAAGCAGAAAACATTGTTGGAGTGTCAGAATGCATAGATAGAAGGCAAATAAGCGTTCCATGGCTTTATTTCGCTTAGTTGCTTACTCTTGAGTAGAACTGCATATTCACTCCAGGAATAAGCACCTTTGTAAAATGAGTCAAATTGAAGCAGAACACATTGTTGGAGTGTCAGAATGCATAGATAGAAGGCAAATAAGCGTTCCATTGCTTTATTTCGCTTACTTGCTTACTCTTGAGTAGAACTGCATATTCACTCCAGAAATAAGCATCTTTGTAAAATGAGTCAAATTGAAGCAGAACACATTGTTGGAGTGTCAGAATGCATAGATAGAAGGCAAATAAGCGTTCCATTGCTTTATTTCGCTTAGTTGCTTACTCTTGAGTAGAACTGCATGTTCACGCCAGAAATAAGCATCTTTGTGACATGAGTCAAATTGAAGCAGAAAACATTGTTGGAGTGTCAGAATGCATAGATAGAAGGCAAATAAGTGTTCTATCGCTTTATTTCGCTTAGTTGCTTACTCTTGAGTAGAACTGCATTTTAACTCAAAAAATGAGCACCTTTGTGAAATGACCCAAATTGAAGCGGAAAACATTGTTGGAGTGTCAGAATGCATAGATAGAAGGCAAATAAGCGTTCCATGGCTTTATTTCGCTTAGTTGCTTACTCTTGAGTAGAACTGCATGTTCACGCCAGAAATAAGCATCTTTGTGAAATGAGTCAAATTGAAGCAGAAAACATTGTTGGAGTGTCAGAATGCACAGAGAGAAGGCAAATAAGCGTTCTATCGCTTTATTTCGCTTAGTTGCTTACTCTTGAGTAGAACTGCATGTTCACGCCAGAAATAAGCATCTTTGTAAAATGAGCCAAATTGAAGCAGAAAACATTGTTGGAGTGTCAGAATGCATAGATAGAAGGCAAATAAGCGTTCCATGGCTTTATTTCGCTTAGTTGCTTACTCTTGAGTAGAACTGCATGTTCACGCCAGAAATAAGCATCTTTGTGAAATGAGTCAAATTGAAGCAGAAAACATTGTTGGAGTGTCAGAATGCACAGATAGAAGGCAAATAAGCGTTCTATCGCTTTATTTCGCTTAGTTGCTTACTCTTGAGTAGAACTGCATGTTCACGCCAGAAATAAGCATCTTTGTAAAATGAGCCAAATTGAAGCAGAAAACATTGTTGGAGTGTCAGAATGCATAGATAGAAGGCAAATAAGCGTTCTAGGGCTTTATTTCGCTTAGTTGCTTACTCTTGAGTAGAACTGCATGTTCACGCCAGAAATAAGCATCTTTGTAAAATGAGCCAAATTGAAGCAAAAAACATTGTTGGAGTGTCAGAATGCATAGATAGAAGGCAAATAAGCGTTCCATGGCTTTATTTCGCTTAGTTGCTTACTCTTGAGTAGAACTGCATATTCACTCCAGGAATAATCACCTTTGTAAAATGAGTCAAAGTGAAGCAGAACACATTGGTGGAGTGTCAGAATGCATAGATATAAGGCAAATAAGCGTTCCATGGCTTTATTTCGCTTAGTTGCTTACTCTTGAGTAGAACTGCATGTTCACGCCAGAAATAAGCATCTTTGTGAAATGAGTCAAATTGAAGCAGAAAACATTGTTGGAGTGTCAGAATGCACAGATAGAAGGCAAATAAGCGTTCCATGGCTTTATTTCGCTTAGTTGCTTACTCTTGAGTAGAACTGCATGTTCACGCCAGAAATAAGCATCTTTGTGAAATGAGTCAAATTGAAGCAGAAAACATTGTTGGAGTGTCAGAATGCACAGATAGAAGGCAAATAAGCGTTCTAGCGCTTTATTTCGCTTAGTTGCTTACTCTTGAGTAGAACTGCATGTTCACGCCAGAAATAAGCATCTTTGTAAAATGAGCCAAATTGAAGCAGAAAACATTGTTGGAGTGTCAGAATGCATAGATAGAAGGCAAATAAGCGTTCCATGGCTTTATTTCGCTTAGTTGCTTACTCTTGAGTAGAACTGCATGTTCACGCCAGAAATAAGCATCTTTGTGAAATGAGTCAAATTGAAGCAGAAAACATTGTTGGAGTGTCAGAATGCACAGATCGAAGGCAAATAAGCGTTCTATCGCTTTATTTCGCTTAGTTGCTTACTCTTGAGTAGAACTGCATGTTCACGCCAGAAATAAGCATCTTTGTAAAATGAGCCAAATTGAAGCAGAAAACATTGTTGGAGTGTCAGAATGCATAGATAGAAGGCAAATAAGCGTTCCATGGCTTTATTTCGCTTAGTTGCTTACTCTTGAGTAGAACTGCATATTCACTCCAGGAATAAGCACCTTTGTAAAATGAGTCAAATTGAAGCAGAACACATTGTTGGAGTGTCAGAATGCATAGATAGAAGGCAAATAAGCGTTCCATTGCTTTATTTCGCTTACTTGCTTACTCTTGAGTAGAACTGCATATTCACTCCAGAAATAAGCATCTTTGTAAAATGAGTCAAATTGAAGCAGAACACATTGTTGGAGTGTCAGAATGCATAGATAGAAGGCAAATAAGCGTTCCATTGCTTTATTTCGCTTAGTTGCTTACTCTTGAGTAGAACTGCATGTTCACGCCAGAAATAAGCATCTTTGTGACATGAGTCAAATTGAAGCAGAAAACATTGTTGGAGTGTCAGAATGCATAGATAGAAGGCAAATAAGTGTTCTATCGCTTTATTTCGCTTAGTTGCTTACTCTTGAGTAGAACTGCATTTTAACTCAAAAAATGAGCACCTTTGTGAAATGACCCAAATTGAAGCGGAAAACATTGTTGGAGTGTCAGAATGCATAGATAGAAGGCAAATAAGCGTTCCATGGCTTTATTTCGCTTAGTTGCTTACTCTTGAGTAGAACTGCATGTTCACGCCAGAAATAAGCATCTTTGTGAAATGAGTCAAATTGAAGCAGAAAACATTGTTGGAGTGTCAGAATGCACAGAGAGAAGGCAAATAAGCGTTCTATCGCTTTATTTTGCTTAGTTGCTTACTCTTGAGTAGAACTGCATGTTCACGCCAGAAATAAGCATCTTTGTAAAATGAGCCAAATTGAAGCAGAAAACATTGTTGGAGTGTCAGAATGCATAGATAGAAGGCAAATAAGCGTTCCATGGCTTTATTTCGCTTAGTTGCTTACTCTTGAGTAGAACTGCATGTTCACGCCAGAAATAAGCATCTTTGTGAAATGAGTCAAATTGAAGCAGAAAACATTGTTGGAGTGTCAGAATGCACAGATAGAAGGCAAATAAGCGTTCTATCGCTTTATTTCGCTTAGTTGCTTACTCTTGAGTAGAACTGCATGTTCACGCCAGAAATAAGCATCTTTGTAAAATGAGCCAAATTGAAGCAGAAAACATTGTTGGAGTGTCAGAATGCATAGATAGAAGGCAAATAAGCGTTCTAGGGCTTTATTTCGCTTAGTTGCTTACTCTTGAGTAGAACTGCATGTTCACGCCAGAAATAAGCATCTTTGTAAAATGAGCCAAATTGAAGCAAAAAACATTGTTGGAGTGTCAGAATGCATAGATAGAAGGCAAATAAGCGTTCCATGGCTTTATTTCGCTTAGTTGCTTACTCTTGAGTAGAACTGCATATTCACTCCAGGAATAATCACCTTTGTAAAATGAGTCAAAGTGAAGCAGAACACATTGGTGGAGTGTCAGAATGCATAGATATAAGGCAAATAAGCGTTCCATGGCTTTATTTCGCTTAGTTGCTTACTCTTGAGTAGAACTGCATGTTCACGCCAGAAATAAGCATCTTTGTGAAATGAGTCAAATTGAAGCAGAAAACATTGTTGGAGTGTCAGAATGCACAGATAGAAGGCAAATAAGCGTTCCATGGCTTTATTTCGCTTAGTTGCTTACTCTTGAGTAGAACTGCATGTTCACGCCAGAAATAAGCATCTTTGTGAAATGAGTCAAATTGAACAGAAAACATTGTTGGAGTGTCAGAATGCACAGATAGAAGGCAAATAAGCGTTCTAGCGCTTTATTTCGCTTAGTTGCTTACTCTTGAGTAGAACTGCATGTTCACGCCAGAAATAAGCATCTTTGTAAAATGAGCCAAATTGAAGCAGAAAACATTGTTGGAGTGTCAGAATGCATAGATAGAAGGCAAATAAGCGTTCCATGGCTTTATTTCGCTTAGTTGCTTACTCTTGAGTAGAACTGCATGTTCACGCCAGAAATAAGCATCTTTGTGAAATGAGTCAAATTGAAGCAGAAAACATTGTTGGAGTGTCAGAATGCACAGATCGAAGGCAAATAAGCGTTCTATCGCTTTATTTCGCTTAGTTGCTTACTCTTGAGTAGAACTGCATGTTCACGCCAGAAATAAGCATCTTTGTAAAATGAGCCAAATTGAAGCAGAAAACATTGTTGGAGTGTCAGAATGCATAGATAGAAGGCAAATAAGCGTTCCATGGCTTTATTTCGCTTAGTTGCTTACTCTTGATTAGAACTGCATATTCACTCCAGGAATAAGCACCTTTGTAAAATGAGTCAAATTGAAGCAGAACACATTGTTGGAGTGTCAGAATGCATAGATAGAAGGCAAATAAGCGTTCCATTGCTTTATTTCGCTTACTTGCTTACTCTTGAGTAGAACTGCATATTCACTCCAGAAATAAGCATCTTTGTAAAATGAGCCAAATTGAAGCAGAAAACATTGTTGGAGTGTCAGAATGCATAGATAGAAGGCAAATAAGCGTTCCATGGCTTTATTTCGCTTAGTTGCTTACTCTTGAGTAGAACTGCATGTTCACTCCAGAAATAAGCATCTTTGTAAAATGAGTCAAATTCAAGCAGAACACATTGTTGGAGTGTCAGAATGCACAGATAGAAGGCAAATAAGCGTTCTATCGCTTTATTTCGCTTAGTTGCTTACTCTTGAGTATAACTGCATGTTCACGCCAGAAATAAGCATCTTTGTGAAATGAGTCAAATTGAAGCAGAACACATTGGTGGAGTGTCAGAATGCATAGATAGAAGGAAAATAAGCGTTCCATGGCTTTATTTCGCTTAGTTGCTTACTCTTGAGTAGAACTGCATGTTCACGCCAGAAATAAGCATCTTTGTGAAATGAGTCAAATTGAAGCAGAAAACATTGTTGGAGTGTCAGAATGCACAGATAGAAGGCAAATAAGCGTTCCATGGCTTTATTTCGCTTAGTTGCTTACTCTTGAGTAGAACTGCATGTTCACGCCAGAAATAAGCATCTTTGTGAAATGAGTTAAATTGAAGCAGAAAACATTGTTGGAGTGTCAGAATGCACAGATAGAAGGCAAATAAGCGTTCTAGCGCTTTATTTCGCTTAGTTGCTTACTCTTGAGTAGAACTGCATGTTCACGCCAGAAATAAGCATCTTTGTAAAATGAGCCAAATTGAAGCAGAAAACATTGTTGGAGTGTCAGAATGCATAGATAGAAGGCAAATAAGCGTTCCATGGCTTTATTTCGCTTAGTTGCTTACTCTTGAGTAGAACTGCATGTTCACGCCAGAAATAAGCATCTTTGTGAAATGAGTCAAATTGAAGCAGAAAACATTGTTGGAGTGTCAGAATGCACAGATAGAAGGCAAATAAGCGTTCTATCGCTTTATTTCGCTTAGTTGCTTACTCTTGAGTAGAACTGCATGTTCACGCCAGAAATAAGCATCTTTGTAAAATGAGCCAAATTGAAGCGGAAAACATTGTTGGAGTGTCAGAATGCATAGATAGAAGGCAAATAAGCGTTCTACGGCTTTATTTCGCTTAGTTGCTTACTCTTGAGTAGAACTGCATGTTCACGCCAGAAATAAGCATCTTTGTAAAATGAGCCAAATTGAAGCAGAACACATTGTTGGAGTATCAGAATGCGTAGATAGAAGGCAAATAAGCGTTCTATAGGTTCATTTCGCTTAGTTGCTTACTCTTGAGTAGAACTGCATGTTCACTCCAGAAATATGTACCTTTGTAAAATGAGCCAAATTGAAGCAGAACACATTTTTGGAGTGTCAGAATGCATAGATAGAAGGCAAATAAGCGTTCTATGGCTTTATTTCGCTTAGTTGCTTACTCTTGAGTAGAACTGCATGTTCACTCCAGGAATTAGCACCTTTGTAAAATGAGCCAAATTGAAGCAGAAAACCTTGTTGGAGTGTCAGAATGCATAGATAGAAGGCAGATAAGCGTTCTACGGCTTTATTTCGCTTAGTTGCTTACTCTTGAGTAGAACTGCATGTTCACGCCAGAAATAAGCATCTTTGTAAAATGAGCCAAATTGAAGCAGAAAACATTGTTGGAGTGTCAGAATGCATAGATATAAGGCAAATAAGCGTTCCATGGCTTTATTTCGCTTAGTTGCTTACTCTTGAGTAGAACTGCATGTTCACGCCAGAAATAAGCATCTTTGTGAAATGAGTCAAATTGAAGCAGAAAACATTGTTGGAGTGTCAGAATGCACAGATAGAAGGCAAATAAGCGTTCCATGGCTTTATTTCGCTTAGTTGCTTACTCTTGAGTAGAACTGCATGTTCACGCCAGAAATAAGCATCTTTGTGAAATGAGTTAAATTGAAGCAGAAAACATTGTTGGAGTGTCAGAATGCACAGATAGAAGGCAAATAAGCGTTCTAGCGCTTTATTTCGCTTAGTTGCTTACTCTTGAGTAGAACTGCATGTTCACGCCAGAAATAAGCATCTTTGTAAAATGAGCCAAATTGAAGCAGAAAACATTGTTGGAGTGTCAGAATGCATAGATAGAAGGCAAATAAGCGTTCCATGGCTTTATTTCGCTTAGTTGCTTACTCTTGAGTAGAACTGCATGTTCACGCCAGAAATAAGCATCTTTGTGAAATGAGTCAAATTGAAGCAGAAAACATTGTTGGAGTGTCAGAATGCACAGATAGAAGGCAAATAAGCGTTCTATCGCTTTATTTCGCTTAGTTGCTTACTCTTGAGTAGAACTGCATGTTCACGCCAGAAATAAGCATCTTTGTAAAATGAGCCAAATTGAAGCGGAAAACATTGTTGGAGTGTCAGAATGCATAGATAGAAGGCAAATAAGCGTTCTACGGCTTTATTTCGCTTAGTTGCTTACTCTTGAGTAGAACTGCATGTTCACGCCAGAAATAAGCATCTTTGTAAAATGAGCCAAATTGAAGCAGAACACATTGTTGGAGTATCAGAATGCGTAGATAGAAGGCAAATAAGCGTTCTATAGGTTCATTTCGCTTAGTTGCTTACTCTTGAGTAGAACTGCATGTTCACTCCAGAAATATGTACCTTTGTAAAATGAGCCAAATTGAAGCAGAACACATTTTTGGAGTGTCAGAATGCATAGATAGAAGGCAAATGAGCGTTCTATGGCTTTATTTCGCTTAGTTGCTTACTCTTGAGTAGAACTGCATGTTCACTCCAGGAATTAGCACCTTTGTAAAATGAGCCAAATTGAAGCAGAAAACCTTGTTGGAGTGTCAGAATGCATAGATAGAAGGCAGATAAGCGTTCTATGGCTTCATTTCGCTTAGTTGCTTACTCTTGAGTAGAACTGCATGTTCACTCCAGAAATAAGCATCTTTGTAAAATGAGCCAAATTGAAGCAGAAAACATTGTTGGAGTGTCAGAATGCATAGATAGAAGGCAAATAAGCGTTCTGTGGCTTTATTTCGCTTAGTTGCTTACTCTTGAGTAGAAATGCATCTGCACTCCAGAAATAAGCATCTTTCTAAAATGAGGCAAATTCAGGCAGAACACATTGTTGGAGTGTCAGAATGCATGAATAGAAGGCAAATAAGCATTCTATGGCTTTATTTCGCTTAGTTGCTTACTCTTGAGTAGAAATGCATCAGCACTCCAGAAATAAGCACCTTTGTAAAATGAGCCAAATTGAAGCAGAACAAATTGTTGGAGTATCAGAATGCATAGACAGAAGGCAAAAAAGCGTTCTATAGGTTTATTTCATTTAGTTGCTTACTCTTGAGTAGAACTGCATGTTCACTCCAGAAATAAGCATCTTTGTAAAATGCGCCAAATTGAAGCAGAACACATTGTTGGAGTGTCAGAATGCATAGATAGAAGGCAAATAAGCGTTCTATAGGTTCATTTCGCTTAGTTGCTTACTCCTGAGTAGAACTGCATGTTCACTCCAGAAATAAGTACCTTTGTAAAATGAGCCAAGTTGAAGCAGAACACATTGTTGGAGTGTCAGAATGCATAGACAGAAGGCAAATAAGGGTTCTATAGGTTTATTTCGCTTAGTTGCTTACTCTTGAGTAGAATGGCATGTTCACTCCAGAAATAAGCATCTTTGTAAAATGAGCCAAATTGAAGCAGAACACATTGTTGGAGTGTCAGAATGCATAGATAGAAGGCAAATAAACGTTCTATGGCTTTATTTCGCTTAGTTGCTTACTCTTGAGTAGAAATGCATCTGCTCTCCAGAAATAAGCATCTTTGTAAAATGAGCCAAATTGAAGCAGAACACATTGTTGGAGTGTCAGAATGCATAGACAGAAGGCAAAAAAGCGTTTTATAGGTTTATTTCGCTTAGTTGCTTACTCTTGAGTAGAAATGCATCTGCACTCCAGAAATAAGCATCTTTGTAAAATGAGCCAAATTGAAGCAGAACACATTGTTGGAGTATCAGAATGCATAGATAGAAGGCAAATAAGCGTTCTATAGGTTCATTTCGCTTAGTTGCTTACTCTTGAGTAGAACTGCATGTTCACTCCAGAAATATGTACCTTTGTAAAATGAGCCAAATTGAAGCAGAACACATTTTTGGAGTGTCAGAATGCATAGATAGAAGGCAAATAAGCGTTCCATTGCTTTATTTCGCTTAGTTGCTTACTCTTGAGTAGAACTGCATGCTCACGCCAGAAATAAGCATCTTTGTGACATGAGTCAAATTGAAGCAGAAAACATTGTTGGAGTGTCAGAATGCATAGATAGAAGGCAAATAAGTGTTCTATCGCTTTATTTCGCTTAGTTGCTTACTCTTGAGTAGAACTGCATTTTAACTCAAAAAATGAGCACCTTTGTGAAATGACCCAAATTGAAGCGGAAAACATTGTTGGAGTGTCAGAATGCATAGATAGAAGGCAAATAAGCGTTCCATGGCTTTATTTCGCTTAGTTGCTTACTCTTGAGTAGAACTGCATGTTCACGCCAGAAATAAGCATCTTTGTGAAATGAGTCAAATTGAAGCAGAAAACATTGTTGGAGTGTCAGAATGCACAGAGAGAAGGCAAATAAGCGTTCTATCGCTTTATTTCGCTTAGTTGCTTACTCTTGAGTAGAACTGCATGTTCACGCCAGAAATAAGCATCTTTGTAAAATGAGCCAAATTGAAGCAGAAAACATTGTTGGAGTGTCAGAATGCATAGATAGAAGGCAAATAAGCGTTCCATGGCTTTATTTCGCTTAGTTGCTTACTCTTGAGTAGAACTGCATGTTCACGCCAGAAATAAGCATCTTTGTGAAATGAGTCAAATTGAAGCAGAAAACATTGTTGGAGTGTCAGAATGCACAGATAGAAGGCAAATAAGCGTTCTATCGCTTTATTTCGCTTAGTTGCTTACTCTTGAGTAGAACTGCATGTTCACGCCAGAAATAAGCATCTTTGTAAAATGAGCCAAATTGAAGCAGAAAACATTGTTGGAGTGTCAGAATGCATAGATAGAAGGCAAATAAGCGTTCTAGGGCTTTATTTCGCTTAGTTGCTTACTCTTGAGTAGAACTGCATGTTCACGCCAGAAATAAGCATCTTTGTAAAATGAGCCAAATTGAAGCAAAAAACATTGTTGGAGTGTCAGAATGCATAGATAGAAGGCAAATAAGCGTTCCATGGCTTTATTTCGCTTAGTTGCTTACTCTTGAGTAGAACTGCATATTCACTCCAGGAATAATCACCTTTGTAAAATGAGTCAAAGTGAAGCAGAACACATTGGTGGAGTGTCAGAATGCATAGATATAAGGCAAATAAGCGTTCCATGGCTTTATTTCGCTTAGTTGCTTACTCTTGAGTAGAACTGCATGTTCACGCCAGAAATAAGCATCTTTGTGAAATGAGTCAAATTGAAGCAGAAAACATTGTTGGAGTGTCAGAATGCACAGATAGAAGGCAAATAAGCGTTCCATGGCTTTATTTCGCTTAGTTGCTTACTCTTGAGTAGAACTGCATGTTCACGCCAGAAATAAGCATCTTTGTGAAATGAGTCAAATTGAAGCAGAAAACATTGTTGGAGTGTCAGAATGCACAGATAGAAGGCAAATAAGCGTTCTAGCGCTTTATTTCGCTTAGTTGCTTACTCTTGAGTAGAACTGCATGTTCACGCCAGAAATAAGCATCTTTGTAAAATGAGCCAAATTGAAGCAAAAAACATTGTTGGAGTGTCAGAATGCATAGATAGAAGGCAAATGAGCGTTCCATGGCTTTATTTCGCTTAGTTGCTTACTCTTGAGTAGAACTGCATATTCACTCCAGGAATAATCACCTTTGTAAAATGAGTCAAAGTGAAGCAGAACACATTGGTGGAGTGTCAGAATGCATACATATAAGGCAAATAAGCGTTCCATGGCTTTATTTCGCTTAGTTGCTTACTCTTGAGTAGAACTGCATGTTCACGCCAGAAATAAGCACCTTTGTAAAATTAGCCAAATTGAAGCAGAAAACCTTGTTGGAGTGTCAGAATGCATAGATAGAAGGCAGATAAGCGTTCTATGGCTTCATTTCGCTTAGTTGCTTACTCTTGAGTAGAACTGCATGTTCACTCCAGAAATAAGCATCTTTGTAAAATGAGCCAAATTGAAGCAGAAAACATTGTTGGAGTGTCAGAATGCATAGATAGAAGGCAAATAAGCGTTCTGTGGCTTTATTTCGCTTAGTTGCTTACTCTTGAGTAGAAATGCATCTGCACTCCAGAAATAAGCATCTTTCTAAAATGAGGCAAATTCAGGCAGAACACATTGTTGGAGTGTCAGAATGCATGAATAGAAGGCAAATAAGCATTCTATGGCTTTATTTCGCTTAGTTGCTTACTCTTGAGTAGAAATGCATCAGCACTCCAGAAATAAGCACCTTTGTAAAATGAGCCAAATTGAAGCAGAACAAATTGTTGGAGTATCAGAATGCATAGACAGAAGGCAAAAAAGCGTTCTATAGGTTTATTTCATTTAGTTGCTTACTCTTGAGTAGAACTGCATGTTCACTCCAGAAATAAGCATCTTTGTAAAATGCGCCAAATTGAAGCAGAACACATTGTTGGAGTGTCAGAATGCATAGATAGAAGGCAAATAAGCGTTCTATAGGTTCATTTCGCTTAGTTGCTTACTCCTGAGTAGAACTGCATGTTCACTCCAGAAATAAGTACCTTTGTAAAATGAGCCAAGTTGAAGCAGAACACATTGTTGGAGTGTCAGAATGCATAGACAGAAGGCAAATAAGGGTTCTATAGGTTTATTTCGCTTAGTTGCTTACTCTTGAGTAGAATGGCATGTTCACTCCAGAAATAAGCATCTTTGTAAAATGAGCCAAATTGAAGCAGAACACATTGTTGGAGTGTCAGAATGCATAGATAGAAGGCAAATAAGCGTTCTATGGCTTTATTTCGCTTAGTTGCTTACTCTTGAGTAGAAATGCATCTGCTCTCCAGAAATAAGCATCTTTGTAAAATGAGCCAAATTGAAGCAGAACACATTGTTGGAGTGTCAGAATGCATAGACAGAAGGCAAAAAAGCGTTTTATAGGTTTATTTCGCTTAGTTGCTTACTCTTGAGTAGAAATGCATCTGCACTCCAGAAATAAGCATCTTTGTAAAATGAGCCAAATTGAAGCAGAACACATTGTTGGAGTATCAGAATGCATAGATAGAAGGCAAATAAGCGTTCTATAGGTTCATTTCGCTTAGTTGCTTACTCTTGAGTAGAACTGCATGTTCACTCCAGAAATATGTACCTTTGTAAAATGAGCCAAATTGAAGCAGAACACATTTTTGGAGTGTCAGAATGCATAGATAGAAGGCAAATAAGCGTTCCATTGCTTTATTTCGCTTAGTTGCTTACTCTTGAGTAGAACTGCATGTTCACGCCAGAAATAAGCATCTTTGTGACATGAGTCAAATTGAAGCAGAAAACATTGTTGGAGTGTCAGAATGCATAGATAGAAGGCAAATAAGTGTTCTATCGCTTTATTTCGCTTAGTTGCTTACTCTTGAGTAGAACTGCATTTTAACTCAAAAAATGAGCACCTTTGTGAAATGACCCAAATTGAAGCGGAAAACATTGTTGGAGTGTCAGAATGCATAGATAGAAGGCAAATAAGCGTTCCATGGCTTTATTTCGCTTAGTTGCTTACTCTTGAGTAGAACTGCATGTTCACGCCAGAAATAAGCATCTTTGTGAAATGAGTCAAATTGAAGCAGAAAACATTGTTGGAGTGTCAGAATGCACAGAGAGAAGGCAAATAAGCGTTCTATCGCTTTATTTCGCTTAGTTGCTTACTCTTGAGTAGAACTGCATGTTCACGCCAGAAATAAGCATCTTTGTAAAATGAGCCAAATTGAAGCAGAAAACATTGTTGGAGTGTCAGAATGCATAGATAGAAGGCAAATAAGCGTTCCATGGCTTTATTTCGCTTAGTTGCTTACTCTTGAGTAGAACTGCATGTTCACGCCAGAAATAAGCATCTTTGTGAAATGAGTCAAATTGAAGCAGAAAACATTGTTGGAGTGTCAGAATGCACAGATAGAAGGCAAATAAGCGTTCTATCGCTTTATTTCGCTTAGTTGCTTACTCTTGAGTAGAACTGCATGTTCACGCCAGAAATAAGCATCTTTGTAAAATGAGCCAAATTGAAGCAGAAAACATTGTTGGAGTGTCAGAATGCATAGATAGAAGGCAAATAAGCGTTCTAGGGCTTTATTTCGCTTAGTTGCTTACTCTTGAGTAGAAATGCATCTGCACTCCAGAAATAAGCATCTTTCTAAAATGAGGCAAATTCAGGCAGAACACATTGTTGGAGTGTCAGAATGCATGAATAGAAGGCAAATAAGCATTCTATGGCTTTATTTCGCTTAGATGCTTACTCTTGAGTAGAAATGCATCAGCACTCCAGAAATAAGCACCTTTGTAAAATGAGCCAAATTGAAGCAGAACAAATTGTTGGAGTATCAGAATGCATAGACAGAAGGCAAAAAAGCGTTCTATAGGTTTATTTCATTTAGTTGCTTACTCTTGAGTAGAACTGCATGTTCACTCCAGAAATAAGCATCTTTGTAAAATGCGCCAAATTGAAGCAGAACACATTGTTGGAGTGTCAGAATGCATAGATAGAAGGCAAATAAGCGTTCTATAGGTTCATTTCGCTTAGTTGCTTACTCCTGAGTAGAACTGCATGTTCACTCCAGAAATAAGTACCTTTGTAAAATGAGCCAAGTTGAAGCAGAACACATTGTTGGAGTGTCAGAATGCATAGACAGAAGGCAAATAAGGGTTCTATAGGTTTATTTCGCTTAGTTGCTTACTCTTGAGTAGAATGGCATGTTCACTCCAGAAATAAGCATCTTTGTAAAATGAGCCAAATTGAAGCAGAACACATTGTTGGAGTGTCAGAATGCATAGATAGAAGGCAAATAAGCGTTCTATGGCTTTATTTCGCTTAGTTGCTTACTCTTGAGTAGAAATGCATCTGCTCTCCAGAAATAAGCATCTTTGTAAAATGAGCCAAATTGAAGCAGAACACATTGTTGGAGTGTCAGAATGCATAGACAGAAGGCAAAAAAGCGTTTTATAGGTTTATTTCGCTTAGTTGCTTACTCTTGAGTAGAAATGCATCTGCACTCCAGAAATAAGCATCTTTGTAAAATGAGCCAAATTGAAGCAGAACACATTGTTGGAGTATCAGAATGCATAGATAGAAGGCAAATAAGCGTTCTATAGGTTCATTTCGCTTAGTTGCTTACTCTTGAGTAGAACTGCATGTTCACTCCAGAAATATGTACCTTTGTAAAATGAGCCAAATTGAAGCAGAACACATTTTTGGAGTGTCAGAATGCATAGATAGAAGGCAAATAAGCGTTCCATTGCTTTATTTCGCTTAGTTGCTTACTCTTGAGTAGAACTGCATGTTCACGCCAGAAATAAGCATCTTTGTGACATGAGTCAAATTGAAGCAGAAAACATTGTTGGAGTGTCAGAATGCATAGATAGAAGGCAAATAAGTGTTCTATCGCTTTATTTCGCTTAGTTGCTTACTCTTGAGTAGAACTGCATTTTAACTCAAAAAATGAGCACCTTTGTGAAATGACCCAAATTGAAGCGGAAAACATTGTTGGAGTGTCAGAATGCATAGATAGAAGGCAAATAAGCGTTCCATGGCTTTATTTCGCTTAGTTGCTTACTCTTGAGTAGAACTGCATGTTCACGCCAGAAATAAGCATCTTTGTGAAATGAGTCAAATTGAAGCAGAAAACATTGTTGGAGTGTCAGAATGCACAGAGAGAAGGCAAATAAGCGTTCTATCGCTTTATTTCGCTTAGTTGCTTACTCTTGAGTAGAACTGCATGTTCACGCCAGAAATAAGCATCTTTGTAAAATGAGCCAAATTGAAGCAGAAAACATTGTTGGAGTGTCAGAATGCATAGATAGAAGGCAAATAAGCGTTCCATGGCTTTATTTCGCTTAGTTGCTTACTCTTGAGTAGAACTGCATGTTCACGCCAGAAATAAGCATCTTTGTGAAATGAGTCAAATTGAAGCAGAAAACATTGTTGGAGTGTCAGAATGCACAGATAGAAGGCAAATAAGCGTTCTATCGCTTTATTTCGCTTAGTTGCTTACTCTTGAGTAGAACTGCATGTTCACGCCAGAAATAAGCATCTTTGTAAAATGAGCCAAATTGAAGCAGAAAACATTGTTGGAGTGTCAGAATGCATAGATAGAAGGCAAATAAGCGTTCTAGGGCTTTATTTCGCTTAGTTGCTTACTCTTGAGTAGAACTGCATGTTCACGCCAGAAATAAGCATCTTTGTAAAATGAGCCAAATTGAAGCAAAAAACATTGTTGGAGTGTCAGAATGCATAGATAGAAGGCAAATAAGCGTTCCATGGCTTTATTTCGCTTAGTTGCTTACTCTTGAGTAGAACTGCATATTCACTCCAGGAATAATCACCTTTGTAAAATGAGTCAAAGTGAAGCAGAACACATTGGTGGAGTGTCAGAATGCATAGATATAAGGCAAATAAGCGTTCCATGGCTTTATTTCGCTTAGTTGCTTACTCTTGAGTAGAACTGCATGTTCACGCCAGAAATAAGCATCTTTGTGAAATGAGTCAAATTGAAGCAGAAAACATTGTTGGAGTGTCAGAATGCACAGATAGAAGGCAAATAAGCGTTCCATGGCTTTATTTCGCTTAGTTGCTTACTCTTGAGTAGAACTGCATGTTCACGCCAGAAATAAGCATCTTTGTAAAATGAGTCAAATTCAAGCAGAACACATTGTTGGAGTGTCAGAATGCACAGATAGAAGGCAAATAAGCGTTCCATGGCTTTATTTCGCTTAGTTGCTTACTCTTGAGTAGAACTGCATGTTCACGCCAGAAATAAGCATCTTTGTGAAATGAGTCAAATTGAAGCAGAAAACATTGTTGGAGTGTCAGAATGCACAGATCGAAGGCAAATAAGCGTTCTATCGCTTTATTTCGCTTAGTTGCTTACTCTTGAGTAGAACTGCATGTTCACGCCAGAAATAAGCATCTTTGTAAAATGAGCCAAATTGAAGCAGAAAACATTGTTGGAGTGTCAGAATGCATAGATAGAAGGCAAATAAGCGTTCCATGGCTTTATTTCGCTTAGTTGCTTACTCTTGATTAGAACTGCATATTCACTCCTGGAATAAGCACCTTTGTAAAATGAGTCAAATTGAAGCAGAACACATTGTTGGAGTGTCAGAATGCATAGATAGAAGGCAAATAAGCGTTCCATTGCTTTATTTCGCTTACTTGCTTACTCTTGAGTAGAACTGCATATTCACTCCAGAAATAAGCATCTTTGTAAAATGAGCCAAATTGAAGCAGAAAACATTGTTGGAGTGTCAGAATGCATAGATAGAAGGCAAATAAGCGTTCCATGGCTTTATTTCGCTTAGTTGCTTACTCTTGAGTAGAACTGCATGTTCACTCCAGAAATAAGCATCTTTGTAAAATGAGTCAAATTCAAGCAGAACACATTGTTGGAGTGTCAGAATGCACAGATAGAAGGCAAATAAGCGTTCTATCGCTTTATTTCGCTTAGTTGCTTACTCTTGAGTATAACTGCATGTTCACGCCAGAAATAAGCATCTTTGTGAAATGAGTCAAATTGAAGCAGAACACATTGGTGGAGTGTCAGAATGCATAGATAGAAGGAAAATAAGCGTTCCATGGCTTTATTTCGCTTAGTTGCTTACTCTTGAGTAGAACTGCATGTTCACGCCAGAAATAAGCATCTTTGTGAAATGAGTCAAATTGAAGCAGAAAACATTGTTGGAGTGTCAGAATGCATAGATAGAAGGCAAATAAGTGTTCTATCGCTTTATTTCGCTTAGTTGCTTACTCTTGAGTAGAACTGCATTTTAACTCAAAAAATGAGCACCTTTGTGGAATGACCCAAATTGAAGCGGAAAACATTGTTGGAGTGTCAGAATGCATAGATAGAAGGCAAATAAGCGTTCCATGGCTTTATTTCGCTTAGTTGCTTACTCTTGAGTAGAACTGCATGTTCACGCCAGAAATAAGCATCTTTGTAAAATGAGCCAAATTGAAGCAGAAAACATTGTTGGAGTGTCAGAATGCATAGATAGAAGGCAAATAAGCGTTCTACGGCTTTATTTCGCTTAGTTGCTTACTCTTGAGTAGAACTGCATGTTCACGCCAGAAATAAGCATCTTTATAAAATGAGCCAAATTGAAGCAGAAAACATTGTTGGAGTGTCAGAATGCATAGATATAAGGCAAATAAGCGTTCCATGGCTTTATTTCGCTTAGTTGCTTACTCTTGAGTAGAACTGCATGTTCACGCCAGAAATAAGCATCTTTGTGAAATGAGTCAAATTGAAGCAGAAAACATTGTTGGAGTGTCAGAATGCACAGATAGAAGGCAAATAAGCGTTCCATGGCTTTATTTCGCTTAGTTGCTTACTCTTGAGTAGAACTGCATGTTCACGCCAGAAATAAGCATCTTTGTGAAATGAGTTAAATTGAAGCAGAAAACATTGTTGGAGTGTCAGAATGCACAGATAGAAGGCAAATAAGCGTTCTAGCGCTTTATTTCGCTTAGTTGCTTACTCTTGAGTAGAACTGCATGTTCACGCCAGAAATAAGCATCTTTGTAAAATGAGCCAAATTGAAGCAAAAAACATTGTTGGAGTGTCAGAATGCATAGATAGAAGGCAAATAAGCGTTCCATGGCTTTATTTCGCTTAGTTGCTTACTCTTGAGTAGAACTGCATGTTCACGCCAGAAATAAGCATCTTTGTGAAATGAGTCAAATTGAAGCAGAAAACATTGTTGGAGTGTCAGAATGCACAGATAGAAGGCAAATAAGCGTTCTATCGCTTTATTTCGCTTAGTTGCTTACTCTTGAGTAGAACTGCATGTTCACGCCAGAAATAAGCATCTTTGTAAAATGAGCCAAATTGAAGCGGAAAACATTGTTGGAGTGTCAGAATGCATAGATAGAAGGCAAATAAGCGTTCTACGGCTTTATTTCGCTTAGTTGCTTACTCTTGAGTAGAACTGCATTTTCACGCCAGAAATAAGCATCTTTGTAAAATGAGCCAAATTGAAGCAGAACACATTGTTGGAGTATCAGAATGCGTAGATAGAAGGCAAATAAGCGTTCTATAGGTTCATTTCGCTTAGTTGCTTACTCTTGAGTAGAACTGCATGTTCACTCCAGAAATATGTACCTTTGTAAAATGAGCCAAATTGAAGCAGAACACATTTTTGGAGTGTCAGAATGCATAGATAGAAGGCAAATAAGCGTTCTATGGCTTTATTTCGCTTAGTTGCTTACTCTTGAGTAGAACTGCATGTTCACTCCAGGAATTAGCACCTTTGTAAAATGAGCCAAATTGAAGCAGAAAACCTTGTTGGAGTTTCAGAATGCATAGATAGAAGGCAGATAAGCGTTCTATGGCTTCATTTCGCTTAGTTGCTTACTCTTGAGTAGAACTGCATGTTCACTCCAGAAATAAGCATCTTTGTAAAATGAGCCAAATTGAAGCAGAAAACATTGTTGGAGTGTCAGAATGCATGAATAGAAGGCAAATAAGCATTCTATGGCTTTATTTCGCTTAGTTGCTTACTCTTGAGTAGAAATGCATCAGCACTCCAGAAATAAGCACCTTTGTAAAATGAGCCAAATTGAAGCAGAACAAATTGTTGGAGTATCAGAATGCATAGACAGAAGGCAGAAAAGCGTTCTATAGGTTTATTTCATTTAGTTGCTTACTCTTGAGTAGAACTGCATGTTCACTCCAGAAATAAGCATCTTTGTAAAATGCGCCAAATTGAAGCAGAACACATTGTTGGAGTGTCAGAATGCATAGATAGAAGGCAAATAAGCGTTCTATAGGTTCATTTCGCTTAGTTGCTTACTCCTGAGTAGAACTGCATGTTCACTCCAGAAATAAGTACCTTTGTAAAATGAGCCAAGTTGAAGCAGAACACATTGTTGGAGTGTCAGAATGCATAGACAGAAGGCAAATAAGGGTTCTATAGGTTTATTTCGCTTAGTTGCTTACTCTTGAGTAGAATGGCATGTTCACTCCAGAAATAAGCATCTTTGTAAAATGAGCCAAATTGAAGCAGAACACATTGTTGGAGTGTCAGAATGCATAGATAGAAGGCAAATAAGCGTTCTATGGCTTTATTTCGCTTAGTTGCTTACTCTTGAGTAGAAATGCATCTGCTCTCCAGAAATAAGCATCTTTGTAAAATGAGCCAAATTGAAGCAGAACACATTGTTGGAGTGTCAGAATGCATAGACAGAAGGCAAAAAAGCGTTTTATAGGTTTATTTCGCTTAGTTGCTTACTCTTGAGTAGAAATGCATCTGCACTCCAGAAATAAGCATCTTTGTAAAATGAGCCAAATTGAAGCAGAACACATTGTTGGAGTATCAGAATGCATAGATAGAAGGCAAATAAGCGTTCTATAGGTTCATTTCGCTTAGTTGCTTACTCTTGAGTAGAACTGCATGTTCACTCCAGAAATATGTACCTTTGTAAAATGAGCCAAATTGAAGCAGAACACATTTTTGGAGTGTCAGAATGCATAGATAGAAGGCAAATAAGCGTTCTATGGCTTTATTTCGCTTAGTTGCTTACTCTTGAGTAGAACTGCATGTTCACTCCAGGAATTAGCACCTTTGTAAAATGAGCCAAGTTGAAGCAGAAAACCTTGTTGGAGTGTCAGAATGCATAGATAGAAGGCAGATAAGCGTTCTATGGCTTCATTTCGCTTAGTTGCTTACTCTTGAGTAGAACTGCATGTTCACTCCAGAAATAAGCATCTTTGTAAAATGAGCCAAATTGAAGCAGAAAACATTGTTGGAGTGTCAGAATGCATAGATAGAAGGCAAATAAGCGTTCTGTGGCTTTATTTCGCTTAGTTGCTTACTCTTGAGTAGAAATGCATCTGCACTCCAGAAATAAGCATCTTTCTAAAATGAGGCAAATTCAGGCAGAACACATTGTTGGAGTTTCAGAATGCATGAATAGAAGGCAAATAAGCATTCTATGGCTTTATTTCGCTTAGTTGCTTACTCTTGAGTAGAAATGCATCAGCACTCCAGAAATAAGCACCTTTGTAAAATGAGCCAAATTGAAGCAGAAGAAATTGTTGGAGTATCAGAATGCATAGACAGAAGGCAAAAAAGCGTTCTACAGGTTTATTTCATTTAGTTGCTTACTCTTGAGTAGAACTGCATGTTCACTCCAGAAATAAGCATCTTTGTAAAATGCGCCAAATTGAAGCAGATCACATTGTTGGAGTGTCAGAATGCGTAGATAGAAGGCAAATAAGCGTTCTATAGGTTCATTTCGCTTAGTTGCTTACTCCTGAGTAGAACTGCATGTTCACTCCAGAAATAAGTACCTTTGTAAAATGAGCCAAGTTGAAGCAGAACACATTGTTGGAGTGTCAGAATGCATAGACAGAAGGGAAATAAGGGTTCTATAGGTTTATTTCGCTTAGTTGCTTACTCTTGAGTAGAATGGCATGTTCACTCCAGAAATAAGCATCTTTGTAAAATGAGCCAAATTGAAGCAGAACACATTGTTGGAGTGTCAGAATGCATAGATAGAAGGCAAATAAGCGTTCTATGGCTTTATTTCGCTTAGTTGCTTACTCTTGAGTAGAAATGCATCTGCACTCCAGAAATAAGCACCTTTGTAAAATGAGCCAAATTGAAGCAGAACACATTGTTGGAGTGTCAGAATGCATAGATAGAAGGCAAAAAAGCGTTCTATAGGTTTATTTCGCTTAGTTGCTTACTCTTGAATAGAACTGCATGTTCACTCCAGGAATAAGCACCTTTGTAAAATGAGCCAAATTGAAGCAGAACACATTGTTGGAGTGTCAGAATGCATAGATAGAAGGCAAATAAGCGTTCTATGGCTTTATGTCGCTTAGTTGCTTACTCTTGAGTAGAAATGCATCTGCACTCCAGAAATAAGCACCTTTGTAAAATGAGCCAAATTGAAGCAGAACACATTGTTGGAGTGTCAGAATGCATAGATAGAAGGCAAAGAAGCGTTCTGTGGCTTTATTTCGCTTAGTTGCTTACTCTTGAGTAGAAATGCATCTGCTCTCCAGAAATAAGCATCTTTGTAAAATGAGCCAAATTGAAGCAGAACACATTGTTGGAGTGTCAGAATGCATAGACAGAAGGCAAAAAAGCGTTTTATAGGTTTATTTCGCTTAGTTGCTTACTCTTGAGTAGAAATGCATCTGCACTCCAGAAATAAGCATCTTTGTAAAATGAGCCAAATTGAAGCAGAACACATTGTTGGAGTGTCAGAATGCATAGATAGAAGGCAAATAAGTGTTCTGTAGTTTTATTTCGCTTAGTTGCTTACTCTTGAGTAGAACTGCATGTTCACTCCAGAAATAAGCATCTTTGTAAAATGAGCCAAATTGAAGCAGAACACATTGTTGGAGTGTCAGAATGAATAGATAGGAGGCAAATAAGTGTTCAATAGTTTTATTTCGCTTAGTTGCTTACTCTTGAGTAGAACTGCATGTTCACTGCAGAAATAAGCATCTTTGTAAAATCAGCCAAATTGAAGCAGAACACAATGTTGGAGTGTCAGAATGCATAGAAAGAAGGCAAATAAGCGTTCTATGGCTTTATGTCGCTTAGTTGCTTACTCTTGAGTAGAAATGCATCTGCACTCCAGAAATAAGCACCTTTGTAAAATGAGCCAAATTGAAGCAGAACACATTGTTGGAGTGTCAGAATGCATAGATAGAAGGCAAAGAAGCGTTCTGTGGCTTTATTTCGCTTAGTTGCTTACTCTTGAGTAGAAATGCATCTGCTCTCCAGAAATAAGCATCTTTGTAAAATGAGCCAAATTGAAGCAGAACACATTGTTGGAGTGTCAGAATGCATAGACAGAAGGCAAAAAAGCGTTTTATAGGTTTATTTCGCTTAGTTGCTTACTCTTGAGTAGAAATGCATCTGCACTCCAGAAATAAGCATCTTTGTAAAATGAGCCAAATTGAAGCAGAACACATTGTTGGAGTGTCAGAATGCATAGATAGAAGGCAAATAAGTGTTCTGTAGTTTTATTTCGCTTAGTTGCTTACTCTTGAGTAGAACTGCATGTTCACTCCAGAAATAAGCATCTTTGTAAAATGAGCCAAATTGAAGCAGAACACATTGTTGGAGTGTCAGAATGAATAGATAGGAGGCAAATAAGTGTTCAATAGTTTTATTTCGCTTAGTTGCTTACTCTTGAGTAGAACTGCATGTTCACTGCAGAAA
Organism: Zootoca vivipara; assembly: GCF_963506605.1. Classification (NCBI taxonomy): domain Eukaryota; kingdom Metazoa; phylum Chordata; class Lepidosauria; order Squamata; family Lacertidae; genus Zootoca; species Zootoca vivipara. The sequence goes on from NC_083286.1 coordinate 2,300,228, forward strand.
TAAGCATCTTTGTAAAATCAGCCAAATTGAAGCAGAACACAATGTTGGAGTGTCAGAATGCATAGAAAGAAGGCAAATAAGCGTTCTATAGGTTTATTTCGCTTAGTTGCTTACTCTTGAGTAGAACTGCATGTTCACTCCAGGAATAAGCACCTTTGTAAAATGAGCCAAATTGAAGCAGAACACATTGTTGGAGTGTCAGAATGCATAGATAGAAGGCAAATAAGCGTTCTATGGCTTTATGTCGCTTAGTTGCTTACTCTTGAGTAGAAATGCATCTGCACTCCAGAAATAAGCACCTTTGTAAAATGAGCCAAATTGAAGCAGAACACATTGTTGGAGTGTCAGAATGCATAGATAGAAGGCAAAAAAGCGTTCTATAGGTTTATTTCGCTTAGTTGCTTACTCTTGAGTAGAACTGCATGTTCACTCCAGGAATAAGCACCTTTGTAAAATGAGCCAAATTGAAGCAGAACACATTGTTGGAGTGTCAGAATGCATAGATAGAAGGCAAATAAGCGTTCTATGGCTTTATGTCGCTTAGTTGCTTACTCTTGAGTAGAAATGCATCTGCACTCCAGAAATAAGCACCTTTGTAAAATGAGCCAAATTGAAGCAGAACACATTGTTGGAGTGTCAGAATGCATAGATAGAAGGCAAAGAAGCGTTCTGTGGCTTTATTTCGCTTAGTTGCTTACTCTTGAGTAGAAATGCATCTGCTCTCCAGAAATAAGCATCTTTGTAAAATGAGCCAAATTGAAGCAGAACACATTGTTGGAGTGTCAGAATGCATAGACAGAAGGCAAAAAAGCGTTTTATAGGTTTATTTCGCTTAGTTGCTTACTCTTGAGTAGAAATGCATCTGCACTCCAGAAATAAGCATCTTTGTAAAATGAGCCAAATTGAAGCAGAACACATTGTTGGAGTGTCAGAATGCATAGATAGAAGGCAAATAAGTGTTCTGTAGTTTTATTTCGCTTAGTTGCTTACTCTTGAGTAGAACTGCATGTTCACTCCAGAAATAAGCATCTTTGTAAAATGAGCCAAATTGAAGCAGAACACATTGTTGGAGTGTCAGAATGAATAGATAGGAGGCAAATAAGTGTTCAATAGTTTTATTTCGCTTAGTTGCTTACTCTTGAGTAGAACTGCATGTTCACTGCAGAAATAAGCATCTTTGTAAAATCAGCCAAATTGAAGCAGAACACAATGTTGGAGTGTCAGAATGCATAGAAAGAAGGCAAATAAGCGTTCTATGGCTTTATGTCGCTTAGTTGCTTACTCTTGAGTAGAAATGCATCTGCACTCCAGAAATAAGCACCTTTGTAAAATGAGCCAAATTGAAGCAGAACACATTGTTGGAGTGTCAGAATGCATAGATAGAAGGCAAAGAAGCGTTCTGTGGCTTTATTTCGCTTAGTTGCTTACTCTTGAGTAGAAATGCATCTGCTCTCCAGAAATAAGCATCTTTGTAAAATGAGCCAAATTGAAGCAGAACACATTGTTGGAGTGTCAGAATGCATAGACAGAAGGCAAAAAAGCGTTTTATAGGTTTATTTCGCTTAGTTGCTTACTCTTGAGTAGAAATGCATCTGCACTCCAGAAATAAGCATCTTTGTAAAATGAGCCAAATTGAAGCAGAACACATGGTTGGAGTGTCAGAATGCATAGATAGAAGGCAAATAAGTGTTCTGTAGTTTTATTTCGCTTAGTTGCTTACTCTTGAGTAGAACTGCATGTTCACTCCAGAAATAAGCATCTTTGTAAAATGAGCCAAATTGAAGCAGAACACATTGTTGGAGTGTCAGAATGAATAGATAGGAGGCAAATAAGTGTTCAATAGTTTTATTTCGCTTAGTTGCTTACTCTTGAGTAGAAATGCATCTGCACTCCAGAAATAAGCACCTTTGTAAAATGAGCCAAATTGAAGCAGAACACAATGTTGGAGTGTCAGAATGCATAGAAAGAAGGCAAATAAGCGTTCTATAGGTTTATTTCGCTTAGTTGCTTACTCTTGAGTAGAACTGCATGTTCACTCCAGGAATAAGCACCTTTGTAAAATGAGCCAAATTGAAGCAGAACACATTGTTGGAGTGTCAGAATGCATAGATAGAAGGCAAATAAGCGTTCTATGGCTTTATGTCGCTTAGTTGCTTACTCTTGAGTAGAAATGCATCTGCAATCCAGAAATAAGCACCTTTGTAAAATGAGCCAAATTGAAGCAGAACACATTGTTGGAGTGTCAGAATGCATAGACAGAAGGCAAAAAAGCGTTTTATAGGTTTATTTCGCTTAGTTGCTTACTCTTGAGTAGAAATGCATCAGCACTCCAGAAATAAGCACCTTTGTAAAATGCGCCAAATTGGAGCAGAACACAGTGTTGGAGTGTCAGAATGCATAGATAGAAGGCAAATAAGCGTTCTATGGCTGTATTTCGCTTAGTTGCTTACTCTTGAGTAGAACTGCATGTTCACTCCAGAAATAAGTACCTTTCTAAAATGAGCCAAATTGAAGCAGAACACATTTTTGGAGTGTCAGAATGCATAGATAGAAGGCAAATAAGCGTTCTATAGTTTTATTTCGCTTAGTTGCTTACTCTTGAGTAGAACTGCACGTTCACTCCAGAAATAAGCATCTTTGTAAAATCAGCCAAATTGAAGCAGAACAAATTGTTGGAGTATCAGAATGCATAGACAGAAGGCAAAAAAGCGTTCTATAGGTTTATTTCGTTTAGTTGCTTACTCTTGAGTAGAACTGCATGTTCACTCCAGAAATAAGCATCTTCGTAAAATGATCCAAATTGAAGCAGAAGACATTGTTGGAGTGTCAGAATGCATAGATAGAAGGCAAATAAGCGTTCTAGGGCTTTATTTCGCCTAGTTGCTTACTCTTGATTAGAAATGCACCTGCACTCCAGAAATAAGCACCTTTGTAAAATGAGCGAAACTGAAGCAGAACACATTGTTGGAGTGTCGGAATGCGTTGATAGAAAGCAAAAAAGCGTTCTATAGGTTTATTTCGCTTAGTTGCTTACTCTTGAGTAGAACTGCATGTTCACTCCAGAAATAAAAATCTTTGTGAAATGAGCCAAATTGAAGCAGAACACATTGTTGGAGTATCAGAATGCGTAGATAGAAGGCAAATAAGCGTTCTATAGGTTCATTTCGCTTAGTTGCTTACTCTTGAGTAGAACTGCATGTTCACTCCAGAAATATGTACCTTTGTAAAATGAGCCAAATTGAAGCAGAACACATTTTTGGAGTGTCAGAATGCATAGATAGAAGGCAAATAAGCGTTCTATGGCTTTATTTCGCTTAGTTGCTTACTCTTGAGTAGAACTGCATGTTCACTCCAGGAATTAGCACCTTTGTAAAATGAGCCAAATTGAAGCAGAAAACATTGTTGGAGTGTCAGAATGCATAGATAGAAGGCAGATAAGCGTTCTATGGCTTCATTTCGCTTAGTTGCTTACTCTTGAGTAGAACTGCATGTTCACTCCAGAAATAAGCATCTTTGTAAAATGAGCCAAATTGAAGCAGAAAACATTGTTGGAGTGTCAAAATGCATAGATAGAAGGCAAATAAGCGTTCTGTGGCTTTATTTCGCTTAGTTGCTTACTCTTGAGTAGAAATGCATCTGCACTCCAGAAATAAGCATCTTTCTAAAATGAGGCAAATTCAGGCAGAACACATTGTTGGAGTGTCAGAATGCATGAATAGAAGGCAAATAAGCATTCTATGGCTTTATTTCGCTTAGTTGCTTACTCTTGAGTAGAAATGCATCAGCACTCCAGAAATAAGCACCTTTGTAAAATGAGCCAAATTGGAGCAGAACACAGTGTTGGAGTGTCAGAATGCATAGATAGAAGGCAAATAAGCGTTCTATGGCTTTATTTCGCTTAGTTGCTTACTCTTGAGTAGAATGGCATGTTCACTCCAGAAATGAGCATCTTTGTAAAATGAGCCAAATTGAAGCAGAACACATTTTTGGAGTGTCAGAATGCATAGATAGAAGGCAAATAAGCGTTCTATAGTTTTATTTCGCTTAGTTGCTTACTCTTGAGTAGAACTGCATGTTCACTCCAGAAATAAGCACCTTTGTAAAATGAGCCAAATTGAAGCAGAACACATTGTTGGAGTGTCAGAATGCATAGATAGAAGGCAAAAAAGCGTTCTATAGGTTTATTTCGCTTAGTTGCTTACTCTTGAGTAGAACTGCATGTTCACTCCAGGAATAAGCACCTTTGTAAAATGAGCCAAATTGAAGCAGAACACATTGTTGGAGTGTCAGAATGCATAGATAGAAGGCAAATAAGCGTTCTATGGCTTTATGTCGCTTAGTTGCTTACTCTTGAGTAGAAATGCATCTGCACTCCAGAAATAAGCACCTTTGTAAAATGAGCCAAATTGAAGCAGAACACATTGTTGGAGTGTCAGAATGCATAGATAGAAGGCAAAGAAGCGTTCTGTGGCTTTATTTCGCTTAGTTGCTTACTCTTGAGTAGAAATGCATCTGCTCTCCAGAAATAAGCATCTTTGTAAAATGAGCCAAATTGAAGCAGAACACATTGTTGGAGTGTCAGAATGCATAGACAGAAGGCAAAAAAGCGTTTTATAGGTTTATTTCGCTTAGTTGCTTACTCTTGAGTAGAAATGCATCTGCACTCCAGAAATAAGCATCTTTGTAAAATGAGCCAAATTGAAGCAGAACACATTGTTGGAGTGTCAGAATGCATAGATAGAAGGCAAATAAGTGTTCTGTAGTTTTATTTCGCTTAGTTGCTTACTCTTGAGTAGAACTGCATGTTCACTCCAGAAATAAGCATCTTTGTAAAATGAGCCAAATTGAAGCAGAACACATTGTTGGAGTGTCAGAATGAATAGATAGGAGGCAAATAAGTGTTCAATAGTTTTATTTCGCTTAGTTGCTTACTCTTGAGTAGAACTGCATGTTCACTGCAGGAATAAGCACCTTTGTAAAATGAGCCAAATTGAAGCAGAACACATTGTTGGAGTGTCAGAATGCATAGATAGAAGGCAAATAAGCGTTCTATGGCTTTATGTCGCTTAGTTGCTTACTCTTGAGTAGAAATGCATTTGCACTCCAGAAATGAGCACCTTTGTAAAATGCGCCAAATTCAGGCAGAACACATTGTTGGAGTGTCAGAATGCATAGATAGAAGGCAAATAAGCGTTCTATAGGTTCGTTTCGCTTAGTGGCTTACTCTTGAGTAGAACTGCATGTTCACTCCAGAAATAAGTACCTTCGTAAAATGAGCCAAATTGAAGCAGAACACATTGTTGGAGTGTCAGAATGCATAGATAGAAGGCAAATAAGCGTTCTATGGCTTTATTTCGCTTAGTTGCTTACCCTTGAGTAGAACTGCATGTTCACTCCAGAAATAAGCATCTTTGTAAAATGCGCCAAATTGAAGCAGAACACATTGTTGGAGTGTCAGAATGCATAGATAGAAGGCAAATAAGTGTTCTATAGTTTTATTTCGCTTAGTTGCTTACTCCTGAGTAGAACTGCATGTTCACTCCAGAAATAAGTACCTTTGTAAAATGAGCCAAGTTGAAGCAGAACACATTGTTGGAGTGTCAGAATGCATAGACAGAAGGCAAATAAGGGTTCTATAGGTTTATTTCGCTTAGTTGCTTACTCTTGAGTAGAATGGCATGTTCACTCCAGAAATAAGCATCTTTGTAAAATGAGCCAAATTGAAGCAGAACACATTGTTGGAGTGTCAGAATGCATAGATAGAAGGCAAATAAGCGTTCTATGGCTTTATTTCGCTTAGTTGCTTACTCTTGAGTAGAACTGCATGTTCACTCCAGAAATAAGCATCTTTGTAAAATGAGCCAAATTGAAGCAGAACACATTGTTGGAGTGTCAGAATGAATAGATAGAAGGCAAATAAGTGTTCAATAGTTTTATTTCGCTTAGTTGCTTACTCTTGAGTAGAACTGCATGTTCACTGCAGAAATAAGCATCTTTGTAAAATCAGCCAAATTGAAGCAGAACACAATGTTGGAGTGTCAGAATGCATAGAAAGAAGGCAAATAAGCGTTCTATGGCTTTATGTCGCTTAGTTGCTTACTCTTGAGTAGAAATGCATCTGCACTCCAGAAATAAGCACCTTTGTAAAATGAGCCAAATTGAAGCAGAACACATTGTTGGAGTGTCAGAATGCATAGATAGAAGGCAAAGAAGCGTTCTGTGGCTTTATTTCGCTTAGTTGCTTACTCTTGAGTAGAAATGCATCTGCTCTCCAGAAATAAGCATCTTTGTAAAATGAGCCAAATTGAAGCAGAACACATTGTTGGAGTGTCAGAATGCATAGACAGAAGGCAAAAAAGCGTTTTATAGGTTTATTTCGCTTAGTTGCTTACTCTTGAGTAGAAATGCATCTGCACTCCAGAAATAAGCATCTTTGTAAAATGAGCCAAATTGAAGCAGAACACATGGTTGGAGTGTCAGAATGCATAGATAGAAGGCAAATAAGTGTTCTGTAGTTTTATTTCGCTTAGTTGCTTACTCTTGAGTAGAACTGCATGTTCACTCCAGAAATAAGCATCTTTGTAAAATGAGCCAAATTGAAGCAGAACACATTGTTGGAGTGTCAGAATGAATAGATAGGAGGCAAATAAGTGTTCAATAGTTTTATTTCGCTTAGTTGCTTACTCTTGAGTAGAAATGCATCTGCACTCCAGAAATAAGCACCTTTGTAAAATGAGCCAAATTGAAGCAGAACACAATGTTGGAGTGTCAGAATGCATAGAAAGAAGGCAAATAAGCGTTCTATAGGTTTATTTCGCTTAGTTGCTTACTCTTGAGTAGAACTGCATGTTCACTCCAGGAATAAGCACCTTTGTAAAATGAGCCAAATTGAAGCAGAACACATTGTTGGAGTGTCAGAATGCATAGATAGAAGGCAAATAAGCGTTCTATGGCTTTATGTCGCTTAGTTGCTTACTCTTGAGTAGAAATGCATCTGCAATCCAGAAATAAGCACCTTTGTAAAATGAGCCAAATTGAAGCAGAACACATTGTTGGAGTGTCAGAATGCATAGACAGAAGGCAAAAAAGCGTTTTATAGGTTTATTTCGCTTAGTTGCTTACTCTTGAGTAGAAATGCATCAGCACTCCAGAAATAAGCACCTTTGTAAAATGCGCCAAATTGGAGCAGAACACAGTGTTGGAGTGTCAGAATGCATAGATAGAAGGCAAATAAGCGTTCTATGGCTGTATTTCGCTTAGTTGCTTACTCTTGAGTAGAACTGCATGTTCACTCCAGAAATAAGTACCTTTCTAAAATGAGCCAAATTGAAGCAGAACACATTTTTGGAGTGTCAGAATGCATAGATAGAAGGCAAATAAGCGTTCTATAGTTTTATTTCGCTTAGTTGCTTACTCTTGAGTAGAACTGCACGTTCACTCCAGAAATAAGCATCTTTGTAAAATCAGCCAAATTGAAGCAGAACAAATTGTTGGAGTATCAGAATGCATAGACAGAAGGCAAAAAAGCGTTCTATAGGTTTATTTCGTTTAGTTGCTTACTCTTGAGTAGAACTGCATGTTCACTCCAGAAATAAGCATCTTCGTAAAATGATCCAAATTGAAGCAGAAGACATTGTTGGAGTGTCAGAATGCATAGATAGAAGGCAAATAAGCGTTCTAGGGCTTTATTTCGCCTAGTTGCTTACTCTTGATTAGAAATGCACCTGCACTCCAGAAATAAGCACCTTTGTAAAATGAGCGAAACTGAAGCAGAACACATTGTTGGAGTGTCGGAATGCGTTGATAGAAAGCAAAAAAGCGTTCTATAGGTTTATTTCGCTTAGTTGCTTACTCTTGAGTAGAACTGCATGTTCACTCCAGAAATAAAAATCTTTGTGAAATGAGCCAAATTGAAGCAGAACACATTGTTGGAGTATCAGAATGCGTAGATAGAAGGCAAATAAGCGTTCTATAGGTTCATTTCGCTTAGTTGCTTACTCTTGAGTAGAACTGCATGTTCACTCCAGAAATATGTACCTTTGTAAAATGAGCCAAATTGAAGCAGAACACATTTTTGGAGTGTCAGAATGCATAGATAGAAGGCAAATAAGCGTTCTATGGCTTTATTTCGCTTAGTTGCTTACTCTTGAGTAGAACTGCATGTTCACTCCAGGAATTAGCACCTTTGTAAAATGAGCCAAATTGAAGCAGAAAACATTGTTGGAGTGTCAGAATGCATAGATAGAAGGCAGATAAGCGTTCTATGGCTTCATTTCGCTTAGTTGCTTACTCTTGAGTAGAACTGCATGTTCACTCCAGAAATAAGCATCTTTGTAAAATGAGCCAAATTGAAGCAGAAAACATTGTTGGAGTGTCAGAATGCATAGATAGAAGGCAAATAAGCGTTCTGTGGCTTTATTTCGCTTAGTTGCTTACTCTTGAGTAGAAATGCATCTGCACTCCAGAAATAAGCATCTTTCTAAAATGAGGCAAATTCAGGCAGAACACATTGTTGGAGTGTCAGAATGCATGAATAGAAGGCAAATAAGCATTCTATGGCTTTATTTCGCTTAGTTGCTTACTCTTGAGTAGAAATGCATCAGCACTCCAGAAATAAGCACCTTTGTAAAATGAGCCAAATTGGAGCAGAACACAGTGTTGGAGTGTCAGAATGCATAGATAGAAGGCAAATAAGCGTTCTATGGCTTTATTTCGCTTAGTTGCTTACTCTTGAGTAGAATGGCATGTTCACTCCAGAAATGAGCATCTTTGTAAAATGAGCCAAATTGAAGCAGAACACATTTTTGGAGTGTCAGAATGCATAGATAGAAGGCAAATAAGCGTTCTATAGTTTTATTTCGCTTAGTTGCTTACTCTTGAGTAGAACTGCATGTTCACTGCAGAAATAAGCATCTTTGTAAAATCAGCCAAATTGAAGCAGAACACAATGTTGGAGTGTCAGAATGCATAGAAAGAAGGCAAATAAGCGTTCTATGGCTTTATGTCGCTTAGTTGCTTACTCTTGAGTAGAAATGCATCTGCACTCCAGAAATAAGCACCTTTGTAAAATGAGCCAAATTGAAGCAGAACACATTGTTGGAGTGTCAGAATGCATAGATAGAAGGCAAAGAAGCGTTCTGTGGCTTTATTTCGCTTAGTTGCTTACTCTTGAGTAGAAATGCATCTGCTCTCCAGAAATAAGCATCTTTGTAAAATGAGCCAAATTGAAGCAGAACACATTGTTGGAGTGTCAGAATGCATAGACAGAAGGCAAAAAAGCGTTTTATAGGTTTATTTCGCTTAGTTGCTTACTCTTGAGTAGAAATGCATCTGCACTCCAGAAATAAGCATCTTTGTAAAATGAGCCAAATTGAAGCAGAACACATGGTTGGAGTGTCAGAATGCATAGATAGAAGGCAAATAAGTGTTCTGTAGTTTTATTTCGCTTAGTTGCTTACTCTTGAGTAGAACTGCATGTTCACTCCAGAAATAAGCATCTTTGTAAAATGAGCCAAATTGAAGCAGAACACATTGTTGGAGTGTCAGAATGAATAGATAGGAGGCAAATAAGTGTTCAATAGTTTTATTTCGCTTAGTTGCTTACTCTTGAGTAGAAATGCATCTGCACTCCAGAAATAAGCACCTTTGTAAAATGAGCCAAATTGAAGCAGAACACAATGTTGGAGTGTCAGAATGCATAGAAAGAAGGCAAATAAGCGTTCTATAGGTTTATTTCGCTTAGTTGCTTACTCTTGAGTAGAACTGCATGTTCACTCCAGGAATAAGCACCTTTGTAAAATGAGCCAAATTGAAGCAGAACACATTGTTGGAGTGTCAGAATGCATAGATAGAAGGCAAATAAGCGTTCTATGGCTTTATGTCGCTTAGTTGCTTACTCTTGAGTAGAAATGCATCTGCAATCCAGAAATAAGCACCTTTGTAAAATGAGCCAAATTGAAGCAGAACACATTGTTGGAGTGTCAGAATGCATAGACAGAAGGCAAAAAAGCGTTTTATAGGTTTATTTCGCTTAGTTGCTTACTCTTGAGTAGAAATGCATCAGCACTCCAGAAATAAGCACCTTTGTAAAATGCGCCAAATTGGAGCAGAACACAGTGTTGGAGTGTCAGAATGCATAGATAGAAGGCAAATAAGCGTTCTATGGCTGTATTTCGCTTAGTTGCTTACTCTTGAGTAGAACTGCATGTTCACTCCAGAAATAAGTACCTTTCTAAAATGAGCCAAATTGAAGCAGAACACATTTTTGGAGTGTCAGAATGCATAGATAGAAGGCAAATAAGCGTTCTATAGTTTTATTTCGCTTAGTTGCTTACTCTTGAGTAGAACTGCACGTTCACTCCAGAAATAAGCATCTTTGTAAAATCAGCCAAATTGAAGCAGAACAAATTGTTGGAGTATCAGAATGCATAGACAGAAGGCAAAAAAGCGTTCTATAGGTTTATTTCGTTTAGTTGCTTACTCTTGAGTAGAACTGCATGTTCACTCCAGAAATAAGCATCTTCGTAAAATGATCCAAATTGAAGCAGAAGACATTGTTGGAGTGTCAGAATGCATAGATAGAAGGCAAATAAGCGTTCTAGGGCTTTATTTCGCCTAGTTGCTTACTCTTGATTAGAAATGCACCTGCACTCCAGAAATAAGCACCTTTGTAAAATGAGCGAAACTGAAGCAGAACACATTGTTGGAGTGTCGGAATGCGTTGATAGAAAGCAAAAAAGCGTTCTATAGGTTTATTTCGCTTAGTTGCTTACTCTTGAGTAGAACTGCATGTTCACTCCAGAAATAAAAATCTTTGTGAAATGAGCCAAATTGAAGCAGAACACATTGTTGGAGTGTCAGAATGCTGTCACAGTGGCCGGAGTGGACTACTTCAGAGTAACGACGCTACGCAGCTCTGCATTTTATTCTTTTATTGGTGCTGCGTATTTACAGTGCTCAAGTCATTGCTATTTACACGGAGCGATGTTGTCAGTCGGTTTCAGAACCTCCTAATGGCTTTTGGCGCGTCTTTCTCCAACACAAAAGCTTTGGCAGACCCATCCTCTTGCCCCTCCTCTTCCTGCGTAATTCTGGAGTTGGAGGGATGGGTCTTCCCCCCTTGCTTGCCCCTTCCTGTCCCACCTGGGACCCTGGCTCCTCTACCTTGCCTGAGCCTCGGACACTACTTCCTGCTTCCCCACTGGAATCGGAACTCTCCCTGCTTTCCCCTTTGCTCGGGGACGGGCTTGAACTCAGGAGGGGAGGGACTTCGCGATATCCCCTGTCCCTCACATCCACCCCCCTCCCAAGCTCTCCTTCACCCCTCCCCAGGCCCCCCCCATGTGTCGGTGACGACTGGAAGCCTAAGAACTCAGTGCTCTCCGAGCCCGTTGGTGTGAATACCTCCCCCCAGTCCTGCGAGCCCCCCCCTTCCGCCTGGGCGGACGGGAATCCCAAAAAGTCCGTGGCGTCAGAGCTGGTGGGGGTAAAAACGTTCTGCCAATCTGCTCCTTCCTCTGACTGGGTGGATCTCGGTGACACCCATACCTCATCCTCTGGTTCCTCAAACTCCGCTTCCCAGCGCCATGGTGAGCTGCTCTCCCGTGCCTCCTCCTCCTCCCCCTCCCTTTCCATGTGCCAGGGCTTGGGTCTGTGGGGAAAGAGGGCGTGAAATTCTTCCACCAAGAATTCCTCCTGTATCTGAGTGGCTGGGACCCATTCATTCTGGGACGGTGGAGCATCCTCCCATGCCATGAGGTACTCCAGTCCCCCCACCCCCCACCTTGAATCCAGGATGGCCGTGGCCTCATTGAGTTGCTCCCTGCCTTCCCTCTCCCCCCCTCCCTCGGGGGTTTGTTCGCTGTCTCGGAGCCTGCTGCTTTCCCTGTACGGCGACAGCAGCGATCTATGAAACACTGGATGCACCCTCATGTCCTCTGGCAGTGCCAGCCTGTATGCCACCGGGTTTACCTGTTGCGTGACTGTGAAGGGGCCCAGCCTTTTGGGTGCCAGCTTTTTGCACCTCCCTCTGGTGGGAAGGCCCTCCGAGGACAACCACACCTTGTCCCCCACCCTGATGACCTCCCCTTGTCGCCTGTGGCGATCTGCCCCCTTTTTGTACGCTTCCTTGGCCCTCTCCAAGTGTTCTCTGAGCTGCTGGTGCACCGTCTCCAGTTCCTCTGCCCAATCCTCAGCCTGTGGGCCCTCCTCCTCCTCCTCCTCCCTCTCCCTCTCTGGGAAAGATCTGAGGTCGCGCCCGTAATTGGCCTTAAAGGGCGACACCCCTGTGGAGACGTGCACTGCATTGTTGTAGGCAAATTCTGCTAGTGGCAAGCGATCCACCCAGTCCGTTTGCCGCTGGCTGACGTAGCATCTCAGGTACTGCTGCAGAATGGCGTTGACCCTCTCCGCTTGTCCGTTGGTCTGCGGGTGTCTAGCCGTCGACAAGCTGACCTCCACCTGCAGGAGGTTCATGAGCCGCCGCCAGAACCTGGAAACAAATTGGCGGCCACGATCCGAAATAACCCTTAAAGGTAATCCATGCAGTCTGAAAATGTGATCAACAAACAGTTTGGCTGTCTCTTCTGCCGAGACTGCCCTGGCACACGGTATAAAGTGACACATTTTGGACATAAGGTCCACCACCACCAACACTGCAGTCTTACCCCTGGACGAAGGCAGATCTGTGATGAAGTCCATGGACACCACTTCCCACGGCCTGTGTGGTGTGGCTAAGGGCTCCAGCAACCCTGGTGGCGCTGCTCTGACCACCTTCGCCCGCTGGCAGGTGGTACAGCCCCTTACATAGTCTCGAACATCTTCCCGCACCCCTGGCCACCAGAAGTGTCTCATGACTAGGTGAGCGGTTTTGTCCCTTCCAAAATGCCCCGCTGTAGGGTTGTCGTGCATCTGCTTGAGGACCGTACGTCGAAGCTGGGTGGTGGGTAGGTACAGCGCACCCTTGTAGAAAAGCAGCCCTCTGCGTTCTGCAAAGTCTTTTGCCTGCTCCCTCCCCCCTCTCAGTTCTCTGAAGATGCGGTTGGCAAATCCATCCGCTGCCGTCAGTGCTGTGAGTTCTGCCTCGCTCACCACAGCTGCTCCGCAGGACCATGCCGACGGGGGGAAAATGTGCCTTGGGGCTGGTGGCGCCTCCTCCTCCATGTACTCTGGCTTGCGGGAGAGGGCATCCGCCCTGACATTCTGCTCCCCCGGGATGTAGTGGATGGAGAAGTTGAAGTTCGAGAAGAACTCTGCCCACCGTATCTGCCGCTGGTTGAGCACCCTGGCAGTTCTCCAGAACTCCAGGTTCTTGTGGTCGGTGCACACCTGGATGGGGTGCTTTGCGCCCACCAGGAAGTGTCGCCAGTGCTGGAACGCAGCGTAGATCGCAAGAAGTTCCCTATCAAACACTGTGTAGTTGCGTTCAGGCTGTGTCAGCTTCCTGGAGAAGAAGGCACAGGGTCTCCACTCCCTGTTGGCGTCCAGTTGCAACAAAATTGCGCCCACAGCTTTTTCAGAAGCATCTGTCTCAATGCGTAGGGGCGCGTCCTGCACCACATGGAACAGGTTTTGGTCTGAGGCGAACACTCTCTTGAGGCTTTCGAACGCTGCTTGCGCCTCTGGTGTCCACTTGAACTTCTGCTTGCCTCTCAGGCAGTCCGTGATGGGAGCCGTAACGCGAGAGAAGTTCTTGATGAACTTCCTGTAGAAGTTAGCGAAGCCTAGTAGGCGTTGGGCATCTTTGCGCGTCCTGGGGCTGTGCCAGTCCAGGATGGCCTGCACCTTGTCCTTGTCCATCGCCAGCCCCTTGTCTGACAGCTTGTAGCCCAGGAAGTCCACCTCTTTGGTGTGAAACTTGCACTTCTCCAGCTTCACATACAGGTGGTTCTCCTTCAGGCGTTGCAACACCTCTCTGACATCTTTCACATGCTGCACTGGGTCATTCGAGTAGATAAGGATGTCATCTAGGAAGACCAAGCATTTCCTGAAGAGGAGGGACCCCAGGACGTGGTGCATGAAGGCCTGGAAGCATGCTGAGCCCCCTTGCAAACCGAAGGGCATCACCAGATATTCAAAAGAGCCCAGAGGCGTGAACATCGTGGTTTTCCATTCATCTCCTTCCCGGATCCTGATCAAGTTGTACGCCCCCCTTAGGTCCAGCTTGGTGAAAATCTTGCCCCTGCGTGCCGCTGTCAGGAGATCATCCACTCTGGGCATGGGGAAAGCCACGGGCTCTGTCACCGAATTCAGCCGTCTAAAGTCCACCACAAGACGGCGCTGTTGCGTGTCTTTCTTGTCCACCCAGAAGACCGGGCTGCCCCCTGCTGCCTTGCTTTCCCTTATGAACCCCCGCTTGAGGTTCTTGTCGATGAAAGCGCGCAGATCCTCCAGCTCCTGGTCTGACATGGCGTACAGCTTGGCTGGGGGTATCGTCGCCCCTGGCACCAGGTTGATCTGGCAGTCAAAAGGCCTGTGCGGGGGTAGGTGGTCGGACTCCGCTTCGCTGAAGACCTCCTGCAGGTCCCAGTACTGCTTGGGTATTGCCTCACCCCCTTTGATATGCATGGTGGCCACCGTGGCTATCGGAGGCCCCTCCCCTGGTTGGTGCTGCATGCAATGTTCCAGACAAAAGTCTGACCCAAACGTGATGCACCTCTGGTGCCAACTGATGGAGGGGTCGTGGCGCGCCAGCCAGCTCATGCCCAAGACGATGGGGGGGTCTGAGATGGTTGTGACGTTGAATGCCAGTGTCTCTGAGTGCCTTCCCACCGTCATTCTCATGGGGGGGGTTTGATGTGTGATGGCCCCTCCCAGCAGCTCCCTGCCGTCAATGGTTGCTACGTGCAGAGGAAAATCCAACTGCAAAAGCTGGATTTGGTGCTCTTCTGCAAAGCTTCTCGAGAAGAAGTTGGCGGACGCCCCACTGTCAATTAAGGCGAGGACCGTCAGGGGATAGCCATTTGGGAGCGTTAGCGTCACTTCTAGAACCACTCCTGCTCTGGGAGGGGTGGGCTGGCTCTGCACCTCTCTGTGCGGGTGGGCGGGCTGGGGCTGTTGTCTGCTGACTGTGCCTGGCTGCTGCCCCTTGTCTCCTGCAGCCAGGCTTTCCCGTTTCCCTGCTGTGGTGCTGCGTCAGTGGGGGAGGGCACCACCGTTCCCGCCTTTCCTTGCCACTCCCTGCGATGTGGGCAGTCTCTGACGAGATGCTGGGGTGAGTTGCAGAGAAAGCAATTCCCGCCCCTTCCCTCCTTGCGTCTTGGCGCCGCTGGGGTTTGAAAAGCCCGCGCGCGCGCGCTATCAATCTGCATGGGCTCCTGGTCCTGGCTGGCTCCAGGCGTGGCCTGAAAGGGTTGTCGAGGGAGTGGCTTCTCCTGCGACCGTGGGAACCAAGCCCGCTTTGCGCGCGTCGCTTGCTTGTCGTTCCACCGGGATTCCTGCCTCACCCCCACCGCCAGAGCTGCTTTGCTCAGCTGATCCATAGTACTGGGCTTTGGACTTCTCGAGAGTTCATCCTTCACCTCCTCGCTCAAACCCAAGTAAAACGCAGCTTGCATGGGAGGCGAATCCAAAACCCACCCCAGTCTGTGCACCAGCATGGTGAATTTCGCCCAATATGCGCGAACTGTCATATTTCCTTGGCGTAAATTATGCAGTTCCTCCTTAGTCTGGTCCAAATGACTATCGGACGAATACATCGTCCTCAAACCTTCTAGAAATTGTTGGACATTTTTCATGCAAGGATTCTTGGTTGCGATTAATGGTCTTAGCCACTCCCTGGCTGCTCCGGTGAGATGTTCCACAATAAACGCTACTCTGTGCTCATCATCGGGGAACTCATTCTGGTGCAGCTCAAGAGCATACACGATCTCAGTCTCAAAGCCCTGAAACTCCTTCGGGTCTCCATTGAACTTGCTTACAAGGGTCCCTGCTCTCCTTCCTGGCAGCACTTGGACTTGGGGAGCCCCTCCCGCCTTGTTTTTCTCTGCATCCAGCTTGTTTTGGAGGTCTACCGCCACCGCCCTTAAATGCTGCTCTTTTTCCTGGAGCTCTCTCACCTGTTCCGCAAGTTGTAGCCGGTCGTCCTGGACCTTCTTAGTCTCCTCTTTAGCTGCCTTCAATTCTCCCTGCGCCTGCAGCGACAGCTGTTGCAGTTCTAGCTGGGCTTGCTCAGCGATCTGCCGCCACTTCTCCGCCTCGGACACGCTCATCCCGGCAACTCCGAAGTAGCCCAAAAATGATTAGGAGGTTGCTGTCACAGTGGCCGGAGTGGACTACTTCAGAGTAACGACGCTACGCAGCTCTGCATTTTATTCTTTTATTGGTGCTGCGTATTTACAGTGCTCAAGTCATTGCTATTTACACGGAGCGATGTTGTCAGTCGGTTTCAGAACCTCCTAATGGCTTTTGGCGCGTCTTTCTCCAACACAAAAGCTTTGGCAGACCCATCCTCTTGCCCCTCCTCTTCCTGCGTAATTCTGGAGTTGGAGGGATGGGTCTTCCCCCCTTGCTTGCCCCTTCCTGTCCCACCTGGGACCCTGGCTCCTCTACCTTGCCTGAGCCTCGGACACTACTTCCTGCTTCCCCACTGGAATCGGAACTCTCCCTGCTTTCCCCTTTGCTCGGGGACGGGCTTGAACTCAGGAGGGGAGGGACTTCGCGATATCCCCTGTCCCTCACACATAGATAGAAGGCAAATAAGCGTTCTAGGGCTTTATTTCGCCTAGTTGCTTACTCTTGATTAGAAATGCACCTGCACTCCAGAAATAAGCACCTTTGTAAAATGAGCGAAACTGAAGCAGAACACATTGTTGGAGTGTCGGAATGCGTTGATAGAAAGCAAAAAAGCGTTCTATAGGTTTATTTCGCTTAGTTGCTTACTCTTGAGTAGAACTGCATGTTCACTCCAGAAATAAAAATCTTTGTGAAATGAGCCAAATTGAAGCAGAACACATTGTTGGAGTGTCAGAATGCATAGATAGAAGGCAAAGAAGCGTTCTGTGGCTTTATTTCGCTTAGTTGCTTACTCTTGAGTAGAAATGCATCTGCTCTCCAGAAATAAGCATCTTTGTAAAATGAGCCAAATTGAAGCAGAACACATTGTTGGAGTGTCAGAATGCATAGACAGAAGGCAAAAAAGCGTTTTATAGGTTTATTTCGCTTAGTTGCTTACTCTTGAGTAGAAATGCATCTGCACTCCAGAAATAAGCATCTTTGTAAAATGAGCCAAATTGAAGCAGAACACATTGTTGGAGTGTCAGAATGCATAGATAGAAGGCAAATAAGTGTTCTGTAGTTTTATTTCGCTTAGTTGCTTACTCTTGAGTAGAACTGCATGTTCACTCCAGAAATAAGCATCTTTGTAAAATGAGCCAAATTGAAGCAGAACACATTGTTGGAGTGTCAGAATGAATAGATAGGAGGCAAATAAGTGTTCAATAGTTTTATTTCGCTTAGTTGCTTACTCTTGAGTAGAAATGCATCTGCACTCCAGAAATAAGCATCTTTCTAAAATGAGGCAAATTCAGGCAGAACACATTGTTGGAGTGTCAGAATGCATGAATAGAAGGCAAATAAGCATTCTATGGCTTTATTTCGCTTAGTTGCTTACTCTTGAGTAGAAATGCATCAGCACTCCAGAAATAAGCACCTTTGTAAAATGAGCCAAATTGGAGCAGAACACAGTGTTGGAGTGTCAGAATGCATAGATAGAAGGCAAATAAGCGTTCTATGGCTTTATTTCGCTTAGTTGCTTACTCTTGAGTAGAATGGCATGTTCACTCCAGAAATGAGCATCTTTGTAAAATGAGCCAAATTGAAGCAGAACACATTTTTGGAGTGTCAGAATGCATAGATAGAAGGCAAATAAGCGTTCTATAGTTTTATTTCGCTTAGTTGCTTACTCTTGAGTAGAACTGCATGTTCACTCCAGAAATAAGCACCTTTGTAAAATGAGCCAAATTGAAGCAGAACACATTGTTGGAGTGTCAGAATGCATAGATAGAAGGCAAAAAAGCGTTCTATAGGTTTATTTCGCTTAGTTGCTTACTCTTGAGTAGAACTGCATGTTCACTCCAGGAATAAGCACCTTTGTAAAATGAGCCAAATTGAAGCAGAACACATTGTTGGAGTGTCAGAATGCATAGATAGAAGGCAAATAAGCGTTCTATGGCTTTATGTCGCTTAGTTGCTTACTCTTGAGTAGAAATGCATCTGCACTCCAGAAATAAGCACCTTTGTAAAATGAGCCAAATTGAAGCAGAACACATTGTTGGAGTGTCAGAATGCATAGATAGAAGGCAAAGAAGCGTTCTGTGGCTTTATTTCGCTTAGTTGCTTACTCTTGAGTAGAAATGCATCTGCTCTCCAGAAATAAGCATCTTTGTAAAATGAGCCAAATTGAAGCAGAACACATTGTTGGAGTGTCAGAATGCATAGACAGAAGGCAAAAAAGCGTTTTATAGGTTTATTTCGCTTAGTTGCTTACTCTTGAGTAGAAATGCATCTGCACTCCAGAAATAAGCATCTTTGTAAAATGAGCCAAATTGAAGCAGAACACATTGTTGGAGTGTCAGAATGCATAGATAGAAGGCAAATAAGTGTTCTGTAGTTTTATTTCGCTTAGTTGCTTACTCTTGAGTAGAACTGCATGTTCACTCCAGAAATAAGCATCTTTGTAAAATGAGCCAAATTGAAGCAGAACACATTGTTGGAGTGTCAGAATGAATAGATAGGAGGCAAATAAGTGTTCAATAGTTTTATTTCGCTTAGTTGCTTACTCTTGAGTAGAACTGCATGTTCACTGCAGGAATAAGCACCTTTGTAAAATGAGCCAAATTGAAGCAGAACACATTGTTGGAGTGTCAGAATGCATAGATAGAAGGCAAATAAGCGTTCTATGGCTTTATGTCGCTTAGTTGCTTACTCTTGAGTAGAAATGCATTTGCACTCCAGAAATGAGCACCTTTGTAAAATGCGCCAAATTCAGGCAGAACACATTGTTGGAGTGTCAGAATGCATAGATAGAAGGCAAATAAGCGTTCTATAGGTTCGTTTCGCTTAGTGGCTTACTCTTGAGTAGAACTGCATGTTCACTCCAGAAATAAGTACCTTCGTAAAATGAGCCAAATTGAAGCAGAACACATTGTTGGAGTGTCAGAATGCATAGATAGAAGGCAAATAAGCGTTCTATGGCTTTATTTCGCTTAGTTGCTTACCCTTGAGTAGAACTGCATGTTCACTCCAGAAATAAGCATCTTTGTAAAATGCGCCAAATTGAAGCAGAACACATTGTTGGAGTGTCAGAATGCATAGATAGAAGGCAAATAAGTGTTCTATAGTTTTATTTCGCTTAGTTGCTTACTCCTGAGTAGAACTGCATGTTCACTCCAGAAATAAGTACCTTTGTAAAATGAGCCAAGTTGAAGCAGAACACATTGTTGGAGTGTCAGAATGCATAGACAGAAGGCAAATAAGGGTTCTATAGGTTTATTTCGCTTAGTTGCTTACTCTTGAGTAGAATGGCATGTTCACTCCAGAAATAAGCATCTTTGTAAAATGAGCCAAATTGAAGCAGAACACATTGTTGGAGTGTCAGAATGCATAGATAGAAGGCAAATAAGCGTTCTATGGCTTTATTTCGCTTAGTTGCTTACTCTTGAGTAGAAATGCATCTGCACTCCAGAAATAAGCACCTTTGTAAAATGAGCCAAATTGAAGCAGAACACATTGTTGGAGTGTCAGAATGCATAGATAGAAGGCAAAAAAGCGTTCTATAGGTTTATTTCTCTTAGTTGCTTACTCTTGAGTAGAACTGCATGTTCACTCCAGGAATAAGCACCTTTGTAAAATGAGCCAAATTGAAGCAGAACACATTGTTGGAGTGTCAGAATGCATAGATAGAAGGCAAATAAGCGTTCTATGGCTTTATGTCGCTTAGTTGCTTACTCTTGAGTAGAAATGCATCTGCACTCCAGAAATAAGCACCTTTGTAAAATGAGCCAAATTGAAGCAGAACACATTGTTGGAGTGTCAGAATGCATAGATAGAAGGCAAAGAAGCGTTCTGTGGCTTTATTTCGCTTAGTTGCTTACTCTTGAGTAGAAATGCATCTGCTCTCCAGAAATAAGCATCTTTGTAAAATGAGCCAAATTGAAGCAGAACACATTGTTGGAGTGTCAGAATGCATAGATAGAAGGCAAATAAGTGTTCTGTAGTTTTATTTCGCTTAGTTGCTTACTCTTGAGTAGAACTGCATGTTCACTCCAGAAATAAGCATCTTTGTAAAATGAGCCAAATTGAAGCAGAACACATTGTTGGAGTGTCAGAATGAATAGATAGAAGGCAAATAAGTGTTCAATAGTTTTATTTCGCTTAGTTGCTTACTCTTGAGTAGAACTGCATGTTCACTGCAGAAATAAGCATCTTTGTAAAATCAGCCAAATTGAAGCAGAACACAATGTTTGAGTGTCAGAATGCATAGAAAGAAGGCAAATAAGCGTTCTATAGGTTTATTTCGCTTAGTTGCTTACTCTTGAGTAGAACTGCATGTTCACTCCAGGAATAAGCACCTTTGTAAAATGAGCCAAATTGAAGCAGAACACATTGTTGGAGTGTCAGAATGCATAGATAGAAGGCAAATAAGCGTTCTATGGCTTTATGTCGCTTAGTTGCTTACTCTTGAGTAGAAATGCATTTGCACTCCAGAAATGAGCACCTTTGTAAAATGCGCCAAATTTGAACAGAACACATTGTTGGAGTGTCAGAATGCATAGATAGAAGGCAAATAAGCGTTCTATAGGTTCGTTTCGCTTAGTGGCTTACTCTTGAGTAGAACTGCATGTTCACTCCAGAAATAAGTACCTTCGTAAAATGAGCCAAATTGAAGCAGAACACATTGTTGGAGTGTCAGAATGCATAGATAGAAGGCAAATAAGCGTTCTATAGGTTTATTTCGTTTAGTTGCTTACTCTTGAGTAGAACTGCATGTTCACTCCAGAAATAAGCATCTTCGTAAAATGATCCAAATTGAAGCAGAAGACATTGTTGGAGTGTCAGAATGCATAGACAGAAGGCAAATAAGCGTTCTATAGGTTCATTTCACTTAGTTGCTTACTCCTGAATAGAACTGCATGTTCACTCCAGAAATAAGTACCTTTGTAAAATGAGCCAAATTGAAGCAGAACACATTGTTGGAGTGTCAGAATGCATAGATAGAAGGCAAATAAGCGTTCTATGGCTTTATTTCGCTTAGTTGCTTACAATTGAGTAGAACTGCATGTTCACTCCAGGAATTAGCACCTTTGTAAAATGAGCCAAATTGAAGCAGAACACATTGTTGGAGTGTCAGAATGCATAGATAGAAGGCAAATAAGCGTTCTATGGCTTTATGTCGCTTAGTTGCTTACTCTTGAGTAGAAATGCATTTGCACTCCAGAAATGAGCACCTTTGTAAAATGCGCCAAATTCAGGCAGAACACATTGTTGGAGTGTCAGAATGCATAGATAGAAGGCAAATAAGCGTTCTATAGGTTCGTTTCGCTTAGTGGCTTACTCTTGAGTAGAACTGCATGTTCACTCCAGAAATAAGTACCTTCGTAAAATGAGCCAAATTGAAGCAGAACACATTGTTGGAGTGTCAGAATGCATAGATAGAAGGCAAATAAGCGTTCTATGGCTTTATTTCGCTTAGTTGCTTACTCTTGAGTAGAACTGCATGTTCACTCCAGAAATAAGCATCTTTGTAAAATGCGCCAAATTGAAGCAGAACACATTGTTGGAGTGTCAGAATGCATAGATAGAAGGCAAATAAGCGTTCTATAGGTTCATTTCGCTTAGTTGCTTACTCCTGAGTAGAACTGCATGTTCACTCCAGAAATAAGTACCTTTGTAAAATGAGCCAAGTTGAAGCAGAACACATTGTTGGAGTGTCAGAATGCATAGACAGAAGGCAAATAAGGGTTCTATAGGTTTATTTCGCTTAGTTGCTTACTCTTGAGTAGAATGGCATGTTCACTCCAGAAATAAGCATCTTTGTAAAATGAGCCAAATTGAAGCAGAACACATTGTTGGAGTGTCAGAATGCATAGATAGAAGGCAAATAAGCGTTCTATGGCTTTATTTCGCTTAGTTGCTTACTCTTGAGTAGAAATGCATCTGCACTCCAGAAATAAGCACCTTTGTAAAATGAGCCAAATTGAAGCAGAACACATTGTTGGAGTGTCAGAATGCATAGATAGAAGGCAAAAAAGCGTTCTATAGGTTTATTTCTCTTAGTTGCTTACTCTTGAGTAGAACTGCATGTTCACTCCAGGAATAAGCACCTTTGTAAAATGAGCCAAATTGAAGCAGAACACATTGTTGGAGTGTCAGAATGCATAGATAGAAGGCAAATAAGCGTTCTATGGCTTTATGTCGCTTAGTTGCTTACTCTTGAGTAGAAATGCATCTGCACTCCAGAAATAAGCACCTTTGTAAAATGAGCCAAATTGAAGCAGAACACATTGTTGGAGTGTCAGAATGCATAGATAGAAGGCAAAGAAGCGTTCTGTGGCTTTATTTCGCTTAGTTGCTTACTCTTGAGTAGAAATGCATCTGCTCTCCAGAAATAAGCATCTTTGTAAAATGAGCCAAATTGAAGCAGAACACATTGTTGGAGTGTCAGAATGCATAGATAGAAGGCAAATAAGTGTTCTGTAGTTTTATTTCGCTTAGTTGCTTACTCTTGAGTAGAACTGCATGTTCACTCCAGAAATAAGCATCTTTGTAAAATGAGCCAAATTGAAGCAGAACACATTGTTGGAGTGTCAGAATGAATAGATAGAAGGCAAATAAGTGTTCAATAGTTTTATTTCGCTTAGTTGCTTACTCTTGAGTAGAACTGCATGTTCACTGCAGAAATAAGCATCTTTGTAAAATCAGCCAAATTGAAGCAGAACACAATGTTTGAGTGTCAGAATGCATAGAAAGAAGGCAAATAAGCGTTCTATAGGTTTATTTCGCTTAGTTGCTTACTCTTGAGTAGAACTGCATGTTCACTCCAGGAATAAGCACCTTTGTAAAATGAGCCAAATTGAAGCAGAACACATTGTTGGAGTGTCAGAATGCATAGATAGAAGGCAAATAAGCGTTCTATGGCTTTATGTCGCTTAGTTGCTTACTCTTGAGTAGAAATGCATTTGCACTCCAGAAATGAGCACCTTTGTAAAATGCGCCAAATTTGAACAGAACACATTGTTGGAGTGTCAGAATGCATAGATAGAAGGCAAATAAGCGTTCTATAGGTTCGTTTCGCTTAGTGGCTTACTCTTGAGTAGAACTGCATGTTCACTCCAGAAATAAGTACCTTCGTAAAATGAGCCAAATTGAAGCAGAACACATTGTTGGAGTGTCAGAATGCATAGATAGAAGGCAAATAAGCGTTCTATAGGTTTATTTCGTTTAGTTGCTTACTCTTGAGTAGAACTGCATGTTCACTCCAGAAATAAGCATCTTCGTAGAATGATCCAAATTGAAGCAGAAGACATTGTTGGAGTGTCAGAATGCATAGACAGAAGGCAAATAAGCGTTCTATAGGTTCATTTCACTTAGTTGCTTACTCCTGAATAGAACTGCATGTTCACTCCAGAAATAAGTACCTTTGTAAAATGAGCCAAATTGAAGCAGAACACATTGTTGGAGTGTCAGAATGCATAGATAGAAGGCAAATAAGCGTTCTATGGCTTTATTTCGCTTAGTTGCTTACAATTGAGTAGAACTGCATGTTCACTCCAGGAATTAGCACCTTTGTAAAATGAGCCAAATTGAAGCAGAACACATTGTTGGAGTTTCAGAATGCATAGAGAGAAGGCAGATAAGCGTTCTATGACTTTATTTCGCTTAGTTGCTTACTCTTGAGTAGAACTGCATGTTCACTCCAGAAATAAGCACCTTTGCAAAATGAGCCAAATTGAAGCAGAACACATTGTTGGAGTGTCAGAATGCATAGATAGAAGGCAAATAAGCGTTCTGTGGCTTTATTTCGCTTAGTTGCTTACTTTTGAGTAGAAATGCATCAGCACTCCAGAAATAAGCACCTTTGTAAAATGCGCCAAATTGGAGCAGAACACATTGTTGGAGTGTCAGAATGCATAGATAGAAGGCAAATAAGCGTTCTATGGCTTTATTTCGCTTAGTTGCTTACTCTTGAGTAGGAATGCATCTGCACTCCAGAAATAAGCATTTCTAAAATGAGGCAAATTGAGGCAGAACACATTGTTGGAGTGTCAGAATGCATAGATAGAAGGCAAATAAGCGTTCTATGGC
This sequence comes from Zootoca vivipara, assembly GCF_963506605.1. Classification (NCBI taxonomy): domain Eukaryota; kingdom Metazoa; phylum Chordata; class Lepidosauria; order Squamata; family Lacertidae; genus Zootoca; species Zootoca vivipara. Next base: position 2,324,528 of record NC_083286.1, read on the forward strand.
TTTATTTCGCTTAGTTGTTTATTCTTTAGTAGAAATGCATCAGCACTCCAAAAATAAGCACCTTTGTAAAATGAGCCAAATTGAAGCAGAACACATTGTTGGAGTGTCAGAATGCATAGACAGAAGGCAAAAAAGCGTTCTATAGGTTTATTTCGTTTAGTTGCTTACTCTTGAGTAGAACTGCATCTGCACTCCAGAAATAAGCATCTTTCTAAAATGAGGCAAATTCAGGCAGAACACATTGTTGGAGTGTCAGAATGCATGAATAGAAGGCAAATAAGCATTCTATGGCTTTATTTCGCTTAGTTGCTTACTCTTGAGTAGAAATGCATCAGCACTCCAGAAATAAGCACCTTTGTAAAATGAGCCAAATTGAAGCAGAAGAAATTGTTGGAGTATCAGAATGCATAGACAGAAGGCAAAAAAGCATTCTACAGGTTTATTTCATTTAGTTGCTTACTCTTGAGTAGAACTGCATGTTCACTCCAGAAATAAGCATCTTTGTAAAATGCGCCAAATTGAAGCAGAACACATTGTTGGAGTGTCAGAATGCGTAGATAGAAGGCAAATAAGCGTTCTATAGGTTCATTTCGCTTAGTTGCTTACTCCTGAGTAGAACTGCATGTTCACTCCAGAAATAAGTACCTTTGTAAAATGAGCCAAGTTGAAGCAGAACACATTGTTGGAGTGTCAGAATGCATAGACAGAAGGGAAATAAGGGTTCTATAGGTTTATTTCGCTTAGTTGCTTACTCTTGAGTAGAATGGCATGTTCACTCCAGAAATAAGCATCTTTGTAAAATGAGCCAAATTGAAGCAGAACACATTGTTGGAGTGTCAGAATGCATAGATAGAAGGCAAATAAGCGTTCTATGGCTTTATTTCGCTTAGTTGCTTACTCTTGAGTAGAAATGCATCTGCACTCCAGAAATAAGCACCTTTGTAAAATGAGCCAAATTGAAGCAGAACACATTGTTGGAGTGTCAGAATGCATAGATAGAAGGCAAAAAAGCGTTCTATAGGTTTATTTCGCTTAGTTGCTTACTCTTGAGTAGAACTGCATGTTCACTCCAGGAATAAGCACCTTTGTAAAATGAGCCAAATTGAAGCAGAACACATTGTTGGAGTGTCAGAATGCATAGATAGAAGGCAAATAAGCGTTCTATGGCTTTATGTCGCTTAGTTACTTACTCTTGAGTAGAAATGCATCTGCACTCCAGAAATAAGCACCTTTGTAAAATGAGCCAAATTGAAGCAGAACACATTGTTGGAGTGTCAGAATGCATAGATAGAAGGCAAAGAAGCGTTCTGTGGCTTTATTTCGCTTAGTTGCTTACTCTTGAGTAGAAATGCATGTTCACTCCAGAAATATGTACCTTTGTAAAATGAGCCAAATTGAAGCAGAACACATTTTTGGAGTGTCAGAATGCATAGATAGAAGGCAAAAAAGTGTTCTATAGGTTTATTTCATTTAGTTGCTTACTCTTGAGTAGAACTGCATGTTCACTCCAGAAATAAGCATCTTTGTAAAATGCGCCAAATTGAAGCAGAACACATTGTTGGAGTGTCAGAATGCATAGATAGAAGGCAAATAAGCGTTCTATAGGTTCATTTTGCTTAGTTGCTTACTCCTGAGTAGAACTGCACGTTCACTCCAGAAATAAGTACCTTTGTAAAATGAGCCAAGTTGAAGCAGAACACATTGTTGGAGTGTCAGAATGCATAGAAAGAAGGCAAATAAGCGTTCTATGGCTTTATGTCGCTTAGTTGCTTACTCTTGAGTAGAAATGCATCTGCACTCCAGAAATAAGCACCTTTGTAAAATGAGCCAAATTGAAGCAGAACACATTGTTGGAGTGTCAGAATGCATAGATAGAAGGCAAAGAAGCGTTCTGTGGCTTTATTTCGCTTAGTTGCTTACTCTTGAGTAGAAATGCATCTGCTCTCCAGAAATAAGCATCTTTGTAAAATGAGCCAAATTGAAGCAGAACACATTGTTGGAGTGTCAGAATGCATAGACAGAAGGCAAAAAAGCGTTTTATAGGTTTATTTCGCTTAGTTGCTTACTCTTGAGTAGAAATGCATCTGCACTCCAGAAATAAGCATCTTTGTAAAATGAGCCAAATTGAAGCAGAACACATTGTTGGAGTGTCAGAATGCATAGATAGAAGGCAAATAAGTGTTCTGTAGTTTTATTTCGCTTAGTTGCTTACTCTTGAGTAGAACTGCATGTTCACTCCAGAAATAAGCATCTTTGTAAAATGAGCCAAATTGAAGCAGAACACATTGTTGGAGTGTCAGAATGAATAGATAGGAGGCAAATAAGTGTTCAATAGTTTTATTTCGCTTAGTTGCTTACTCTTGAGTAGAAATGCATCTGCACTCCAGAAATAAGCACCTTTGTAAAATGAGCCAAATTGAAGCAGAACACAATGTTGGAGTGTCAGAATGCATAGAAAGAAGGCAAATAAGCGTTCTATAGGTTTATTTCGCTTAGTTGCTTACTCTTGAGTAGAACTGCATGTTCACTCCAGGAATAAGCACCTTTGTAAAATGAGCCAAATTGAAGCAGAACACATTGTTGGAGTGTCAGAATGCATAGATAGAAGGCAAATAAGCGTTCTATGGCTTTATGTCGCTTAGTTGCTTACTCTTGAGTAGAAATGCATCTGCAATCCAGAAATAAGCACCTTTGTAAAATGAGCCAAATTGAAGCAGAACACATTGTTGGAGTGTCAGAATGCATAGACAGAAGGCAAAAAAGCGTTTTATAGGTTTATTTCGCTTAGTTGCTTACTCTTGAGTAGAAATGCATCAGCACTCCAGAAATAAGCACCTTTGTAAAATGCGCCAAATTGGAGCAGAACACAGTGTTGGAGTGTCAGAATGCATAGATAGAAGGCAAATAAGCGTTCTATGGCTGTATTTCGCTTAGTTGCTTACTCTTGAGTAGAACTGCATGTTCACTCCAGAAATAAGTACCTTTCTAAAATGAGCCAAATTGAAGCAGAACACATTTTTGGAGTGTCAGAATGCATAGATAGAAGGCAAATAAGCGTTCTATAGTTTTATTTCGCTTAGTTGCTTACTCTTGAGTAGAACTGCATGTTCACTCCAGAAATAAGCATCTTTGTAAAATCAGCCAAATTGAAGCAGAACAAATTGTTGGAGTATCAGAATGCATAGACAGAAGGCAAAAAAGCGTTCTATAGGTTTATTTCGTTTAGTTGCTTACTCTTGAGTAGAACTGCATGTTCACTCCAGAAATAAGCATCTTCGTAAAATGATCCAAATTGAAGCAGAAGACATTGTTGGAGTGTCAGAATGCATAGATAGAAGGCAAATAAGCGTTCTAGGGCTTTATTTCGCCTAGTTGCTTACTCTTGATTAGAAATGCACCTGCACTCCAGAAATAAGCACCTTTGTAAAATGAGCGAAACTGAAGCAGAACACATTGTTGGAGTGTCGGAATGCGTTGATAGAAAGCAAAAAAGCGTTCTATAGGTTTATTTCGCTTAGTTGCTTACTCTTGAGTAGAACTGCATGTTCACTCCAGAAATAAAAATCTTTGTGAAATGAGCCAAATTGAAGCAGAACACATTGTTGGAGTATCAGAATGCGTAGATAGAAGGCAAATAAGCGTTCTATAGGTTCATTTCGCTTAGTTGCTTACTCTTGAGTAGAACTGCATGTTCACTCCAGAAATATGTACCTTTGTAAAATGAGCCAAATTGAAGCAGAACACATTTTTGGAGTGTCAGAATGCATAGATAGAAGGCAAATAAGCGTTCTATGGCTTTATTTCGCTTAGTTGCTTACTCTTGAGTAGAACTGCATGTTCACTCCAGGAATTAGCACCTTTGTAAAATGAGCCAAATTGAAGCAGAAAACATTGTTGGAGTGTCAGAATGCATAGATAGAAGGCAGATAAGCGTTCTATGGCTTCATTTCGCTTAGTTGCTTACTCTTGAGTAGAACTGCATGTTCACTCCAGAAATAAGCATCTTTGTAAAATGAGCCAAATTGAAGCAGAAAACATTGTTGGAGTGTCAGAATGCATAGATAGAAGGCAAATAAGCGTTCTGTGGCTTTATTTCGCTTAGTTGCTTACTCTTGAGTAGAAATGCATCTGCACTCCAGAAATAAGCATCTTTCTAAAATGAGGCAAATTCAGGCAGAACACATTGTTGGAGTGTCAGAATGCATGAATAGAAGGCAAATAAGCATTCTATGGCTTTATTTCGCTTAGTTGCTTACTCTTGAGTAGAAATGCATCAGCACTCCAGAAATAAGCAACTTTGTAAAATGAGCCAAATTGGAGCAGAACACAGTGTTGGAGTGTCAGAATGCATAGATAGAAGGCAAATAAGCGTTCTATGGCTTTATTTCGCTTAGTTGCTTACTCTTGAGTAGAATGGCATGTTCACTCCAGAAATGAGCATCTTTGTAAAATGAGCCAAATTGAAGCAGAACACATTGTTGGAGTGTCAGAATGCATAGATAGAAGGCAAATAAGCGTTCTATAGTTTTATTTCGCTTAGTTGCTTACTCTTGAGTAGAACTGCATGTTCACTCCAGAAATAAGCACCTTTGTAAAATGAGCCAAATTGAAGCAGAACACATTGTTGGAGTGTCAGAATGCATAGATAGAAGGCAAAAAAGCGTTCTATAGGTTTATTTCGCTTAGTTGCTTACTCTTGAGTAGAACTGCATGTTCACTCCAGGAATAAGCACCTTTGTAAAATGAGCCAAATTGAAGCAGAACACATTGTTGGAGTGTCAGAATGCATAGATAGAAGGCAAATAAGCGTTCTATGGCTTTATGTCGCTTAGTTGCTTACTCTTGAGTAGAAATGCATCTGCACTCCAGAAATAAGCACCTTTGTAAAATGAGCCAAATTGAAGCAGAACACATTGTTGGAGTGTCAGAATGCATAGATAGAAGGCAAAGAAGCGTTCTGTGGCTTTATTTCGCTTAGTTGCTTACTCTTGAGTAGAAATGCATCTGCTCTGCAGAAATAAGCATCTTTGTAAAATGAGCCAAATTGAAGCAGAACACATTGTTGGAGTGTCAGAATGCATAGACAGAAGGCAAAAAAGCGTTTTATAGGTTTATTTCGCTTAGTTGCTTACTCTTGAGTAGAAATGCATCTGCACTCCAGAAATAAGCATCTTTGTAAAATGAGCCAAATTGAAGCAGAACACATTGTTGGAGTGTCAGAATGCATAGATAGAAGGCAAATAAGTGTTCTGTAGTTTTATTTCGCTTAGTTGCTTACTCTTGAGTAGAACTGCATGTTCACTCCAGAAATAAGCATCTTTGTAAAATGAGCCAAATTGAAGCAGAACACATTGTTGGAGTGTCAGAATGAATAGATAGGAGGCAAATAAGTGTTCAATAGTTTTATTTCGCTTAGTTGCTTACTCTTGAGTAGAACTGCATGTTCACTGCAGGAATAAGCACCTTTGTAAAATGAGCCAAATTGAAGCAGAACACATTGTTGGAGTGTCAGAATGCATAGATAGAAGGCAAATAAGCGTTCTATGGCTTTATGTCGCTTAGTTGCTTACTCTTGAGTAGAAATGCATTTGCACTCCAGAAATGAGCACCTTTGTAAAATGCGCCAAATTCAGGCAGAACACATTGTTGGAGTGTCAGAATGCATAGATAGAAGGCAAATAAGCGTTCTATAGGTTCGTTTCGCTTAGTGGCTTACTCTTGAGTAGAACTGCATGTTCACTCCAGAAATAAGTACCTTCGTAAAATGAGCCAAATTGAAGCAGAACACATTGTTGGAGTGTCAGAATGCATAGATAGAAGGCAAATAAGCGTTCTATGGCTTTATTTCGCTTAGTTGCTTACTCTTGAGTAGAACTGCATGTTCACTCCAGAAATAAGCATCTTTGTAAAATGCGCCAAATTGAAGCAGAACACATTGTTGGAGTGTCAGAATGCATAGATAGAAGGCAAATAAGCGTTCTATAGGTTCATTTCGCTTAGTTGCTTACTCCTGAGTAGAACTGCATGTTCACTCCAGAAATAAGTACCTTTGTAAAATGAGCCAAGTTGAAGCAGAACACATTGTTGGAGTGTCAGAATGCATAGACAGAAGGCAAATAAGGGTTCTATAGGTTTATTTCGCTTAGTTGCTTACTCTTGAGTAGAATGGCATGTTCACTCCAGAAATAAGCATCTTTGTAAAATGAGCCAAATTGAAGCAGAACACATTGTTGGAGTGTCAGAATGCATAGATAGAAGGCAAATAAGCGTTCTATGGCTTTATTTCGCTTAGTTGCTTACTCTTGAGTAGAAATGCATCTGCACTCCAGAAATAAGCACCTTTGTAAAATGAGCCAAATTGAAGCAGAACACATTGTTGGAGTGTCAGAATGCATAGATAGAAGGCAAAAAAGCGTTCTATAGGTTTATTTCTCTTAGTTGCTTACTCTTGAGTAGAACTGCATGTTCACTCCAGGAATAAGCACCTTTGTAAAATGAGCCAAATTGAAGCAGAACACATTGTTGGAGTGTCAGAATGCATAGATAGAAGGCAAATAAGCGTTCTATGGCTTTATGTCGCTTAGTTGCTTACTCTTGAGTAGAAATGCATCTGCACTCCAGAAATAAGCACCTTTGTAAAATGAGCCAAATTGAAGCAGAACACATTGTTGGAGTGTCAGAATGCATAGATAGAAGGCAAAGAAGCGTTCTGTGGCTTTATTTCGCTTAGTTGCTTACTCTTGAGTAGAAATGCATCTGCTCTCCAGAAATAAGCATCTTTGTAAAATGAGCCAAATTGAAGCAGAACACATTGTTGGAGTGTCAGAATGCATAGATAGAAGGCAAATAAGTGTTCAATAGTTTTATTTCGCTTAGTTGCTTACTCTTGAGTAGAACTGCATGTTCACTGCAGAAATAAGCATCTTTGTAAAATCAGCCAAATTGAAGCAGAACACAATGTTTGAGTGTCAGAATGCATAGAAAGAAGGCAAATAAGCGTTCTATAGGTTTATTTCGCTTAGTTGCTTACTCTTGAGTAGAACTGCATGTTCACTCCAGGAATAAGCACCTTTGTAAAATGAGCCAAATTGAAGCAGAACACATTGTTGGAGTGTCAGAATGCATAGATAGAAGGCAAATAAGCGTTCTATGGCTTTATGTCGCTTAGTTGCTTACTCTTGAGTAGAAATGCATTTGCACTCCAGAAATGAGCACCTTTGTAAAATGCGCCAAATTTGAACAGAACACATTGTTGGAGTGTCAGAATGCATAGATAGAAGGCAAATAAGCGTTCTATAGGTTCGTTTCGCTTAGTGGCTTACTCTTGAGTAGAACTGCATGTTCACTCCAGAAATAAGTACCTTCGTAAAATGAGCCAAATTGAAGCAGAACACATTGTTGGAGTGTCAGAATGCATAGATAGAAGGCAAATAAGCGTTCTATAGGTTTATTTCGTTTAGTTGCTTACTCTTGAGTAGAACTGCATGTTCACTCCAGAAATAAGCATCTTCGTAAAATGATCCAAATTGAAGCAGAAGACATTGTTGGAGTGTCAGAATGCATAGACAGAAGGCAAATAAGCGTTCTATAGGTTCATTTCACTTAGTTGCTTACTCCTGAATAGAACTGCATGTTCACTCCAGAAATAAGTACCTTTGTAAAATGAGCCAAATTGAAGCAGAACACATTGTTGGAGTGTCAGAATGCATAGATAGAAGGCAAATAAGCGTTCTATGGCTTTATTTCGCTTAGTTGCTTACAATTGAGTAGAACTGCATGTTCACTCCAGGAATTAGCACCTTTGTAAAATGAGCCAAATTGAAGCAGAACACATTGTTGGAGTTTCAGAATGCATAGAGAGAAGGCAGATAAGCGTTCTATGACTTTATTTCGCTTAGTTGCTTACTCTTGAGTAGAACTGCATGTTCACTCCAGAAATAAGCACCTTTGCAAAATGAGCCAAATTGAAGCAGAACACATTGTTGGAGTGTCAGAATGCATAGATAGAAGGCAAATAAGCGTTCTGTGGCTTTATTTCGCTTAGTTGCTTACTTTTGAGTAGAAATGCATCAGCACTCCAGAAATAAGCACCTTTGTAAAATGCGCCAAATTGGAGCAGAACACATTGTTGGAGTGTCAGAATGCATAGATAGAAGGCAAATAAGCGTTCTATGGCTTTATTTCGCTTAGTTGCTTACTCTTGAGTAGGAATGCATCTGCACTCCAGAAATAAGCATCTTTCTAAAATGAGGCAAATTGAGGCAGAACACATTGTTGGAGTGTCAGAATGCATAGATAGAAGGCAAATAAGCGTTCTATGGCTTTATTTCGCTTAGTTGTTTATTCTTTAGTAGAAATGCATCAGCACTCCAAAAATAAGCACCTTTGTAAAATGAGCCAAATTGAAGCAGAACACATTGTTGGAGTGTCAGAATGCATAGACAGAAGGCAAAAAAGCGTTCTATAGGTTTATTTCGTTTAGTTGCTTACTCTTGAGTAGAACTGCATCTGCACTCCAGAAATAAGCATCTTTCTAAAATGAGGCAAATTCAGGCAGAACACATTGTTGGAGTGTCAGAATGCATGAATAGAAGGCAAATAAGCATTCTATGGCTTTATTTCGCTTAGTTGCTTACTCTTGAGTAGAAATGCATCAGCACTCCAGAAATAAGCACCTTTGTAAAATGAGCCAAATTGAAGCAGAAGAAATTGTTGGAGTATCAGAATGCATAGACAGAAGGCAAAAAAGCGTTCTACAGGTTTATTTCATTTAGTTGCTTACTCTTGAGTAGAACTGCATGTTCACTCCAGAAATAAGCATCTTTGTAAAATGCGCCAAATTGAAGCAGAACACATTGTTGGAGTGTCAGAATGCGTAGATAGAAGGCAAATAAGCGTTCTATAGGTTCATTTCGCTTAGTTGCTTACTCCTGAGTAGAACTGCATGTTCACTCCAGAAATAAGTACCTTTGTAAAATGAGCCAAGTTGAAGCAGAACACATTGTTGGAGTGTCAGAATGCATAGACAGAAGGGAAATAAGGGTTCTATAGGTTTATTTCGCTTAGTTGCTTACTCTTGAGTAGAATGGCATGTTCACTCCAGAAATAAGCATCTTTGTAAAATGAGCCAAATTGAAGCAGAACACATTGTTGGAGTGTCAGAATGCATAGATAGAAGGCAAATAAGCGTTCTATGGCTTTATTTCGCTTAGTTGCTTACTCTTGAGTAGAAATGCATCTGCACTCCAGAAATAAGCACCTTTGTAAAATGAGCCAAATTGAAGCAGAACACATTGTTGGAGTGTCAGAATGCATAGATAGAAGGCAAAAAAGCGTTCTATAGGTTTATTTCGCTTAGTTGCTTACTCTTGAGTAGAACTGCATGTTCACTCCAGGAATAAGCACCTTTGTAAAATGAGCCAAATTGAAGCAGAACACATTGTTGGAGTGTCAGAATGCATAGATAGAAGGCAAATAAGCGTTCTATGGCTTTATGTCGCTTAGTTACTTACTCTTGAGTAGAAATGCATCTGCACTCCAGAAATAAGCACCTTTGTAAAATGAGCCAAATTGAAGCAGAACACATTGTTGGAGTGTCAGAATGCATAGATAGAAGGCAAAGAAGCGTTCTGTGGCTTTATTTCGCTTAGTTGCTTACTCTTGAGTAGAAATGCATCTGCTCTCCAGAAATAAGCATCTTTGTAAAATGAGCCAAATTGAAGCAGAACACATTGTTGGAGTGTCAGAATGCATAGACAGAAGGCAAAAAAGCGTTTTATAGGTTTATTTCGCTTAGTTGCTTACTCTTGAGTAGAAATGCATCTGCACTCCAGAAATAAGCATCTTTGTAAAATGAGCCAAATTGAAGCAGAACACATTGTTGGAGTGTCAGAATGCATAGAGAGAAGGCAAATAAGTGTTCTATAGGTTCGTTTCGCTTAGTTGCTTACTCTTGAGTAGAACTGCATGTTCACTGCAGAAATAAGCATCTTTGTAAAATCAGCCAAATTGAAGCAGAACACAATGTTGGAGTGTCAAAATGCATAGAAAGAAGGCAAATAAGCGTTCTATAGGTTTATTTCGCTTAGTTGCTTACTCTTGAGTAGAACTGCATGTTCACTCCAGGAATAAGCACCTTTGTAAAATGAGCCAAATTGAAGCAGAACACATTGTTGGAGTGTCAGAATGCATAGATAGAAGGCAAATAAGCGTTCTATGGCTTTATGTCGCTTAGTTGCTTACTCTTGAGTAGAAATGCATCTGCAATCCAGAAATAAGCACCTTTGTAAAATGAGCCAAATTGAAGCAGAACACATTGTTGGAGTGTAAGAATGCATAGACAGAAGGCAAAAAAGCGTTTTATAGGTTTATTTCGCTTAGTTGCTTACTCTTGAGTAGAAAGGCATCTGCACTCCAGAAATAAGCAGCTTTGTAAAATGAGCCAAATGGAAGCAGAACACATTGTTGGAGTGTCAGAATGCATAGATAGAAGGCAAATAAGTGTTCTATAGTTTTATTTCGCTTAGTTGCTTACTCTTGAGTAGAACTGCATGTTCACTCCAGAAATAAGCATCTTTGTAAAATCAGCCATCTTGAAGCAGAACACAATGTTGGAGTGTCAGAATGCATAGAAAGAAGGCAAATAAGTGTTCTATAGTTTTATTTCGCTTAGTTGCTTACTCTTGAGTAGAACTGCATGTTCACTCCAGGAATAAGCACCTTTGTAAAATGAGCCAAATTGAAGCAGAACACATTGTTGGAGTGTCAGAATGCATAGATAGAAGGCAAATAAGCGTTCTATGGCTTTATGTCGCTTAGTTGCTTACTCTTGAGTAGAAATGCATTTGCACTCCAGAAATGAGCACCTTTGTAAAATGCGCCAAATTGGAACAGAACACATTGTTGGAGTGTCAGAATGCATAGATAGAAGGCAAATAAGCGTTCTATGGCTTTATTTCGCTTAGTTGCTTACTCTTGAGTAGAACTGCATGTTCACTCCAGAAATAAGCATCTTTGTAAAATGAGCCAAATTGAAGCAGAACACATTCTTGGAGTGTCAGAATGCATAGATAGAAGGCTAATAAGCGTTCTGTGGCTTTATTTCGCTTAGTAGCTTACTCTTGAGTAGAAATGCATCAGCACTTCAGAAATAAGCACCTTTGTAAAATGCGCCAAATTGGAGCAGAACACAGTGTTGGAGTGTCAGAATGCATAGATAGAAGGCAAATAAGCGTTCTATGGCTGTATTTCGCTTAGTTGCTTACTCTTGAGTAGAACTGCATGTTCACTCCAGAAATAAGTACCTTTCTAAAATGAGCCAAATTGAAGCAGAACACATTTTTGGAGTGTCAGAATGCATAGATAGAAGGCAAATAAGCGTTCTATAGTTTTATTTCGCTTAGTTGCTTACTCTTGAGTAGAACTGCATGTTCACTCCAGAAATAAGCATCTTCGTAAAATGATCCAAATTGAAGCAGAAGACATTGTTGGAGTGTCAGAATGCATAGATAGAAGGCAAATAAGCGTTCTAGGGCTTTATTTTGCCTAGTTGCTTACTCTTGATTAGAAATGCACCTGCACTCCAGAAATAAGCACCTTTGTAAAATGAGCGAAACTGAAGCAGAACACATTGTTGGAGTGTCGGAATGCGTTGATAGAAAGCAAAAAAGCGTTCTATAGGTTTATTTCGCTTAGTTGCTTACTCTTGAGTAGAACTGCATGTTCACTCCAGAAATAAAAATCTTTGTGAAATGAGCCAAATTGAAGCAGAACACATTGTTGGAGTATCAGAATGCGTAGATAGAAGGCAAATAAGCGTTCTATAGGTTCATTTCGCTTAGTTGCTTACTCTTGAGTAGAACTGCATGTTCACTCCAGAAATATGTACCTTTGTAAAATGAGCCAAATTGAAGCAGAACACATTTTTGGAGTGTCAGAATGCATAGATAGAAGGCAAATAAGCGTTCTATGGCTTTATTTCGCTTAGTTGCTTACTCTTGAGTAGAACTGCATGTTCACTCCAGGAATTAGCACCTTTGTAAAATGAGCCAAATTGAAGCAGAAAACATTGTTGGAGTGTCAGAATGCATAGATAGAAGGCAGATAAGCGTTCTATGGCTTCATTTCGCTTAGTTGCTTACTCTTGAGTAGAACTGCATGTTCACTCCAGAAATAAGCACCTTTGTAAAATGAGCCAAATTGAAGCAGAACAAATTGTTGGAGTATCAGAATGCATAGACAGAAGGCAAAAAAGTGTTCTATAGGTTTATTTCATTTAGTTGCTTACTCTTGAGTAGAACTGCATGTTCACTCCAGAAATAAGCATCTTTGTAAAATGCGCCAAATTGAAGCAGAACACATTGTTGGAGTGTCAGAATGCATAGATAGAAGGCAAATAAGCGTTCTATAGGTTCATTTTGCTTAGTTGCTTACTCCTGAGTAGAACTGCATGTTCACTCCAGAAATAAGTACCTTTGTAAAATGAGCCAAGTTGAAGCAGAACACATTGTTGGAGTGTCAGAATGCATAGACAGAAGGCAAATAAGGGTTCTATAGGTTTATTTCGCTTAGTTGCTTACTCTTGAGTAGAATGGCATGTTCACTCCAGAAATAAGCATCTTTGTAAAATGAGCCAAATTGAAGCAGAACACATTGTTGGAGTGTCAGAATGCATAGATAGAAGGCATATAAGCGTTCTATGGCTTTATTTCGCTTAGTTGCTTACTCTTGAGTAGAAATGCATCTGCACTCCAGAAATAAGCACCTTTGTAAAATGAGTCAAATTGAAGCAGAACACATTGTTGGAGTGTCAGAATGCATAGATAGAAGGCAAAAAAGCGTTCTATAGGTTTATTTCTCTTAGTTGCTTACTCTTGAGTAGAACTGCATGTTCACTCCAGGAATAAGCACCTTTGTAAAATGAGCCAAATTGAAGCAGAACACATTGTTGGAGTGTCAGAATGCATAGATAGAAGGCAAATAAGCGTTCTATGGCTTTATGTCGCTTAGTTGCTTACTCTTGAGTAGAAATGCATCTGCACTCCAGAAATAAGCACCTTTGTAAAATGAGCCAAATTGAAGCAGAACACATTGTTGGAGTGTCAGAATGCATAGATAGAAGGCAAAGAAGCGTTCTGTGGCTTTATTTCGCTTAGTTGCTTACTCTTGAGTAGAAATGCATCTGCTCTCCAGAAATAAGCATCTTTGTAAAATGAGCCAAATTGAAGCAGAACACATTGTTGGAGTGTCAGAATGCATAGACAGAAGGCAAAAAAGCGTTTTATAGGTTTATTTCGCTTAGTTGCTTACTCTTGAGTAGAAATGCATCTGCACTCCAGAAATAAGCATCTTTGTAAAATGAGCCAAATTGAAGCAGAACACATTGTTGGAGTATCAGAATGCGTAGATAGAAGGCAAATAAGCGTTCTATAGGTTCATTTCGCTTAGTTGCTTACTCTTGAGTAGAACTGCATGTTCACTCCAGAAATATGTACCTTTGTAAAATGAGCCAAATTGAAGCAGAACACATTTTTGGAGTGTCAGAATGCATAGATAGAAGGCAAATAAGCGTTCTATGGCTTTATTTCGCTTAGTTGCTTACTCTTGAGTAGAACTGCATGTTCACTCCAGGAATTAGCACCTTTGTAAAATGAGCCAAATTGAAGCAGAAAACATTGTTGGAGTGTCAGAATGCATAGATAGAAGGCAGATAAGCGTTCTATGGCTTCATTTCGCTTAGTTGCTTACTCTTGAGTAGAACTGCATGTTCACTCCAGAAATAAGCATCTTTGTAAAATGAGCCAAATTGAAGCAGAATACATTGTTGGAGTGTCAGAATGCATAGATAGAAGGCAAATAAGCGTTCTGGGGCTTTATTTCGCTTAGTTGCTTACTCTTGAGTAGAAATGCATCTGCACTCCAGAAATAAGCATCTTTCTAAAATGAGGCAAATTCAGGCAGAACACATTGTTGGAGTGTCAGAATGCATGAATAGAAGGCAAATAAGCATTCTATGGCTTTATTTCGCTTAGTTGCTTACTCTTGAGTAGAAATGCATCAGCACTCCAGAAATAAGCACCTTTGTAAAATGAGCCAAATTGAAGCAGAAGAAATTGTTGGAGTATCAGAATGCATAGACAGAAGGCAAAAAAGCGTTCTATAGGTTTATTTCATTTAGTTGCTTACTCTTGAGTAGAACTGCATGTTCACTCCAGAAATAAGCATCTTTGTAAAATGCGCCAAATTGAAGCAGAACACATTGTTGGAGTGTCAGAATGCGTAGATAGAAGGCAAATAAGCGTTCTATAGGTTCATTTCGCTTAGTTGCTTACTCCTGAGTAGAACTGCATGTTCACTCCAGAAATAAGTACCTTTGTAAAATGAGCCAAGTTGAAGCAGAACACATTGTTGGAGTGTCAGAATGCATAGACAGAAGGCAAATAAGGGTTCTATAGGTTTATTTCGCTTAGTTGCTTACTCTTGAGTAGAATGGCATGTTCACTCCAGAAATGAGCATCTTTGTAAAATGAGCCAAATTGAAGCAGAACACATTGTTGGAGTGTCAGAATGCATAGATAGAAGGCAAATAAGCGTTCTATGGCTTTATTTCGCTTAGTTGCTTACTCTTGAGTAGAAATGCATCTGCACTCCAGAAATAAGCACCTTTGTAAAATGAGCCAAATTGAAGCAGAACACATTGTTGGAGTGTCAGAATGCATAGATAGAAGGCAAAAAAGCGTTCTATAGGTTTATTTCGCTTAGTTGCTTACTCTTGAGTAGAACTGCATGTTCACTCCAGGAATAAGCACCTTTGTAAAATGAGCCAAATTGAAGCAGAACACATTGTTGGAGTGTCAGAATGCATAGATAGAAGGCAAATAAGCGTTCTATGGCTTTATGTCGCTTAGTTGCTTACTCTTGAGTAGAAATGCATCTGCACTCCAGAAATAAGCACCTTTGTAAAATGAGCCAAATTGAAGCAGAACACATTGTTGGAGTGTCAGAATGCATAGATAGAAGGCAAAGAAGCGTTCTGTGGCTTTATTTCGCTTAGTTGCTTACTCTTGAGTAGGAATGCATCTGCTCTCCAGAAATAAGCATCTTTGTAAAATGAGCCAAATTGAAGCAGAACACATTGTTGGAGTGTCAGAATGCATAGACAGAAGGCAAAAAAGCGTTTTATAGGTTTATTTCGCTTAGTTGCTTACTCTTGAGTAGAAATGCATCTGCACTCCAGAAATAAGCATCTTTGTAAAATGAGCCAAATTGAAGCAGAACACATTGTTGGAGTGTCAGAATGCATAGATAGAAGGCAAATAAGTGTTCTGTAGTTTTATTTCGCTTAGTTGCTTACTCTTGAGTAGAACTGCATGTTCACTCCAGAAATAAGCATCTTTGTAAAATGAGCCAAATTGAAGCAGAACACATTGTTGGAGTGTCAGAATGAATAGATAGGAGGCAAACAAGTGTTCAATAGTTTTATTTCGCTTAGTTGCTTACTCTTGAGTAGAACTGCATGTTCACTGCAGGAATAAGCACCTTTGTAAAATGAGCCAAATTGAAGCAGAACACATTGTTGGAGTGTCAGAATGCATAGATAGAAGGCAAAAAAGCGTTCTATAGGTTTATTTCGCTTAGTTGCTTACTCTTGAGTAGAACTGCATGTTCACTCCAGGAATAAGCACCTTTGTAAAATGAGCCAAATTGAAGCAGAACACATTGTTGGAGTGTCAGAATGCATAGATAGAAGGCAAAAAAGCGTTCTATAGGTTTATTTCGCTTAGTTGCTTACTCTTGAGTAGAACTGCATGTTCACTCCAGGAATAAGCACCTTTGTAAAATGAGCCAAATTGAAGCAGAACACATTGTTGGAGTGTCAGAATGCATAGATAGAAGGCAAATAAGCGTTCTATGGCTTTATGTCGCTTAGTTGCTTACTCTTGAGTAGAAATGCATCTGCACTCCAGAAATAAGCACCTTTGTAAAATGAGCCAAATTGAAGCAGAACACATTGTTGGAGTGTCAGAATGCATAGATAGAAGGCAAAGAAGCGTTCTGTGGCTTTATTTCGCTTAGTTGCTTACTCTTGAGTAGAAATGCATCTGCTCTCCAGAAATAAGCATCTTTGTAAAATGAGCCAAATTGAAGCAGAACACATTGTTGGAGTGTCAGAATGCATAGACAGAAGGCAAAAAAGCGTTTTATAGGTTTATTTCGCTTAGTTGCTTACTCTTGAGTAGAAATGCATCTGCACTCCAGAAATAAGCATCTTTGTAAAATGAGCCAAATTGAAGCAGAACACATTGTTGGAGTGTCAGAATGCATAGATAGAAGGCAAATAAGTGTTCTGTAGTTTTATTTCGCTTAGTTGCTTACTCTTGAGTAGAACTGCATGTTCACTCCAGAAATAAGCATCTTTGTAAAATGAGCCAAATTGAAGCAGAACACATTGTTGGAGTGTCAGAATGAATAGATAGAAGGCAAATAAGTGTTCAATAGTTTTATTTCGCTTAGTTGCTTACTCTTGAGTAGAACTGCATGTTCACTGCAGAAATAAGCATCTTTGTAAAATCAGCCAAATTGAAGCAGAACACAATGTTGGAGTGTCAGAATGCATAGAAAGAAGGCAAATAAGCGTTCTATAGGTTTATTTCGCTTAGTTCCTTACTCTTGAGTAGAACTGCATGTTCACTCCAGGAATAAGCACCTTTGTAAAATGAGCCAAATTGAAGCAGAACACATTGTTGGAGTGTCAGAATGCATAGATAGAAGGCAAATAAGCGTTCTATGGCTTTATGTCGCTTAGTTGCTTACTCTTGAGTAGAAATGCATCTGCACTCCAGAAATAAGCACCTTTGTAAAATGCGCCAAATTTGAACAGAACACATTGTTGGAGTGTCAGAATGCATAGATAGAAGGCAAATAAGCGTTCTATAGGTTTATTTCGCTTAGTTGCTTACTCTTGAGTAGAACTGCATGTTCACTCCAGAAATAAACATCTTTGTAAAATAACCCAAATTGAAGGAGAACACATTGTTGGAGTGTCAGGATGCGTAGATAGAAGGCAAATAAGCGTTCTATAGGTTCATTTCACTTAGTTGCTTACTCTTGAGTAGAAATGCATCTGCACTCCAGAAATAAGCATCTTTGTAAAATGAGCCAAATTGAAGCAGAACACATTGTTGGAGTGTCAGAATGCATAGATAGAAGGCAAATAAGTGTTCTATAGTTTTATTTCGCTTAGTTGCTTACTCTTGAGTAGAAATGCATCTGCACTCCAGAAATAAGCATCTTTGTAAAATGAGCCAAATTGAAGCAGAACACATTGTTGGAGTGTCAGAATGCATAGACAGAAGGCAAAAAAGCGTTTTATAGGTTTATTTCGCTTAGTTGCTTACTCTTGAGTAGAAATGCATCTGCACTCCAGAAATAAGCACCTTTGTAAAATGAGCCAAATTGAAGCAGAACACATTGTTGGAGTGTCAGAATGCATAGATAGAAGGCAAATAAGTGTTCTATAGTTTTATTTCGCTGAGTTGCTTACTCTTGAGTAGAACTGCATGTTCACTCCAGAAATAAGCATCTTTGTAAAATGAGCCAAATTGAAGCAGAACACATTGTTGGAGTGTCAGAATGCATAGATAGAAGGCAAATAAGCGTTCTATGGCTTTATGTCGCTTAGTTGCTTACTCTTGAGTAGAAATGCATTTGCACTCCAGAAATGAGCACCTTTGTAAAATGCGCCAAATTGGAACAGAACACATTGTTGGAGTGTCAGAATGCATAGATAGAAGGCAAATAAGCGTTCTGTGGCTTTATTTCGCTTAGTTGCTTACTCTTGAGTAGAAATGCATCAGCACTCCAGAAATAAGCACCTTTGTAAAATGCGCCAAATTGGAGCAGAACACATTGTTGGAGTG
The DNA here is from genome assembly GCF_963506605.1 of Zootoca vivipara. Lineage (NCBI taxonomy): Eukaryota > Metazoa > Chordata > Lepidosauria > Squamata > Lacertidae > Zootoca > Zootoca vivipara. Next base: position 2,342,446 of record NC_083286.1, read on the forward strand.
TCAGAATGCATAGATAGAAGGCAAATAAGCGTTCTATGGCTTTATTTCGCTTAGTTGCTTACTCTTGAGTAGAAATGCATCAGCACTCCAGAAATAAGCACCTTTGTAAAATGCGCCAAATTGGAGCAGAACACATTGTTGGAGTGTCAGAATGCATAGACAGAAGGCAAATAAGGGTTCTATAGGTTTATTTCGCTTAGTTGCTTACTCTTGAGTAGAATGGCATGTTCACTCCAGAAATGAGCATCTTTGTAAAATGAGCCAAATTGAAGCAGAACACATTGTTGGAGTGTCAGAATGCATAGATAGAAGGCAAATAAGCGTTCTATGGCTTTATTTCGCTTAGTTGCTTACTCTTGAGTAGAAATGCATCTGCACTCCAGAAATAAGCACCTTTGTAAAATGAGCCAAATTGAAGCAGAACACATTGTTGGAGTGTCAGAATGCATAGATAGAAGGCAAAAAAGCGTTCTATAGGTTTATTTCGCTTAGTTGCTTACTCTTGAGTAGAACTGCATGTTCACTCCAGGAATAAGCACCTTTGTAAAATGAGCCAAATTGAAGCAGAACACATTGTTGGAGTGTCAGAATGAATAGATAGGAGGCAAACAAGTGTTCAATAGTTTTATTTCGCTTAGTTGCTTACTCTTGAGTAGAACTGCATGTTCACTGCAGGAATAAGCACCTTTGTAAAATGAGCCAAATTGAAGCAGAACACATTGTTGGAGTGTCAGAATGCATAGATAGAAGGCAAAAAAGCGTTCTATAGGTTTATTTCGCTTAGTTGCTTACTCTTGAGTAGAACTGCATGTTCACTCCAGGAATAAGCACCTTTGTAAAATGAGCCAAATTGAAGCAGAACACATTGTTGGAGTGTCAGAATGCATAGATAGAAGGCAAAAAAGCGTTCTATAGGTTTATTTCGCTTAGTTGCTTACTCTTGAGTAGAACTGCATGTTCACTCCAGGAATAAGCACCTTTGTAAAATGAGCCAAATTGAAGCAGAACACATTGTTGGAGTGTCAGAATGCATAGATAGAAGGCAAATAAGCGTTCTATGGCTTTATGTCGCTTAGTTGCTTACTCTTGAGTAGAAATGCATCTGCACTCCAGAAATAAGCACCTTTGTAAAATGAGCCAAATTGAAGCAGAACACATTGTTGGAGTGTCAGAATGCATAGATAGAAGGCAAAGAAGCGTTCTGTGGCTTTATTTCGCTTAGTTGCTTACTCTTGAGTAGAAATGCATCTGCTCTCCAGAAATAAGCATCTTTGTAAAATGAGCCAAATTGAAGCAGAACACATTGTTGGAGTGTCAGAATGCATAGACAGAAGGCAAAAAAGCGTTTTATAGGTTTATTTCGCTTAGTTGCTTACTCTTGAGTAGAAATGCATCTGCACTCCAGAAATAAGCATCTTTGTAAAATGAGCCAAATTGAAGCAGAACACATTGTTGGAGTGTCAGAATGCATAGATAGAAGGCAAATAAGTGTTCTGTAGTTTTATTTCGCTTAGTTGCTTACTCTTGAGTAGAACTGCATGTTCACTCCAGAAATAAGCATCTTTGTAAAATGAGCCAAATTGAAGCAGAACACATTGTTGGAGTGTCAGAATGAATAGATAGAAGGCAAATAAGTGTTCAATAGTTTTATTTCGCTTAGTTGCTTACTCTTGAGTAGAACTGCATGTTCACTGCAGAAATAAGCATCTTTGTAAAATCAGCCAAATTGAAGCAGAACACAATGTTGGAGTGTCAGAATGCATAGAAAGAAGGCAAATAAGCGTTCTATAGGTTTATTTCGCTTAGTTCCTTACTCTTGAGTAGAACTGCATGTTCACTCCAGGAATAAGCACCTTTGTAAAATGAGCCAAATTGAAGCAGAACACATTGTTGGAGTGTCAGAATGCATAGATAGAAGGCAAATAAGCGTTCTATGGCTTTATGTCGCTTAGTTGCTTACTCTTGAGTAGAAATGCATCTGCACTCCAGAAATAAGCACCTTTGTAAAATGCGCCAAATTTGAACAGAACACATTGTTGGAGTGTCAGAATGCATAGATAGAAGGCAAATAAGCGTTCTATAGGTTTATTTCGCTTAGTTGCTTACTCTTGAGTAGAACTGCATGTTCACTCCAGAAATAAACATCTTTGTAAAATAACCCAAATTGAAGGAGAACACATTGTTGGAGTGTCAGGATGCGTAGATAGAAGGCAAATAAGCGTTCTATAGGTTCATTTCACTTAGTTGCTTACTCTTGAGTAGAAATGCATCTGCACTCCAGAAATAAGCATCTTTGTAAAATGAGCCAAATTGAAGCAGAACACATTGTTGGAGTGTCAGAATGCATAGATAGAAGGCAAATAAGTGTTCTATAGTTTTATTTCGCTTAGTTGCTTACTCTTGAGTAGAAATGCATCTGCACTCCAGAAATAAGCATCTTTGTAAAATGAGCCAAATTGAAGCAGAACACATTGTTGGAGTGTCAGAATGCATAGACAGAAGGCAAAAAAGCGTTTTATAGGTTTATTTCGCTTAGTTGCTTACTCTTGAGTAGAAATGCATCTGCACTCCAGAAATAAGCACCTTTGTAAAATGAGCCAAATTGAAGCAGAACACATTGTTGGAGTGTCAGAATGCATAGATAGAAGGCAAATAAGTGTTCTATAGTTTTATTTCGCTGAGTTGCTTACTCTTGAGTAGAACTGCATGTTCACTCCAGAAATAAGCATCTTTGTAAAATGAGCCAAATTGAAGCAGAACACATTGTTGGAGTGTCAGAATGCATAGATAGAAGGCAAATAAGCGTTCTATGGCTTTATGTCGCTTAGTTGCTTACTCTTGAGTAGAAATGCATTTGCACTCCAGAAATGAGCACCTTTGTAAAATGCGCCAAATTGGAACAGAACACATTGTTGGAGTGTCAGAATGCATAGATAGAAGGCAAATAAGCGTTCTGTGGCTTTATTTCGCTTAGTTGCTTACTCTTGAGTAGAAATGCATCAGCACTCCAGAAATAAGCACCTTTGTAAAATGCGCCAAATTGGAGCAGAACACATTGTTGGAGTGTCAGAATGCATAGATAGAAGGCAAGTAAGCGTTCTATGGCTTTATTTCGCTTAGTTGCTTACTCTTGAGTAGAAATGCATCAGCACTCCAGAAATAAGCACCTTTGTAAAATGCGCCAAATTGGAGCAGAACACATTGTTGGAGTGTCAGAATGCATAGACAGAAGGCAAATAAGGGTTCTATAGGTTTATTTCGCTTAGTTGCTTACTCTTGAGTAGAATGGCATGTTCACTCCAGAAATGAGCATCTTTGTAAAATGAGCCAAATTGAAGCAGAACACATTGTTGGAGTGTCAGAATGCATAGATAGAAGGCAAATAAGCGTTCTATGGCTTTATTTCGCTTAGTTGCTTACTCTTGAGTAGAAATGCATCTGCACTCCAGAAATAAGCACCTTTGTAAAATGAGCCAAATTGAAGCAGAACACATTGTTGGAGTGTCAGAATGCATAGATAGAAGGCAAAAAAGCGTTCTATAGGTTTATTTCGCTTAGTTGCTTACTCTTGAGTAGAACTGCATGTTCACTCCAGGAATAAGCACCTTTGTAAAATGAGCCAAATTGAAGCAGAACACATTGTTGGAGTGTCAGAATGCATAGATAGAAGGTAAATAAGCGTTCTATGGCTTTATGTCGCTTAGTTGCTTACTCTTGAGTAGAAATGCATCTGCACTCCAGAAATAAGCACCTTTGTAAAATGAGCCAAATTGAAGCAGAACACATTGTTGGAGTGTCAGAATGCATAGATAGAAGGCAAAGAAGCGTTCTGTGGCTTTATTTCGCTTAGTTGCTTACTCTTGAGTAGGAATGCATCTGCTCTCCAGAAATAAGCATCTTTGTAAAATGAGCCAAATTGAAGCAGAACACATTGTTGGAGTGTCAGAATGCATAGACAGAAGGCAAAAAAGCGTTTTATAGGTTTATTTCGCTTAGTTGCTTACTCTTGAGTAGAAATGCATCTGCACTCCAGAAATAAGCATCTTTGTAAAATGAGCCAAATTGAAGCAGAACACATTGTTGGAGTGTCAGAATGCATAGATAGAAGGCAAATAAGTGTTCTGTAGTTTTATTTCGCTTAGTTGCTTACTCTTGAGTAGAACTGCATGTTCACTCCAGAAATAAGCATCTTTGTAAAATGAGCCAAATTGAAGCAGAACACATTGTTGGAGTGTCAGAATGAATAGATAGGAGGCAAACAAGTGTTCAATAGTTTTATTTCGCTTAGTTGCTTACTCTTGAGTAGAACTGCATGTTCACTGCAGGAATAAGCACCTTTGTAAAATGAGCCAAATTGAAGCAGAACACATTGTTGGAGTGTCAGAATGCATAGATAGAAGGCAAAAAAGCGTTCTATAGGTTTATTTCGCTTAGTTGCTTACTCTTGAGTAGAACTGCATGTTCACTCCAGGAATAAGCACCTTTGTAAAATGAGCCAAATTGAAGCAGAACACATTGTTGGAGTGTCAGAATGCATAGATAGAAGGCAAAAAAGCGTTCTATAGGTTTATTTCGCTTAGTTGCTTACTCTTGAGTAGAACTGCATGTTCACTCCAGGAATAAGCACCTTTGTAAAATGAGCCAAATTGAAGCAGAACACATTGTTGGAGTGTCAGAATGCATAGATAGGAGGCAAATAAGCGTTCTATGGCTTTATGTCGCTTAGTTGCTTACTCTTGAGTAGAAATGCATCTGCACTCCAGAAATAAGCACCTTTGTAAAATGAGCCAAATTGAAGCAGAACACATTGTTGGAGTGTCAGAATGCATAGATAGAAGGCAAAGAAGCGTTCTGTGGCTTTATTTCGCTTAGTTGCTTACTCTTGAGTAGAAATGCATCTGCTCTCCAGAAATAAGCATCTTTGTAAAATGAGCCAAATTGAAGCAGAACACATTGTTGGAGTGTCAGAATGCATAGACAGAAGGCAAAAAAGCGTTTTATAGGTTTATTTCGCTTAGTTGCTTACTCTTGAGTAGAAATGCATCTGCACTCCAGAAATAAGCATCTTTGTAAAATGAGCCAAATTGAAGCAGAACACATTGTTGGAGTGTCAGAATGCATAGATAGAAGGCAAATAAGTGTTCTGTAGTTTTATTTCGCTTAGTTGCTTACTCTTGAGTAGAACTGCATGTTCACTCCAGAAATAAGCATCTTTGTAAAATGAGCCAAATTGAAGCAGAACACATTGTTGGAGTGTCAGAATGAATAGATAGGAGGCAAATAAGTGTTCAATAGTTTTATTTCGCTTAGTTGCTTACTCTTGAGTAGAACTGCATGTTCACTGCAGGAATAAGCACCTTTGTAAAATGAGCCAAATTGAAGCAGAACACATTGTTGGAGTGTCAGAATGCATAGATAGAAGGCAAATAAGCGTTCTATGGCTTTATGTCGCTTAGTTGCTTACTCTTGAGTAGAAATGCATTTGCACTCCAGAAATGAGCACCTTTGTAAAATGCGCCAAATTTGAACAGAACACATTGTTGGAGTGTCAGAATGCATAGATAGAAGGCAAATAAGCGTTCTATAGGTTCGTTTCGCTTAGTGGCTTACTCTTGAGTAGAACTGCATGTTCACTCCAGAAATAAGTACCTTCGTAAAATGAGCCAAATTGAAGCAGAACACATTGTTGGAGTGTCAGAATGCATAGATAGAAGGCAAATAAGCGTTCTATGGCTTTATTTCGCTTAGTTGCTTACTCTTGAGTAGAAATGCATCTGCACTCCAGAAATGAGCACCTTTGTAAGATGCGCCAAATTGGAGCAGAACACATTGTTGGAGTGTCAGAATGCATAGATAGAAGGCAAATAAGCGTTCTATGGCTTCATTTCGCTTAGTTGCTTACTCTTGAGTAGAACTGCATATTCACTCCAGAAATAAGCACCTTTGCAAAATGAGCCAAATTGAAGCAGAACACATTGTTGGAGTGTCAGAATGCATAGATAGAAGGCAAATAAGCGTTCTGTGGCTTTATTTCGCTTAGTTGCTTACTCTTGAGTAGAAATGCATCAGCACTCCAGAAATAAGCACCTTTGTAAAATGCGCCAAATTGGAGCAGAACACATTGTTGGAGTGTCAGAATGCATAGATAGAAGGCAAATAAGCGTTCTATGGCTTTATTTCGCTTAGTTGCTTACTCTTGAGTAGAAATGCATCTGCACTCCAGAAATAAGCATCTTTCTAAAATGAGGCAAATTGAGGCAGAACACATTGTTGGAGTGTCAGAATGCATAGATAGAAGGCAAATAAGCGTTCTATGGCTTTATTTCGCTTAGTTGTTTATTCTTTAGTAGAAATGCATCAGCACTCCAAAAATAAGCACCTTTGTAAAATGAGCCAAATTGAAGCAGAACACATTGTTGGAGTGTCAGAATGCATAGACAGAAGGCAAAAAAGCGTTCTATAGGTTTATTTCGTTTAGTTGCTTACTCTTGAGTAGAACTGCATCTGCACTCCAGAAATAAGCATCTTTGTAAAATGAGCCAAATTGAAGCAGAACACATTGTTGGAGTGTCAGAATGCATAGATAGAAGGCAAATAAGTGTTCTGTAGTTTTATTTCGCTTAGTTGCTTACTCTTGAGTAGAACTGCATGTTCACTCCAGAAATAAGCATCTTTGTAAAATGAGCCAAATTGAAGCAGAACACATTGTTGGAGTGTCAGAATGAATAGATAGAAGGCAAATAAGTGTTCAATAGTTTTATTTCGCTTAGTTGCTTACTCTTGAGTAGAACTGCATGTTCACTGCAGAAATAAGCATCTTTGTAAAATCAGCCAAATTGAAGCAGAACACAATGTTGGAGTGTCAGAATGCATAGAAAGAAGGCAAATAAGCGTTCTATAGGTTTATTTCGCTTAGTTGCTTACTCTTGAGTAGAACTGCATGTTCACTCCAGGAATAAGCACCTTTGTAAAATGAGCCAAATTGAAGCAGAACACATTGTTGGAGTGTCAGAATGCATAGATAGAAGGCAAATAAGCGTTCTATGGCTTTATGTCGCTTAGTTGCTTACTCTTGAGTAGAAATGCATTTGCACTCCAGAAATGAGCACCTTTGTAAAATGCGCCAAATTTGAACAGAACACATTGTTGGAGTGTCAGAATGCATAGATAGAAGGCAAATAAGCGTTCTATAGGTTCGTTTCGCTTAGTGGCTTACTCTTGAGTAGAACTGCATGTTCACTCCAGAAATAAGTACCTTCGTAAAATGAGCCAAATTGAAGCAGAACACATTGTTGGAGTGTCAGAATGCATAGATAGAAGGCAAATAAGCGTTCTATAGGTTTATTTCGTTTAGTTGCTTACTCTTGAGTAGAACTGCATGTTCACTCCAGAAATAAGCATCTTCGTAAAATGATCCAAATTGAAGCAGAAGACATTGTTGGAGTGTCAGAATGCATAGACAGAAGGCAAATAAGCGTTCTATAGGTTCATTTCACTTAGTTGCTTACTCCTGAATAGAACTGCATGTTCACTCCAGAAATAAGTACCTTTGTAAAATGAGCCAAATTGAAGCAGAACACATTGTTGGAGTGTCAGAATGCATAGATAGAAGGCAAATAAGCGTTCTATGGCTTTATTTCGCTTAGTTGCTTACAATTGAGTAGAACTGCATGTTCACTCCAGGAATTAGCACCTTTGTAAAATGAGCCAAATTGAAGCAGAACACATTGTTGGAGTTTCAGAATGCATAGAGAGAAGGCAGATAAGCGTTCTATGACTTTATTTCGCTTAGTTGCTTACTCTTGAGTAGAACTGCATGTTCACTCCAGAAATAAGCACCTTTGCAAAATGAGCCAAATTGAAGCAGAACACATTGTTGGAGTGTCAGAATGCATAGATAGAAGGCAAATAAGCGTTCTGTGGCTTTATTTCGCTTAGTTGCTTACTTTTGAGTAGAAATGCATCAGCACTCCAGAAATAAGCACCTTTGTAAAATGCGCCAAATTGGAGCAGAACACATTGTTGGAGTGTCAGAATGCATAGATAGAAGGCAAATAAGCGTTCTATGGCTTTATTTCGCTTAGTTGCTTACTCTTGAGTAGGAATGCATCTGCACTCCAGAAATAAGCATCTTTCTAAAATGAGGCAAATTGAGGCAGAACACATTGTTGGAGTGTCAGAATGCATAGATAGAAGGCAAATAAGCGTTCTATGGCTTTATTTCGCTTAGTTGTTTATTCTTTAGTAGAAATGCATCAGCACTCCAAAAATAAGCACCTTTGTAAAATGAGCCAAATTGAAGCAGAACACATTGTTGGAGTGTCAGAATGCATAGACAGAAGGCAAAAAAGCGTTCTATAGGTTTATTTCGTTTAGTTGCTTACTCTTGAGTAGAACTGCATCTGCACTCCAGAAATAAGCATCTTTGTAAAATGAGCCAAATTGAAGCAGAACACATTGTTGGAGTGTCAGAATGCATAGATAGAAGGCAAATAAGTGTTCTGTAGTTTTATTTCGCTTAGTTGCTTACTCTTGAGTAGAACTGCATGTTCACTCCAGAAATAAGCATCTTTGTAAAATGAGCCAAATTGAAGCAGAACACATTGTTGGAGTGTCAGAATGAATAGATAGAAGGCAAATAAGTGTTCAATAGTTTTATTTCGCTTAGTTGCTTACTCTTGAGTAGAACTGCATGTTCACTGCAGAAATAAGCATCTTTGTAAAATCAGCCAAATTGAAGCAGAACACAATGTTGGAGTGTCAGAATGCATAGAAAGAAGGCAAATAAGCGTTCTATAGGTTTATTTCGCATAGTTGCTTACTCTTGAGTAGAACTGCATGTTCACTCCAGGAATAAGCACCTTTGTAAAATGAGCCAAATTGAAGCAGAACACATTGTTGGAGTGTCAGAATGCATAGATAGAAGGCAAATAAGCGTTCTATGGCTTTATGTCGCTTAGTTGCTTACTCTTGAGTAGAAATGCATTTGCACTCCAGAAATGAGCACCTTTGTAAAATGCGCAAAATTTGAACAGAACACATTGTTGGAGTGTCAGAATGCATAGATAGAAGGCAAATAAGCGTTCTATAGGTTCGTTTCGCTTAGTGGCTTACTCTTGAGTAGAACTGCATGTTCACTCCAGAAATAAGTACCTTCGTAAAATGAGCCAAATTGAAGCAGAACACATTGTTGGAGTGTCAGAATGCATAGATAGAAGGCAAATAAGCGTTCTATAGGTTTATTTCGTTTAGTTGCTTACTCTTGAGTAGAACTGCATGTTCACTCCAGAAATAAGCATCTTCGTAAAATGATCCAAATTGAAGCAGAAGACATTGTTGGAGTGTCAGAATGCATAGATAGAAGGCAAATAAGCGTTCTAGGGCTTTATTTCGCCTAGTTGCTTACTCTTGAGTAGAAATGCATCTGCACTCCAGAAATAAGCACCTTTGTAAAATGAGCGAAACTGAAGCAGAACACATTGTTGGAGTGTCAGAATGCGTAGATAGAAAGCAAAAAAGCGTTCTATAGGTTTATTTCGCTTAGTTGCTTACTCTTGAGTAGAACTGCATGTTCACTCCAGAAATAAACATCTTTGTAAAATAACCCAAATTGAAGGAGAACACATTGTTGGAGTGTCAGGATGCGTAGATAGAAGGCAAATAAGCGTTCTATAGGTTCATTTCACTTAGTTGCTTACTCTTGAGTAGAAATGCATCTGCACTCCAGAAATAAGCATCTTTGTAAAATGAGCCAAATTGAAGCAGAACACATTGTTGGAGTGTCAGAATGCATAGATAGAAGGCAAATAAGTGTTCTATAGTTTTATTTCGCTTAGTTGCTTACTCTTGAGTAGAAATGCATCTGCACTCCAGAAATAAGCATCTTTGTAAAATGAGCCAAATTGAAGCAGAACACATTGTTGGAGTGTCAGAATGCATAGACAGAAGGCAAAAAAGCGTTTTATAGGTTTATTTCGCTTAGTTGCTTACTCTTGAGTAGAAATGCATCTGCACTCCAGAAATAAGCACCTTTGTAAAATGAGCCAAATTGAAGCAGAACACATTGTTGGAGTGTCAGAATGCATAGATAGAAGGCAAATAAGTGTTCTATAGTTTTATTTCGCTGAGTTGCTTACTCTTGAGTAGAACAGCATGTTCACTCCAGAAATAAGCATCTTTGTAAAATGAGCCAAATTGAAGCAGAACACATTGTTGGAGTGTCAGAATGCATAGATAGAAGGCAAATAAGCGTTCTATGGCTTTATGTCGCTTAGTTGCTTACTCTTGAGTAGAAATGCATTTGCACTCCAGAAATGAGCACCTTTGTAAAATGCGCCAAATTGGAACAGAACACATTGTTGGAGTGTCAGAATGCATAGATAGAAGGCAAATAAGCGTTCTATGGCTTTATTTCGCTTAGTTGCTTACTCTTGAGTAGAAATGCATCTGCACTCCAGAAATAAGCAACTTTGTAAGATGAGCGAAACTGAAGCAGAACACATTGTTGGAGTGTGAGAATGCATAGATAGAAGGCAAAAAAGCGTTCTATGGCTTTATTTCGCTTAGTTGCTTACTCTTGAGTCGAACTGCATATTCACTCCAGAAATAAGCATCTTTGTAAAATCAGCCAAATTGAAGCAGAACACAATGTTGGAGTGTCAGAATGCATAGAAAGAAGGCAAATAAGCGTTCTATAGGTTTATTTCGCTTAGTTGCTTACTCTTGAGTAGAACTGCATGTTCACTCCAGGAATAAGCACCTTTGTAAAATGAGCCAAATTGAAGCAGAACACATTGTTGGAGTGTCAGAATGCATAGATAGAAGGCAAATAAGCGTTCTATGGCTTTATGTCGCTTAGTTGCTTACTCTTGAGTAGAAATGCATTTGCACTCCAGAAATGAGCACCTTTGTAAAATGCGCCAAATTTGAACAGAACACATTGTTGGAGTGTCAGAATGCATAGATAGAAGGCAAATAAGCGTTCTATAGGTTCGTTTCGCTTAGTGGCTTACTCTTGAGTAGAACTGCATGTTCACTCCAGAAATAAGTACCTTCGTAAAATGAGCCAAATTGAAGCAGAACACATTGTTGGAGTGTCAGAATGCATAGATAGAAGGCAAATAAGCGTTCTATAGGTTTATTTCGTTTAGTTGCTTACTCTTGAGTAGAACTGCATGTTCACTCCAGAAATAAGCATCTTCGTAAAATGATCCAAATTGAAGCAGAAGACATTGTTGGAGTGTCAGAATGCATAGATAGAAGGCAAATAAGCGTTCTAGGGCTTTATTTCGCCTAGTTGCTTACTCTTGAGTAGAAATGCATCTGCACTCCAGAAATAAGCACCTTTGTAAAATGAGCGAAACTGAAGCAGAACACATTGTTGGAGTGTCAGAATGCGTAGATAGAAAGCAAAAAAGCGTTCTATAGGTTTATTTCGCTTAGTTGCTTACTCTTGAGTAGAACTGCATGTTCACTCCAGAAATAAACATCTTTGTAAAATAACCCAAATTGAAGGAGAACACATTGTTGGAGTGTCAGGATGCGTAGATAGAAGGCAAATAAGCGTTCTATAGGTTCATTTCACTTAGTTGCTTACTCTTGAGTAGAAATGCATCTGCACTCCAGAAATAAGCATCTTTGTAAAATGAGCCAAATTGAAGCAGAACACATTGTTGGAGTGTCAGAATGCATAGATAGAAGGCAAATAAGTGTTCTATAGTTTTATTTCGCTTAGTTGCTTACTCTTGAGTAGAAATGCATCTGCACTCCAGAAATAAGCATCTTTGTAAAATGAGCCAAATTGAAGCAGAACACATTGTTGGAGTGTCAGAATGCATAGACAGAAGGCAAAAAAGCGTTTTATAGGTTTATTTCGCTTAGTTGCTTACTCTTGAGTAGAAATGCATCTGCACTCCAGAAATAAGCACCTTTGTAAAATGAGCCAAATTGAAGCAGAACACATTGTTGGAGTGTCAGAATGCATAGATAGAAGGCAAATAAGTGTTCTATAGTTTTATTTCGCTGAGTTGCTTACTCTTGAGTAGAACTGCATGTTCACTCCAGAAATAAGCATCTTTGTAAAATGAGCCAAATTGAAGCAGAACACATTGTTGGAGTGTCAGAATGCATAGATAGAAGGCAAATAAGCGTTCTATGGCTTTATGTCGCTTAGTTGCTTACTCTTGAGTAGAAATGCATTTGCACTCCAGAAATGAGCACCTTTGTAAAATGCGCCAAATTGGAACAGAACACATTGTTGGAGTGTCAGAATGCATAGATAGAAGGCAAATAAGCGTTCTATGGCTTTATTTCGCTTAGTTGCTTACTCTTGAGTAGAAATGCATCTGCACTCCAGAAATAAGCAACTTTGTAAGATGAGCGAAACTGAAGCAGAACACATTGTTGGAGTGTGAGAATGCATAGATAGAAGGCAAAAAAGCGTTCTATGGCTTTATTTCGCTTAGTTGCTTACTCTTGAGTCGAACTGCATATTCACTCCAGAAATAAGCACCTTTGTAAAATGAGACAAATTGAAGCAGAACACATTGTTGGAGTGTCAGAATGCATAGACAGAAGGCAAAAAAGCGTTTTATAGGTTTATTTCGCTTAGTTGCTTACTCTTGAGTAGAAATGCATCTGCACTCCAGAAATAAGCATCTTTGTAAAATGAGCCAAATTGAAGCAGAACACATTGTTGGAGTGTCAGAATGCATAGATAGAAGGCAAATAAGTGTTCTGTAGTTTTATTTCGCTTAGTTGCTTATTCTTGAGTAGAACTGCATGTTCACTCCAGAAATAAGCATCTTTGTAAAATGAGCCAAATTGAAGCAGAACACATTGTTGGAGTGTCAGAATGAATAGATAGGAGGCAAATAAGTGTTCAATAGTTTTATTTTGCTTAGTTGCTTACTCTTGAGTAGAACTGCATGTTCACTGCAGGAATAAGCACCTTTGTAAAATGAGCCAAATTGAAGCAGAACACATTGTTGGAGTGTCAGAATGCATAGATAGAAGGCAAATAAGCGTTCTATGGCTTTATGTCGCTTAGTTGCTTACTCTTGAGTAGAAATGCATTTGCACTCCAGAAATGAGCACCTTTGTAAAATGCGCCAAATTTGAACAGAACACATTGTTGGAGTGTCAGAATGCATAGATAGAAGGCAAATAAGCGTTCTATAGGTTCGTTTCGCTTAGTGGCTTACTCTTGAGTAGAACTGCATGTTCACTCCAGAAATAAGTACCTTCGTAAAATGAGCCAAATTGAAGCAGAACACATTGTTGGAGTGTCAGAATGCATAGATAGAAGGGAAATAAGCGTTCTATGGCTTTATTTCGCTTAGTTGCTTACTCTTGAGTAGAAATGCATCTGCACTCCAGAAATGAGCACCTTTGTAAAATGCGCCAAATTGGAGCAGAACACATTGTTGGAGTGTCAGAATGCATAGATAGAAGGCAAATAAGCGTTCTGTGGCTTTATTTCGCTTAGTTGCTTACTCTTGAGTAGAAATGCATCAGCACTCCAGAAATAAGCACCTTTGTAAAATGCGCCAAATTGGAGCAGAACACATTGTTGGAGTGTCAGAATGCATAGATAGAAGGCAAATAAGCGTTCTATGGCTTTATTTCGCTTAGTTGCTTACTCTTGAGTAGGAATGCATCTGCACTCCAGAAATAAGCATCTTTCTAAAATGAGGCAAATTGAGGCAGAACACATTGTTGGAGTGTCAGAATGCATAGATAGAAGGCAAATAAGCGTTCTATGGCTTTATTTCGCTTAGTTGTTTATTCTTTAGTAGAAATGCATCAGCACTCCAAAAATAAGCACCTTTGTAAAATGAGCCAAATTGAAGCAGAACACATTGTTGGAGTGTCAGAATGCATAGACAGAAGGCAAAAAAGCGTTCTATGGCTTTATGTCGCTTAGTTGCTTACTCTTGAGTAGAAATGCATTTGCACTCCAGAAATGAGCACCTTTGTAAAATGCGCCAAATTTGAACAGAACACATTGTTGGAGTGTCAGAATGCATAGATAGAAGGCAAATAAGTGTTCTGTAGTTTTATTTCGCTTAGTTGCTTACTCTTGAGTAGAACTGCATGTTCACTCCAGGAATAAGCACCTTTGTAAAATGAGCCAAATTGAAGCAGAACACATTGTTGGAGTGTCAGAATGCATAGATAGAAGGCAAATAAGCGTTCTATGGCTTTATGTCGCTTAGTTGCTTACTCTTGAGTAGAAATGCATTTGCACTCCAGAAATGAGCACCTTTGTAAAATGCGCCAAATTTGAACAGAACACATTGTTGGAGTGTCAGAATGCATAGATAGAAGGCAAATAAGCGTTCTATAGGTTCGTTTCGCTTAGTGGCTTACTCTTGAGTAGAACTGCATGTTCACTCCAGAAATAAGTACCTTCGTAAAATGAGCCAAATTGAAGCAGAACACATTGTTGGAGTGTCAGAATGCATAGATAGAAGGCAAATAAGCGTTCTATAGGTTTATTTCGTTTAGTTGCTTACTCTTGAGTAGAACTGCATGTTCACTCCAGAAATAAGCATCTTCGTAAAATGATCCAAATTGAAGCAGAAGACATTGTTGGAGTGTCAGAATGCATAGATAGAAGGCAAATAAGCGTTCTAGGGCTTTATTTCGCCTAGTTGCTTACTCTTGAGTAGAAATGCATCTGCACTCCAGAAATAAGCACCTTTGTAAAATGAGCGAAACTGAAGCAGAACACATTGTTGGAGTGTCAGAATGCGTAGATAGAAAGCAAAAAAGCGTTCTATAGGTTTATTTCGCTTAGTTGCTTACTCTTGAGTAGAACTGCATGTTCACTCCAGAAATAAACATCTTTGTAAAATAAGCCAAATTGAAGGAGAACACATTGTTGGAGTGTCAGGATGCGTAGACAGAAGGCAAATAAGCGTTCTATAGGTTCATTTCACTTAGTTGCTTACTCCTGAGTAGAACTGCATGTTCACTCCAGAAATAAGTACCTTTGTAAAATGAGACAAATTGAAGCAGAACACATTGTTGGAGTGTCAGAATGCATAGATAGAAGGCAAATAAGCGTTCTATGGCTTTATTTCGCTTAGTTGCTTACAATTGAGTAGAACTGCATGTTCACTCCAGGAATTAGCACCTTTGTAAAATGAGCCAAATTGAAGCAGAACACATTGTTGGAGTTTCAGAATGCATAGAGAGAAGGCAGATAAGCGTTCTATGACTTTATTTCGCTTAGTTGCTTACTCTTGAGTAGAACTGCATGTTCACTCCAGAAATAAGCATCTTTGTAAAATGAGCCAAGTTGAAGCAGAACACATTGTTGGAGTGTCAGAATGCATAGATAGAAGGCAAATAAGGGTTCTATAGGTTTATTTCGCTTAGTTGCTTACTCTTGAGTAGAATGGCATGTTCACTCCAGAAATAAGCATCTTTGTAAAATGAGCCAAATTGAAGCAGAACACATTGTTGGAGTGTCAGAATGCATAGATAGAAGGCAAATAAGCGTTCTATGGCTTTATGTCGCTTAGTTGCTTACTCTTGAGTAGAAATGCATCTGCACTCCAGAAATAAGCACCTTTGTAAAATGAGCCAAATTGAAGCAGAACACATTGTTGGAGTGTCAGAATGCATAGATAGAAGGCAAAAAAGCGTTCTATAGGTTTATTTCGCTTAGTTGCTTACTCTTGAGAAGAACTGCATGTTCACTCCAGGAATAAGCACCTTTGTCAAATGAGCCAAATTGAAGCAGAACACATTGTTGGAGTGTCAGAATGCATAGATAGAAGGCAAATAAGTGTTCTATGGCTTTATGTCGCTTAGTTGCTTACTCTTGAGTAGAAATGCATCTGCACTCCACAAAATAAGCAGCTTTGTAAAATGAGCCAAATTGAAGCAGAACACATTGTTGGAGTGTCAGAATAGAAGGCAAATAAGCGTTCTGTGGCTTTATTTCGCTTAGTTGCTTACTCTTGAGTAGAAATGCATCTGCACTCCAGAAATAAGCACCTTTGTAAAATGAGCCAAATTGAAGCAGAACACATTGTTGGAGTGTCAGAATGCATAGATAGAAGGCAAATAAGTGTTCTATAGTTTTATTTCGCTTAGTTGCTTACTCTTGAGTAGAACTGCATGTTCACTCCAGAAATAAGCATCTTTGTAAAATGAGCCAAATTGAAGCAGAACACATTGTTGGAGTGTCAGAATGCATAGATAGAAGGCAAATAAGTGTTCTATAGTTTTATTTCGCTTAGTTGCTTACTCTTGAGTAGAAATGCATCTGCACTCCAGAAATAAGCATCTTTGTAAAATGAGCCAAATTGAAGCAGAACACATTGTTGGAGTGTCAGAATGCATAGACAGAAGGCAAAAAAGCGTTTTATAGGTTTATTTCGCTTAGTTGCTTACTCTTGAGTAGAAATGCATCTGCACTCCAGAAATAAGCACCTTTGTAAAATGAGCCAAATTGAAGCAGAACACATTGTTGGAGTGTCAGAATGCATAGATAGAAGGCAAATAAGTGTTCTATAGTTTTATTTCGCTGAGTTGCTTACTCTTGAGTAGAACTGCATGTTCACTCCAGAAATAAGCATCTTTGTAAAATGAGCCAAATTGAAGCAGAACACATTGTTGGAGTGTCAGAATGCATAGATAGAAGGCAAATAAGCGTTCTATGGCTTTATGTCGCTTAGTTGCTTACTCTTGAGTAGAAATGCATTTGCACTCCAGAAATGAGCACCTTTGTAAAATGCGCCAAATTGGAACAGAACACATTGTTGGAGTGTCAGAATGCATAGATAGAAGGCAAATAAGCGTTCTATGGCTTTATTTCGCTTAGTTGCTTACTCTTGAGTAGAAATGCATCTGCACTCCAGAAATAAGCAACTTTGTAAGATGAGCGAAACTGAAGCAGAACACATTGTTGGAGTGTGAGAATGCATAGATAGAAGGCAAAAAAGCGTTCTATGGCTTTATTTCGCTTAGTTGCTTACTCTTGAGTCGAACTGCATATTCACTCCAGAAATAAGCACCTTTGTAAAATGAGACAAATTGAAGCAGAACACATTGTTGGAGTGTCAGAATGCATAGATAGAAGGCAAATAAGCGTTCTGTGGCTTTATTTCGCTTAGTTGCTTACTCTTGAGTAGAAATGCATCAGCACTCCAGAAATAAGCACCTTTGTAAAATGCGCCAAATTGGAGCAGAATACATTGTTGGAGTGTCAGAATGCATAGACAGAAGGCAAATAAGCGTTCTATGGCTTTATTTCGCTTAGTTGCTTACTCTTGAGTAGAAATGCATCTGCACTCCAGAAATAAGCATCTTTGTAAAATGAGCCAAATTGAGGCAGAACACATTGTTGGAGTGTCAGAATGCATAGCGAGAAGGCAAATAAGCGTTCTGTGGCTTTATTTCGCTTAGTTGCTTACTCTTGAGTAGAAATGCATCAGCACTCCAGAAATAAGCACCTTTGTAAAATTAGCCAAATTGAAGCAGAACACATTGTTGGAGTGTCAGAATGCATAGACAGAAGGCAAAAAAGCGTTCTATAGGTTTATTTCGTTTAGTTGCTTACTCTTGAGTAGAACTGCATGTTCACTCCAGAAATAAGCATCTTCGTAAAATGATCCAAATTGAAGCAGAAGACATTGTTGGAGTGTCAGAATGCATAGATAGAAGGCAAATAAGCGTTCTAGGGCTTTATTTCGCCTAGTTGCTTACTCTTGAGTAGAAATGCATCTGCACTCCAGAAATAAGCATCTTTGTAAAATGAGCCGAATTGAAGCAGAACACATTGTTGGAGTGTCAGAATGCATAGACAGAAGGCAAAAAAGCGTTGTATAGGTTTATTTCGCATAGTTGCTTACTCTTGAGTAGAAATGCATCTGCACTCCAGAAATAAGCACCTTTGTAAAATGAGCCAAATTGAAGCAGAACACATTGTTGGAGTGTCAGAATGCATAGATAGAAGGCAAATAAGTGTTCTATAGTTTTATTTCGCTTAGTTGCTTACTCTTGAGTAGAAATGCATCTGCACTCCAGAAATAAGCATCTTTGTAAAATGAGCCAAATTGAAGCAGAACACATTGTTGGAGTGTCAGAATGCATAGACAGAAGGCAAATAAGCGTTCTATGGCTTTATTTCGCTTAGTTGCTTACTCTTGAGTAGAACTGCATGTTCACTCCAGGAATAAGCACCTTTGTAAAATGAGCCAAATTGAAGCAGAACACATTGTTGGAGTGTCAGAATGCATAGATAGAAGGCAAATAAGCGTTCTATGGCTTTATGTCGCTTAGTTGCTTACTCTTGAGTAGAAATGCATTTGCACTCCAGAAATGAGCACCTTTGTAAAATGCGCCAAATTTGAACAGAACACATTGTTGGAGTGTCAGAATGCATAGATAGAAGGCAAATAAGCGTTCTATAGGTTCGTTTCGCTTAGTGGCTTACTCTTGAGTAGAACTGCATGTTCACTCCAGAAATAAGTACCTTCGTAAAATGAGCCAAATTGAAGCAGAACACATTGTTGGAGTGTCAGAATGCATAGATAGAAGGCAAATAAGCGTTCTATAGGTTTATTTCGTTTAGTTGCTTACTCTTGAGTAGAACTGCATGTTCACTCCAGAAATAAGCATCTTCGTAAAATGATCCAAATTGAAGCAGAAGACATTGTTGGAGTGTCAGAATGCATAGACAGAAGGCAAATAAGCGTTCTATAGGTTCATTTCACTTAGTTGCTTACTCCTGAATAGAACTGCATGTTCACTCCAGAAATAAGTACCTTTGTAAAATGAGCCAAATTGAAGCAGAACACATTGTTGGAGTGTCAGAATGCATAGATAGAAGGCAAATAAGCGTTCTATGGCTTTATTTCGCTTAGTTGCTTACAATTGAGTAGAACTGCATGTTCACTCCAGGAATTAGCACCTTTGTAAAATGAGCCAAATTGAAGCAGAACACATTGTTGGAGTTTCAGAATGCATAGAGAGAAGGCAGATAAGCGTTCTATGACTTTATTTCGCTTAGTTGCTTACTCTTGAGTAGAACTGCATGTTCACTCCAGAAATAAGCACCTTTGCAAAATGAGCCAAATTGAAGCAGAACACATTGTTGGAGTGTCAGAATGCATAGATAGAAGGCAAATAAGCGTTCTGTGGCTTTATTTCGCTTAGTTGCTTACTTTTGAGTAGAAATGCATCAGCACTCCAGAAATAAGCACCTTTGTAAAATGCGCCAAATTGGAGCAGAACACATTGTTGGAGTGTCAGAATGCATAGATAGAAGGCAAATAAGCGTTCTATGGCTTTATTTCGCTTAGTTGCTTACTCTTGAGTAGGAATGCATCTGCACTCCAGAAATAAGCATCTTTCTAAAATGAGGCAAATTGAGGCAGAACACATTGTTGGAGTGTCAGAATGCATAGATAGAAGGCAAATAAGCGTTCTATGGCTTTATTTCGCTTAGTTGTTTATTCTTTAGTAGAAATGCATCAGCACTCCAAAAATAAGCACCTTTGTAAAATGAGCCAAATTGAAGCAGAACACATTGTTGGAGTGTCAGAATGCATAGACAGAAGGCAAAAAAGCGTTCTATAGGTTTATTTCGTTTAGTTGCTTACTCTTGAGTAGAACTGCATCTGCACTCCAGAAATAAGCATCTTTGTAAAATGAGCCAAATTGAAGCAGAACACATTGTTGGAGTGTCAGAATGCATAGATAGAAGGCAAATAAGTGTTCTGTAGTTTTATTTCGCTTAGTTGCTTACTCTTGAGTAGAACTGCATGTTCACTCCAGAAATAAGCATCTTTGTAAAATGAGCCAAATTGAAGCAGAACACATTGTTGGAGTGTCAGAATGAATAGATAGAAGGCAAATAAGTGTTCAATAGTTTTATTTCGCTTAGTTGCTTACTCTTGAGTAGAACTGCATGTTCACTGCAGAAATAAGCATCTTTGTAAAATCAGCCAAATTGAAGCAGAACACAATGTTGGAGTGTCAGAATGCATAGAAAGAAGGCAAATAAGCGTTCTATAGGTTTATTTCGCTTAGTTGCTTACTCTTGAGTAGAACTGCATGTTCACTCCAGGAATAAGCACCTTTGTAAAATGAGCCAAATTGAAGCAGAACACATTGTTGGAGTGTCAGAATGCATAGATAGAAGGCAAATAAGCGTTCTATGGCTTTATGTCGCTTAGTTGCTTACTCTTGAGTAGAAATGCATTTGCACTCCAGAAATGAGCACCTTTGTAAAATGCGCCAAATTTGAACAGAACACATTGTTGGAGTGTCAGAATGCATAGATAGAAGGCAAATAAGCGTTCTATAGGTTCGTTTCGCTTAGTGGCTTACTCTTGAGTAGAACTGCATGTTCACTCCAGAAATAAGTACCTTCGTAAAATGAGCCAAATTGAAGCAGAACACATTGTTGGAGTGTCAGAATGCATAGATAGAAGGCAAATAAGCGTTCTATAGGTTTATTTCGTTTAGTTGCTTACTCTTGAGTAGAACTGCATGTTCACTCCAGAAATAAGCATCTTCGTAAAATGATCCAAATTGAAGCAGAAGACATTGTTGGAGTGTCAGAATGCATAGATAGAAGGCAAATAAGCGTTCTAGGGCTTTATTTCGCCTAGTTGCTTACTCTTGAGTAGAAATGCATCTGCACTCCAGAAATAAGCACCTTTGTAAAATGAGCGAAACTGAAGCAGAACACATTGTTGGAGTGTCAGAATGCGTAGATAGAAAGCAAAAAAGCGTTCTATAGGTTTATTTCGCTTAGTTGCTTACTCTTGAGTAGAACTGCATGTTCACTCCAGAAATAAACATCTTTGTAAAATCAGCCAAATTGAAGGAGAACACATTGTTGGAGTGTCAGGATGCGTAGATAGAAGGCAAATAAGCGTTCTATAGGTTCATTTCGCTTAGTTGCTTACTCTTGAGTAGAACTGCATGTTCACTCCAGGAATAAGCACCTTTGTAAAATGAGCCAAATTGAAGCAGAACACATTGTTGGAGTGTCAGAATGCATAGATAGAAGGCAAATAAGCGTTCTATGGCTTTATGTCGCTTAGTTGCTTACTCTTGAGTAGAAATGCATTTGCACTCCAGAAATGAGCACCTTTGTAAAATGCGCCAAATTTGAACAGAACACATTGTTGGAGTGTCAGAATGCATAGATAGAAGGCAAATAAGCGTTCTATAGGTTCGTTTCGCTTAGTGGCTTACTCTTGAGTAGAACTGCATGTTCACTCCAGAAATAAGTACCTTCGTAAAATGAGCCAAATTGAAGCAGAACACATTGTTGGAGTGTCAGAATGCATAGATAGAAGGCAAATAAGCGTTCTATAGGTTTATTTCGTTTAGTTGCTTACTCTTGAGTAGAACTGCATGTTCACTCCAGAAATAAGCATCTTCGTAAAATGATCCAAATTGAAGCAGAAGACATTGTTGGAGTGTCAGAATGCATAGATAGAAGGCAAATAAGCGTTCTAGGGCTTTATTTCGCCTAGTTGCTTACTCTTGAGTAGAAATGCATCTGCACTCCAGAAATAAGCACCTTTGTAAAATGAGCGAAACTGAAGCAGAACACATTGTTGGAGTGTCAGAATGCGTAGATAGAAAGCAAAAAAGCGTTCTATAGGTTTATTTCGCTTAGTTGCTTACTCTTGAGTAGAACTGCATGTTCACTCCAGAAATAAACATCTTTGTAAAATAACCCAAATTGAAGGAGAACACATTGTTGGAGTGTCAGGATGCGTAGATAGAAGGCAAATAAGCGTTCTATAGGTTCATTTCACTTAGTTGCTTACTCTTGAGTAGAAATGCATCTGCACTCCAGAAATAAGCATCTTTGTAAAATGAGCCAAATTGAAGCAGAACACATTGTTGGAGTGTCAGAATGCATAGATAAAAGGCAAATAAGTGTTCTATAGTTTTATTTCGCTTAGTTGCTTACTCTTGAGTAGAAATGCATCTGCACTCCAGAAATAAGCATCTTTGTAAAATGAGCCAAATTGAAGCAGAACACATTGTTGGAGTGTCAGAATGCATAGACAGAAGGCAAAAAAGCGTTTTATAGGTTTATTTCGCTTAGTTGCTTACTCTTGAGTAGAAATGCATCTGCACTCCAGAAATAAGCACCTTTGTAAAATGAGCCAAATTGAAGCAGAACACATTGTTGGAGTGTCAGAATGCATAGATAGAAGGCAAATAAGTGTTCTATAGTTTTATTTCGCTGAGTTGCTTACTCTTGAGTAGAACTGCATGTTCACTCCAGAAATAAGCATCTTTGTAAAATGAGCCAAATTGAAGCAGAACACATTGTTGGAGTGTCAGAATGCATAGATAGAAGGCAAATAAGCGTTCTATGGCTTTATGTCGCTTAGTTGCTTACTCTTGAGTAGAAATGCATTTGCACTCCAGAACTGAGCACCTTTGTAAAATGCGCCAAATTGGAACAGAACACATTGTTGGAGTATCAGAATGCATAGATAGAAGGCAAATAAGCGTTCTATGGCTTTATTTCGCTTAGTTGCTTACTCTTGAGTAGAAATGCATCTGCACTCCAGAAATAAGCAACTTTGTAAGATGAGCGAAACTGAAGCAGAACACATTGTTGGAGTGTGAGAATGCATAGATAGAAGGCAAAAAAGCGTTCTATGGCTTTATTTCGCTTAGTTGCTTACTCTTGAGTCGAACTGCATATTCACTCCAGAAATAAGCATCTTTGTAAAATCAGCCAAATTGAAGCAGAACACAATGTTGGAGTGTCAGAATGCATAGAAAGAAGGCAAATAAGCGTTCTATAGGTTTATTTCGCTTAGTTGCTTACTCTTGAGTAGAACTGCATGTTCACTCCAGGAATAAGCACCTTTGTAAAATGAGCCAAATTGAAGCAGAACACATTGTTGGAGTGTCAGAATGCATAGATAGAAGGCAAATAAGCGTTCTATGGCTTTATGTCGCTTAGTTGCTTACTCTTGAGTAGAAATGCATTTGCACTCCAGAAATGAGCACCTTTGTAAAATGCGCCAAATTTGAACAGAACACATTGTTGGAGTGTCAGAATGCATAGATAGAAGGCAAATAAGCGTTCTATAGGTTCGTTTCGCTTAGTGGCTTACTCTTGAGTAGAACTGCATGTTCACTCCAGAAATAAGTACCTTCGTAAAATGAGCCAAATTGAAGCAGAACACATTGTTGGAGTGTCAGAATGCATAGATAGAAGGCAAATAAGCGTTCTATAGGTTTATTTCGTTTAGTTGCTTACTCTTGAGTAGAACTGCATGTTCACTCCAGAAATAAGCATCTTCGTAAAATGATCCAAATTGAAGCAGAAGACATTGTTGGAGTGTCAGAATGCATAGATAGAAGGCAAATAAGCGTTCTAGGGCTTTATTTCGCCTAGTTGCTTACTCTTGAGTAGAAATGCATCTGCACTCCAGAAATAAGCACCTTTGTAAAATGAGCGAAACTGAAGCAGAACACATTGTTGGAGTGTCAGAATGCGTAGATAGAAAGCAAAAAAGCGTTCTATAGGTTTATTTCGCTTAGTTGCTTACTCTTGAGTAGAACTGCATGTTCACTCCAGAAATAAACATCTTTGTAAAATAACCCAAATTGAAGGAGAACACATTGTTGGAGTGTCAGGATGCGTAGATAGAAGGCAAATAAGCGTTCTATAGGTTCATTTCACTTAGTTGCTTACTCTTGAGTAGAAATGCATCTGCACTCCAGAAATAAGCATCTTTGTAAAATGAGCCAAATTGAAGCAGAACACATTGTTGGAGTGTCAGAATGCATAGATAGAAGGCAAATAAGTGTTCTATAGTTTTATTTCGCTTAGTTGCTTACTCTTGAGTAGAAATGCATCTGCACTCCAGAAATAAGCATCTTTGTAAAATTAGCCAAATTGAAGCAGAACACATTGTTGGAGTGTCAGAATGCATAGACAGAAGGCAAAAAAGCGTTTTATAGGTTTATTTCGCTTAGTTGCTTACTCTTGAGTAGAAATGCATCTGCACTCCAGAAATAAGCACCTTTGTAAAATGAGCCAAATTGAAGCAGAACACATTGTTGGAGTGTCAGAATGCATAGATAGAAGGCAAATAAGTGTTCTATAGTTTTATTTCGCTGAGTTGCTTACTCTTGAGTAGAACTGCATGTTCACTCCAGAAATAAGCATCTTTGTAAAATGAGCCAAATTGAAGCAGAACACATTGTTGGAGTGTCAGAATGCATAGATAGAAGGCAAATAAGCGTTCTATGGCTTTATGTCGCTTAGTTGCTTACTCTTGAGTAGAAATGCATTTGCACTCCAGAAATGAGCACCTTTGTAAAATGCGCCAAATTGGAACAGAACACATTGTTGGAGTGTCAGAATGCATAGATAGAAGGCAAATAAGCGTTCTATGGCTTTATTTCGCTTAGTTGCTTACTCTTGAGTAGAAATGCATCTGCACTCCAGAAATAAGCAACTTTGTAAGATGAGCGAAACTGAAGCAGAACACATTGTTGGAGTGTGAGAATGCATAGATAGAAGGCAAAAAAGCGTTCTATGGCTTTATTTCGCTTAGTTGCTTACTCTTGAGTCGAACTGCATATTCACTCCAGAAATAAGCACCTTTGTAAAATGAGACAAATTGAAGCAGAACACATTGTTGGAGTGTCAGAATGCATAGACAGAAGGCAAAAAAGCGTTTTATAGGTTTATTTCGCTTAGTTGCTTACTCTTGAGTAGAAATGCATCTGCACTCCAGAAATAAGCATCTTTGTAAAATGAGCCAAATTGAAGCAGAACACATTGTTGGAGTGTCAGAATGCATAGATAGAAGGCAAATAAGTGTTCTGTAGTTTTATTTCGCTTAGTTGCTTACTCTTGAGTAGAACTGCATGTTCACTCCAGAAATAAGCATCTTTGTAAAATGAGCCAAATTGAAGCAGAACACATTGTTGGAGTGTCAGAATGAATAGATAGGAGGCAAATAAGTGTTCAATAGTTTTATTTTGCTTAGTTGCTTACTCTTGAGTAGAACTGCATGTTCACTGCAGGAATAAGCACCTTTGTAAAATGAGCCAAATTGAAGCAGAACACATTGTTGGAGTGTCAGAATGCATAGATAGAAGGCAAATAAGCGTTCTATGGCTTTATGTCGCTTAGTTGCTTACTCTTGA
Organism: Zootoca vivipara; assembly: GCF_963506605.1. Taxonomy (NCBI): domain Eukaryota; kingdom Metazoa; phylum Chordata; class Lepidosauria; order Squamata; family Lacertidae; genus Zootoca; species Zootoca vivipara. The sequence goes on from NC_083286.1 coordinate 2,367,619, forward strand.
GTAGAAATGCATTTGCACTCCAGAAATGAGCACCTTTGTAAAATGCGCCAAATTTGAACAGAACACATTGTTGGAGTGTCAGAATGCATAGATAGAAGGCAAATAAGCGTTCTATAGGTTCGTTTCGCTTAGTGGCTTACTCTTGAGTAGAACTGCATGTTCACTCCAGATATAAGTACCTTCGTAAAATGAGCCAAATTGAAGCAGAACACATTGTTGGAGTGTCAGAATGCATAGATAGAAGGCAAATAAGCGTTCTATGGCTTTATTTCGCTTAGTTGCTTACTCTTGAGTAGAAATGCATCTGCACTCCAGAAATGAGCACCTTTGTAAAATGCGCCAAATTGGAGCAGAACACATTGTTGGAGTGTCAGAATGCATAGATAGAAGGCAAATAAGCGTTCTGTGGCTTTATTTCGCTTAGTTGCTTACTCTTGAGTAGAAATGCATCAGCACTCCAGAAATAAGCACCTTTGTAAAATGCGCCAAATTGGAGCAGAACACATTGTTGGAGTGTCAGAATGCATAGATAGAAGGCAAATAAGCGTTCTATGGCTTTATTTCGCTTAGTTGCTTACTCTTGAGTAGAAATGCATCTGCACTCTAGAAATAAGCACCTTTGTAAAATGAGCGAAACTGAAGCAGAACACATTGTTGGAGTGTCAGAATGCGTAGATAGAAAGCAAAAAAGCGTTCTATAGGTTTATTTCGCTTAGTTGCTTACTCTTGAGTAGAACTGCATGTTCACTCCAGAAATAAACATCTTTGTAAAATCAGCCAAATTGAAGCAGAACACAATGTTGGAGTGTCAGAATCCATAGAAAGAAGGCAAATAAGCGTTCTATAGGTTTATTTCGCTTAGTTGCTTACTCTTGAGTAGAACTGCATGTTCACTCCAGGAATAAGCACCTTTGTAAAATGAGCCAAATTGAAGCAGAACACATTGTTGGAGTGTCAGAATGCATAGATAGAAGGCAAATAAGCGTTCTATGGCTTTATGTCGCTTAGTTGCTTACTCTTGAGTAGAAATGCATTTGCACTCCAGAAATGAGCACCTTTGTAAAATGCGCCAAATTTGAACAGAACACATTGTTGGAGTGTCAGAATGCATAGATAGAAGGCAAATAAGCGTTCTATAGGTTCGTTTCGCTTAGTGGCTTACTCTTGAGTAGAACCGCATGTTCACTCCAGAAATAAGTACCTTCGTAAAATGAGCCAAATTGAAGCAGAACACATTGTTGGAGTGTCAGAATGCATAGATAGAAGGCAAATAAGCGTTCTATAGGTTTATTTCGTTTAGTTGCTTACTCTTGAGTAGAACTGCATGTTCACTCCAGAAATAAGCATCTTCGTAAAATGATCCAAATTGAAGCAGAAGACATTGTTGGAGTGTCAGAATGCATAGATAGAAGGCAAATAAGCGTTCTAGGGCTTTATTTCGCCTAGTTGCTTACTCTTGAGTAGAAATGCATCTGCACTCCAGAAATAAGCACCTTTGTAAAATGAGCGAAACTGAAGCAGAACACATTGTTGGAGTGTCAGAATGCGTAGATAGAAAGCAAAAAAGCGTTCTATAGGTTTATTTCGCTTAGTTGCTTACTCTTGAGTAGAACTGCATGTTCACTCCAGAAATAAACATCTTTGTAAAATAACCCAAATTGAAGGAGAACACATTGTTGGAGTGTCAGGATGCGTAGATAGAAGGCAAATAAGCGTTCTATAGGTTCATTTCACTTAGTTGCTTACTCTTGAGTAGAAATGCATCTGCACTCCAGAAATAAGCATCTTTGTAAAATGAGCCAAATTGAAGCAGAACACATTGTTGGAGTGTCAGAATGCATAGATAGAAGGCAAATAAGTGTTCTATAGTTTTATTTCGCTTAGTTGCTTACTCTTGAGTAGAAATGCATCTGCACTCCAGAAATAAGCATCTTTGTAAAATGAGCCAAATTGAAGCAGAACACATTGTTGGAGTGTCAGAATGCATAGACAGAAGGCAAAAAAGCGTTTTATAGGTTTATTTCGCTTAGTTGCTTACTCTTGAGTAGAAATGCATCTGCACTCCAGAAATAAGCACCTTTGTAAAATGAGCCAAATTGAAGCAGAACACATTGTTGGAGTGTCAGAATGCATAGATAGAAGGCAAATAAGTGTTCTATAGTTTTATTTCGCTGAGTTGCTTACTCTTGAGTAGAACTGCATGTTCACTCCAGAAATAAGCATCTTTGTAAAATGAGCCAAATTGAAGCAGAACACATTGTTGGAGTGTCAGAATGCATAGATAGAAGGCAAATAAGCGTTCTATGGCTTTATGTCGCTTAGTTGCTTACTCTTGAGTAGAAATGCATTTGCACTCCAGAAATGAGCACCTTTGTAAAATGCGCCAAATTGGAACAGAACACATTGTTGGAGTGTCAGAATGCATAGATAGAAGGCAAATAAGCGTTCTATGGCTTTATTTCGCTTAGTTGCTTACTCTTGAGTAGAAATGCATCTGCACTCCAGAAATAAGCAACTTTGTAAGATGAGCGAAACTGAAGCAGAACACATTGTTGGAGTGTGAGAATGCATAGATAGAAGGCAAAAAAGCGTTCTATGGCTTTATTTCGCTTAGTTGCTTACTCTTGAGTCGAACTGCATATTCACTCCAGAAATAAGCATCTTTGTAAAATCAGCCAAATTGAAGCAGAACACAATGTTGGAGTGTCAGAATGCATAGAAAGAAGGCAAATAAGCGTTCTATAGGTTTATTTCGCTTAGTTGCTTACTCTTGAGTAGAACTGCATGTTCACTCCAGGAATAAGCACCTTTGTAAAATGAGCCAAATTGAAGCAGAACACATTGTTGGAGTGTCAGAATGCATAGATAGAAGGCAAATAAGCGTTCTATGGCTTTATGTCGCTTAGTTGCTTACTCTTGAGTAGAAATGCATTTGCACTCCAGAAATGAGCACCTTTGTAAAATGCGCCAAATTTGAACAGAACACATTGTTGGAGTGTCAGAATGCATAGATAGAAGGCAAATAAGCGTTCTATAGGTTCGTTTCGCTTAGTGGCTTACTCTTGAGTAGAACTGCATGTTCACTCCAGAAATAAGTACCTTCGTAAAATGAGCCAAATTGAAGCAGAACACATTGTTGGAGTGTCAGAATGCATAGATAGAAGGCAAATAAGCGTTCTATAGGTTTATTTCGTTTAGTTGCTTACTCTTGAGTAGAACTGCATGTTCACTCCAGAAATAAGCATCTTCGTAAAATGATCCAAATTGAAGCAGAAGACATTGTTGGAGTGTCAGAATGCATAGATAGAAGGCAAATAAGCGTTCTAGGGCTTTATTTCGCCTAGTTGCTTACTCTTGAGTAGAAATGCATCTGCACTCCAGAAATAAGCACCTTTGTAAAATGAGCGAAACTGAAGCAGAACACATTGTTGGAGTGTCAGAATGCGTAGATAGAAAGCAAAAAAGCGTTCTATAGGTTTATTTCGCTTAGTTGCTTACTCTTGAGTAGAACTGCATGTTCACTCCAGAAATAAACATCTTTGTAAAATAACCCAAATTGAAGGAGAACACATTGTTGGAGTGTCAGGATGCGTAGATAGAAGGCAAATAAGCGTTCTATAGGTTCATTTCACTTAGTTGCTTACTCTTGAGTAGAAATGCATCTGCACTCCAGAAATAAGCATCTTTGTAAAATGAGCCAAATTGAAGCAGAACACATTGTTGGAGTGTCAGAATGCATAGATAGAAGGCAAATAAGTGTTCTATAGTTTTATTTCGCTTAGTTGCTTACTCTTGAGTAGAAATGCATCTGCACTCCAGAAATAAGCATCTTTGTAAAATGAGCCAAATTGAAGCAGAACACATTGTTGGAGTGTCAGAATGCATAGACAGAAGGCAAAAAAGCGTTTTATAGGTTTATTTCGCTTAGTTGCTTACTCTTGAGTAGAAATGCATCTGCACTCCAGAAATAAGCACCTTTGTAAAATGAGCCAAATTGAAGCAGAACACATTGTTGGAGTGTCAGAATGCATAGATAGAAGGCAAATAAGTGTTCTATAGTTTTATTTCGCTGAGTTGCTTACTCTTGAGTAGAACTGCATGTTCACTCCAGAAATAAGCATCTTTGTAAAATGAGCCAAATTGAAGCAGAACACATTGTTGGAGTGTCAGAATGCATAGATAGAAGGCAAATAAGCGTTCTATGGCTTTATGTCGCTTAGTTGCTTACTCTTGAGTAGAAATGCATTTGCACTCCAGAAATGAGCACCTTTGTAAAATGCGCCAAATTGGAACAGAACACATTGTTGGAGTGTCAGAATGCATAGATAGAAGGCAAATAAGCGTTCTATGGCTTTATTTCGCTTAGTTGCTTACTCTTGAGTAGAAATGCATCTGCACTCCAGAAATAAGCAACTTTGTAAGATGAGCGAAACTGAAGCAGAACACATTGTTGGAGTGTGAGAATGCATAGATAGAAGGCAAAAAAGCGTTCTATGGCTTTATTTCGCTTAGTTGCTTACTCTTGAGTCGAACTGCATATTCACTCCAGAAATAAGCACCTTTGTAAAATGAGACAAATTGAAGCAGAACACATTGTTGGAGTGTCAGAATGCATAGACAGAAGGCAAAAAAGCGTTTTATAGGTTTATTTCGCTTAGTTGCTTACTCTTGAGTAGAAATGCATCTGCACTCCAGAAATAAGCATCTTTGTAAAATGAGCCAAATTGAAGCAGAACACATTGTTGGAGTGTCAGAATGCATAGATAGAAGGCAAATAAGTGTTCTGTAGTTTTATTTCGCTTAGTTGCTTACTCTTGAGTAGAACTGCATGTTCACTCCAGAAATAAGCATCTTTGTAAAATGAGCCAAATTGAAGCAGAACACATTGTTGGAGTGTCAGAATGAATAGATAGGAGGCAAATAAGTGTTCAATAGTTTTATTTTGCTTAGTTGCTTACTCTTGAGTAGAACTGCATGTTCACTGCAGGAATAAGCACCTTTGTAAAATGAGCCAAATTGAAGCAGAACACATTGTTGGAGTGTCAGAATGCATAGATAGAAGGCAAATAAGCGTTCTATGGCTTTATGTCGCTTAGTTGCTTACTCTTGAGTAGAAATGCATTTGCACTCCAGAAATGAGCACCTTTGTAAAATGCGCCAAATTTGAACAGAACACATTGTTGGAGTGTCAGAATGCATAGATAGAAGGCAAATAAGCGTTCTATAGGTTCGTTTCGCTTAGTGGCTTACTCTTGAGTAGAACTGCATGTTCACTCCAGATATAAGTACCTTCGTAAAATGAGCCAAATTGAAGCAGAACACATTGTTGGAGTGTCAGAATGCATAGATAGAAGGCAAATAAGCGTTCTATGGCTTTATTTCGCTTAGTTGCTTACTCTTGAGTAGAAATGCATCTGCACTCCAGAAATGAGCACCTTTGTAAAATGCGCCAAATTGGAGCAGAACACATTGTTGGAGTGTCAGAATGCATAGATAGAAGGCAAATAAGCGTTCTGTGGCTTTATTTCGCTTAGTTGCTTACTCTTGAGTAGAAATGCATCAGCACTCCAGAAATAAGCACCTTTGTAAAATGCGCCAAATTGGAGCAGAACACATTGTTGGAGTGTCAGAATGCATAGATAGAAGGCAAATAAGCGTTCTATGGCTTTATTTCGCTTAGTTGCTTACTCTTGAGTAGGAATGCATCTGCACTCCAGAAATAAGCATCTTTCTAAAATGAGGCAAATTGAGGCAGAACACATTGTTGGAGTGTCAGAATGCATAGATAGAAGGCAAATAAGCGTTCTATAGGTTTATTTCGCTTAGTTGCTTACTCTTGAGAAGAACTGCATGTTCACTCCAGGAATAAGCACCTTTGTCAAATGAGCCAAATTGAAGCAGAACACATTGTTGGAGTGTCAGAATGCATAGATAGAAGGCAAATAAGCGTTCTATGGCTTTATGTCGCTTAGTTGCTTACTCTTGAGTAGAAATGCATCTGCACTCCACAAAATAAGCATCTTTGTAAAATGAGCCAAATTGAAGCAGAACACATTGTTGGAGTGTCAGAATAGAAGGCAAATAAGCGTTCTGTGGCTTTATTTCGCTTAGTTGCTTACTCTTGAGTAGAAATGCATCTGCACTCCAGAAATAAGAATCTTTGTAAAATGAGCCAAATTGAAGCAGAACACATTGTTGGAGTGTCAGAATGCATAGACAGAAGGCAAAAAAGCGTTTTATAGGTTTATTTCGCTTAGTTGCTTACTCTTGAGTAGAAATGCATCTGCACTCCAGAAATAAGCACCTTTGTAAAATGAGCCAAATTGAAGCAGAACACATTGTTGGAGTGTCAGAATGCATAGATAGAAGGCAAATAAGTGTTCTATAGTTTTATTTCGCTTAGTTGCTTACTCTTGAGTAGAACTGCATGTTCACTCCAGAAATAAGCATCTTTGTAAAATGAGCCAAATTGAAGCAGAACACATTGTTGGAGTGTCAGAATGCATAGATAGAAGGCAAAAAAGTGTTCTATAGTTTTATTTCGCTTAGTTGCTTACTCTTGAGTAGAAATGCATCTGCACTCCAGAAATAAGCATCTTTGTAAAATGAGCCAAATTGAAGCAGAACACATTGTTGGAGTGTCAGAATGCATAGACAGAAGGCAAAAAAGCGTTTTATAGGTTTATTTCGCTTAGTTGCTTACTCTTGAGTAGAAATGCATCTGCACTCCAGAAATAAGCACCTTTGTAAAATGAGCCAAATTGAAGCAGAACACATTGTTGGAGTGTCAGAATGCATAGATAGAAGGCAAATAAGTGTTCTATAGTTTTATTTCGCTGAGTTGCTTACTCTTGAGTAGAACTGCATGTTCACTCCAGAAATAAGCATCTTTGTAAAATGAGCCAAATTGAAGCAGAACACATTGTTGGAGTGTCAGAATGCATAGATAGAAGGCAAATAAGCGTTCTATGGCTTTATGTCGCTTAGTTGCTTACTCTTGAGTAGAAATGCATTTGCACTCCAGAAATGAGCACCTTTGTAAAATGCGCCAAATTGGAACAGAACACATTGTTGGAGTGTCAGAATGCATAGATAGAAGGCAAATAAGCGTTCTATAGGTTCGTTTCGCTTAGTGGCTTACTCTTGAGTAGAACTGCATGTTCACTCCAGATATAAGTACCTTCGTAAAATGAGCCAAATTGAAGCAGAACACATTGTTGGAGTGTCAGAATGCATAGATAGAAGGCAAATAAGCATTCTATGGCTTTATTTCGCTTAGTTGCTTACTCTTGAGTAGAAATGCATCTGCACTCCAGAAATGAGCACCTTTGTAAAATGCGCCAAATTGGAGCAGAACACATTGTTGGAGTGTCAGAATGCATAGATAGAAGGCAAATAAGCGTTCTGTGGCTTTATTTCGCTTAGTTGCTTACTCTTGAGTAGAAATGCATCAGCACTCCAGAAATAAGCACCTTTGTAAAATGCGCCAAATTGGAGCAGAACACATTGTTGGAGTGTCAGAATGCATAGATAGAAGGCAAATAAGCGTTCTATGGCTTTATTTCGCTTAGTTGCTTACTCTTGAGTAGGAATGCATCTGCACTCCAGAAATAAGCATCTTTCTAAAATGAGGCAAATTGAGGCAGAACACATTGTTGGAGTGTCAGAATGCATAGATAGAAGGCAAATAAGCGTTCTATAGGTTTATTTCGCTTAGTTGCTTACTCTTGAGTAGAAATGCATCTGCACTCCACAAAATAAGCATCTTTGTAAAATGAGCCAAATTGAAGCAGAACACATTGTTGGAGTGTCAGAATAGAAGGCAAATAAGCGTTCTGTGGCTTTATTTCGCTTAGTTGCTTACTCTTGAGTAGAAATGCATCTGCACTCCAGAAATAAGAATCTTTGTAAAATGAGCCAAATTGAAGCAGAACACATTGTTGGAGTGTCAGAATGCATAGACAGAAGGCAAAAAAGCGTTTTATAGGTTTATTTCGCTTAGTTGCTTACTCTTGAGTAGAAATGCATCTGCACTCCAGAAATAAGCACCTTTGTAAAATGAGCCAAATTGAAGCAGAACACATTGTTGGAGTGTCAGAATGCATAGATAGAAGGCAAATAAGTGTTCTATAGTTTTATTTCGCTTAGTTGCTTACTCTTGAGTAGAACTGCATGTTCACTCCAGAAATAAGCATCTTTGTAAAATGAGCCAAATTGAAGCAGAACACATTGTTGGAGTGTCAGAATGCATAGATAGAAGGCAAATAAGTGTTCTATAGTTTTATTTCGCTTAGTTGCTTACTCTTGAGTAGAAATGCATCTGCACTCCAGAAATAAGCATCTTTGTAAAATGAGCCAAATTGAAGCAGAACACATTGTTGGAGTGTCAGAATGCATAGACAGAAGGCAAAAAAGCGTTTTATAGGTTTATTTCGCTTAGTTGCTTACTCTTGAGTAGAAATGCATCTGCACTCCAGAAATAAGCACCTTTGTAAAATGAGCCAAATTGAAGCAGAACACATTGTTGGAGTGTCAGAATGCATAGATAGAAGGCAAATAAGTGTTCTATAGTTTTATTTCGCTGAGTTGCTTACTCTTGAGTAGAACTGCATGTTCACTCCAGAAATAAGCATCTTTGTAAAATGAGCCAAATTGAAGCAGAACACATTGTTGGAGTGTCAGAATGCATAGATAGAAGGCAAATAAGCGTTCTATGGCTTTATGTCGCTTAGTTGCTTACTCTTGAGTAGAAATGCATTTGCACTCCAGAAATGAGCACCTTTGTAAAATGCGCCAAATTGGAACAGAACACATTGTTGGAGTGTCAGAATGCATAGATAGAAGGCAAATAAGCGTTCTATGGCTTTATTTCGCTTAGTTGCTTACTCTTGAGTAGAAATGCATCTGCACTCCAGAAATAAGCATCTTTGTAAAATAAGCCAAATTGAAGGAGAACACATTGTTGGAGTGTCAGGATGCGTAGACAGAAGGCAAATAAGCGTTCTATAGGTTCATTTCACTTAGTTGCTTACTCCTGAGTAGAACTGCATGTTCACTCCAGAAATAAGTACCTTTGTAAAATGAGCCAAATTGAAGCAGAACACATTGTTGGAGTGTCAGAATGCATAGATAGAAGGCAAATAAGCGTTCTATGGCTTTATTTCGCTTAGTTGCTTACAATTGAGTAGAACTGCATGTTCACTCCAGGAATTAGCACCTTTGTAAAATGAGCCAAATTGAAGCAGAACACATTGTTGGAGTTTCAGAATGCATAGAGAGAAGGCAGATAAGCGTTCTATGACTTTATTTCGCTTAGTTGCTTACTCTTGAGTAGAACTGCATGTTCACTCCAGAAATAAGCATCTTTGTAAAATGAGCCAAGTTGAAGCAGAACACATTGTTGGAGTGTCAGAATGCATAGATAGAAGGCAAATAAGGGTTCTATAGGTTTATTTCGCTTAGTTGCTTACTCTTGAGTAGAAATGCATCTGCTCTCCAGAAATAAGCATCTTTGTAAAATGAGCCAAATTGAAGCAGAACACATTGTTGGAGTGTCAGAATGCATAGACAGAAGGCAAAAAAGCGTTTTATAGGTTTATTTCGCTTAGTTGCTTACTCTTGAGTAGAAATGCATCTGCACTCCAGAAATAAGCATCTTTGTAAAATGAGCCAAATTGAAGCAGAACACATTGTTGGAGTGTCAGAATGCATAGATAGAAGGCAAATAAGTGTTCTGTAGTTTTATTTCGCTTAGTTGCTTACTCTTGAGTAGAACTGCATGTTCACTCCAGAAATAAGCATCTTTGTAAAATGAGCCAAATTGAAGCAGAACACATTGTTGGAGTGTCAGAATGAATAGATAGGAGGCAAATAAGTGTTCAATAGTTTTATTTTGCTTAGTTGCTTACTCTTGAGTAGAACTGCATGTTCACTGCAGGAATAAGCACCTTTGTAAAATGAGCCAAATTGAAGCAGAACACATTGTTGGAGTGTCAGAATGCATAGATAGAAGGCAAATAAGCGTTCTATGGCTTTATGTCGCTTAGTTGCTTACTCTTGAGTAGAAATGCATTTGCACTCCAGAAATGAGCACCTTTGTAAAATGCGCCAAATTTGAACAGAACACATTGTTGGAGTGTCAGAATGCATAGATAGAAGGCAAATAAGCGTTCTATAGGTTCGTTTCGCTTAGTGGCTTACTCTTGAGTAGAACTGCATGTTCACTCCAGAAATAAGTACCTTCGTAAAATGAGCCAAATTGAAGCAGAACACATTGTTGGAGTGTCAGAATGCATAGATAGAAGGCAAATAAGCGTTCTATGGCTTTATTTCGCTTAGTTGCTTACTCTTGAGTAGAAATGCATCTGCACTCCAGAAATGAGCACCTTTGTAAAATGCGCCAAATTGGAGCAGAACACATTGTTGGAGTGTCAGAATGCATAGATAGAAGGCAAATAAGCGTTCTATGGCTTTATTTCGCTTAGTTGCTTACTCTTGAGTAGGAATGCATCTGCACTCCAGAAATAAGCATCTTTCTAAAATGAGGCAAATTGAGGCAGAACACATTGTTGGAGTGTCAGAATGCATAGATAGAAGGCAAATAAGCGTTCTATGGCTTTATTTCGCTTAGTTGTTTATTCTTTAGTAGAAATGCATCAGCACTCCAAAAATAAGCACCTTTGTAAAATGAGCCAAATTGAAGCAGAACACATTGTTGGAGTGTCAGAATGCATAGACAGAAGGCAAAAAAGCGTTCTATAGGTTTATTTCGTTTAGTTGCTTACTCTTGAGTAGAACTGCATCTGCACTCCAGAAATAAGCATCTTTGTAAAATGAGCCAAATTGAAGCAGAACACATTGTTGGAGTGTCAGAATGCATAGATAGAAGGCAAATAAGTGTTCTGTAGTTTTATTTCGCTTAGTTGCTTACTCTTGAGTAGAACTGCATGTTCACTCCAGAAATAAGCATCTTTGTAAAATGAGCCAAATTGAAGCAGAACACATTGTTGGAGTGTCAGAATGAATAGATAGAAGGCAAATAAGTGTTCAATAGTTTTATTTCGCTTAGTTGCTTACTCTTGAGTAGAACTGCATGTTCACTGCAGAAATAAGCATCTTTGTAAAATCAGCCAAATTGAAGCAGAACACAATGTTGGAGTGTCAGAATGCATAGAAAGAAGGCAAATAAGCGTTCTATAGGTTTATTTCGCTTAGTTGCTTACTCTTGAGTAGAACTGCATGTTCACTCCAGGAATAAGCACCTTTGTAAAATGAGCCAAATTGAAGCAGAACACATTGTTGGAGTGTCAGAATGCATAGATAGAAGGCAAATAAGCGTTCTATGGCTTTATGTCGCTTAGTTGCTTACTCTTGAGTAGAAATGCATTTGCACTCCAGAAATGAGCACCTTTGTAAAATGCGCCAAATTTGAACAGAACACATTGTTGGAGTGTCAGAATGCATAGATAGAAGGCAAATAAGCGTTCTATAGGTTCGTTTCGCTTAGTGGCTTACTCTTGAGTAGAACTGCATGTTCACTCCAGAAATAAGTACCTTCGTAAAATGAGCCAAATTGAAGCAGAACACATTGTTGGAGTGTCAGAATGCATAGATAGAAGGCAAATAAGCGTTCTATAGGTTTATTTCGTTTAGTTGCTTACTCTTGAGTAGAACTGCATGTTCACTCCAGAAATAAGCATCTTCGTAAAATGATCCAAATTGAAGCAGAAGACATTGTTGGAGTGTCAGAATGCATAGATAGAAGGCAAATAAGCGTTCTAGGGCTTTATTTCGCCTAGTTGCTTACTCTTGAGTAGAAATGCATCTGCACTCCAGAAATAAGCACCTTTGTAAAATGAGCGAAACTGAAGCAGAACACATTGTTGGAGTGTCAGAATGCGTAGATAGAAAGCAAAAAAGCGTTCTATAGGTTTATTTCGCTTAGTTGCTTACTCTTGAGTAGAACTGCATGTTCACTCCAGAAATAAACATCTTTGTAAAATAAGCCAAATTGAAGGAGAACACATTGTTGGAGTGTCAGGATGCGTAGACAGAAGGCAAATAAGCGTTCTATACGTTCATTTCACTTAGTTGCTTACTCCTGAGTAGAACTGCATGTTCACTCCAGAAATAAGTACCTTTGTAAAATGAGCCAAATTGAAGCAGAACACATTGTTGGAGTGTCAGAATGCATAGATAGAAGGCAAATAAGCGTTCTATGGCTTTATTTCGCTTAGTTGCTTACAATTGAGTAGAACTGCATGTTCACTCCAGGAATTAGCACCTTTGTAAAATGAGCCAAATTGAAGCAGAACACATTGTTGGAGTTTCAGAATGCATAGAGAGAAGGCAGATAAGCGTTCTATGACTTTATTTCGCTTAGTTGCTTACTCTTGAGTAGAACTGCATGTTCACTCCAGAAATAAGCATCTTTGTAAAATGAGCCAAGTTGAAGCAGAACACATTGTTGGAGTGTCAGAATGCATAGATAGAAGGCAAATAAGGGTTCTATAGGTTTATTTCGCTTAGTTGCTTACTCTTGAGTAGAATGGCATGTTCACTCCAGAAATAAGCATCTTTGTAAAATGAGCCAAATTGAAGCAGAACACATTGTTGGAGTGTCAGAATGCATAGATAGAAGGCAAATAAGCGTTCTATGGCTTTATGTCGCTTAGTTGCTTACTCTTGAGTAGAAATGCATCTGCACTCCAGAAATAAGCACCTTTGTAAAATGAGCCAAATTGAAGCAGAACACATTGTTGGAGTGTCAGAATGCATAGATAGAAGGCAAAAAAGCGTTCTATAGGTTTATTTCGCTTAGTTGCTTACTCTTGAGAAGAACTGCATGTTCACTCCAGGAATAAGCACCTTTGTCAAATGAGCCAAATTGAAGCAGAACACATTGTTGGAGTGTCAGAATGCATAGATAGAAGGCAAATAAGCGTTCTATGGCTTTATGTCGCTTAGTTGCTTACTCTTGAGTAGAAATGCATCTGCACTCCACAAAATAAGCAGCTTTGTAAAATGAGCCAAATTGAAGCAGAACACATTGTTGGAGTGTCAGAATAGAAGGCAAATAAGCGTTCTGTGGCTTTATTTCGCTTAGTTGCTTACTCTTGAGTAGAAATGCATCTGCACTCCAGAAATAAGCACCTTTGTAAAATGAGCCAAATTGAAGCAGAACACATTGTTGGAGTGTCAGAATGCATAGATAGAAGGCAAATAAGTGTTCTATAGTTTTATTTCGCTTAGTTGCTTACTCTTGAGTAGAACTGCATGTTCACTCCAGAAATAAGCATCTTTGTAAAATGAGCCAAATTGAAGCAGAACACATTGTTGGAGTGTCAGAATGCATAGATAGAAGGCAAATAAGTGTTCTATAGTTTTATTTCGCTTAGTTGCTTACTCTTGAGTAGAAATGCATCTGCACTCCAGAAATAAGCATCTTTGTAAAATGAGCCAAATTGAAGCAGAACACATTGTTGGAGTGTCAGAATGCATAGACAGAAGGCAAAAAAGCGTTTTATAGGTTTATTTCGCTTAGTTGCTTACTCTTGAGTAGAAATGCATCTGCACTCCAGAAATAAGCACCTTTGTAAAATGAGCCAAATTGAAGCAGAACACATTGTTGGAGTGTCAGAATGCATAGATAGAAGGCAAATAAGTGTTCTATAGTTTTATTTCGCTGAGTTGCTTACTCTTGAGTAGAACTGCATGTTCACTCCAGAAATAAGCATCTTTGTAAAATGAGCCAAATTGAAGCAGAACACATTGTTGGAGTGTCAGAATGCATAGATAGAAGGCAAATAAGCGTTCTATGGCTTTATGTCGCTTAGTTGCTTACTCTTGAGTAGAAATGCATTTGCACTCCAGAAATGAGCACCTTTGTAAAATGCGCCAAATTGGAACAGAACACATTGTTGGAGTGTCAGAATGCATAGATAGAAGGCAAATAAGCGTTCTATGGCTTTATTTCGCTTAGTTGCTTACTCTTGAGTAGAAATGCATCTGCACTCCAGAAATAAGCACCTTTGTAAGATGAGCGAAACTGAAGCAGAACACATTGTTGGAGTGTCAGAATGCATAGATAGAAGGCAAAAAAGCGTTCTATGGCTTTATTTCGCTTAGTTGCTTACTCTTGAGTCGAACTGCATATTCACTCCAGAAATAAGCACCTTTGTCAAATGAGCCAAATTGAAGCAGAACACATTGTTGGAGTGTCAGAATGCATAGATAGAAGGCAAATAAGCGTTCTGTGGCTTTATTTCGCTTAGTTGCTTACTCTTGAGTAGAAATGCATCAGCACTCCAGAAATAAGCACCTTTGTAAAATGCGCCAAATTGGAGCAGAATACATTGTTGGAGTGTCAGAATGCATAGACAGAAGGCAAATAAGCGTTCTATGGCTTTATTTCGCTTAGTTGCTTACTCTTGAGTAGAAATGCATCTGCACTCCAGAAATAAGCATCTTTGTAAAATGAGCCAAATTGAGGCAGAACACATTGTTGGAGTGTCAGAATGCATAGCGAGAAGGCAAATAAGCGTTCTGTGGCTTTATTTCGCTTAGTTGCTTACTCTTGAGTAGAAATGCATCAGCACTCCAGAAATATGCACCTTTGTAAAATGAGCCAAATTGAAGCAGAACACATTGTTGGAGTGTCAGAATGCATAGATAGAAGGCAAATAAGTGTTCTATGGCTTTATTTCGCTTAGTTGCTTACTCTTGAGTAGAAATGCATCTGCACTACAGAAATAAGCATCTTTGTAAAATGAGCCAAATTGAAGCAGAACACATTGTTGGAGTGTCAGAATGCATAGACAGAAGGCAAAAAAGCGTTTTATAGGTTTATTTCGCTTAGTTGCTTACTCTTGAGTAGAAATGCATCTGCACTCCAGAAATAAGCACCTTTGTAAAATGAGCCAAATTGAAGCAGAACACATTGTTGGAGTGTCAGAATGCATAGATAGAAGGCAAATAAGTGTTCTATAGTTTTATTTCGCTGAGTTGCTTACTCTTGAGTAGAACTGCATGTTCACTCCAGAAATAAGCATCTTTGTAAAATGAGCCAAATTGAAGCAGAACACATTGTTGGAGTGTCAGAATGCATAGATAGAAGGCAAATAAGCGTTCTATGGCTTTATGTCGCTTAGTTGCTTACTCTTGAGTAGAAATGCATTTGCACTCCAGAAATGAGCACCTTTGTAAAATGCGCCAAATTGGAACAGAACACATTGTTGGAGTGTCAGAATGCATAGATAGAAGGCAAATAAGCGTTCTATGGCTTTATTTCGCTTAGTTGCTTACTCTTGAGTAGAAATGCATCTGCACTCCAGAAATAAGCAACTTTGTAAGATGAGCGAAACTGAAGCAGAACACATTGTTGGAGTGTGAGAATGCATAGATAGAAGGCAAAAAAGCGTTCTATGGCTTTATTTCGCTTAGTTGCTTACTCTTGAGTCGAACTGCATATTCACTCCAGAAATAAGCACCTTTGTAAAATGAGACAAATTGAAGCAGAACACATTGTTGGAGTGTCAGAATGCATAGATAGAAGGCAAATAAGCGTTCTGTGGCTTTATTTCGCTTAGTTGCTTACTCTTGAGTAGAAATGCATCAGCACTCCAGAAATAAGCACCTTTGTAAAATGCGCCAAATTGGAGCAGAATACATTGTTGGAGTGTCAGAATGCATAGACAGAAGGCAAATAAGCGTTCTATGGCTTTATTTCGCTTAGTTGCTTACTCTTGAGTAGAAATGCATCTGCACTCCAGAAATAAGCATCTTTGTAAAATGAGCCAAATTGAAGCAGAACACATTGTTGGAGTGTCAGAATGCATAGCGAGAAGGCAAATAAGCGTTCTGTGGCTTTATTTCGCTTAGTTGCTTACTCTTGAGTAGAAATGCATCAGCACTCCAGAAATAAGCACCTTTGTAAAATTAGCCAAATTGAAGCAGAACACATTGTTGGAGTGTCAGAATGCATAGACAGAAGGCAAAAAAGCATTCTATAGGTTTATTTCGTTTAGTTGCTTACTCTTGAGTAGAACTGCATGTTCACTCCAGAAATAAGCATCTTCGTAAAATGAGACAAATTGAAGCAGAACACATTGTTGGAGTGTCAGAATGCATAGATAGAAGGCAAATAAGCGTTCTAGGGCTTTATTTCGCCTAGTTGCTTACTCTTGAGTAGAAATGCATCTGCACTCCAGAAATAAGCATCTTTGTAAAATGAGCCGAATTGAAGCAGAACACATTGTTGGAGTGTCAGAATGCATAGACAGAAGGCAAAAAAGCGTTTTATAGGTTTATTTCGCATAGTTGCTTACTCTTGAGTAGAAATGCATCTGCACTCCAGAAATAAGCACCGTTGTAAAATGAGCCAAATTGAAGCAGAACACATTGTTGGAGTGTCAGAATGCATAGATAGAAGGCAAATAAGTGTTCTATAGTTTTATTTCGCTTAGTTGCTTACTCTTGAGTAGAACTGCATGTTCACTCCAGAAATAAGCATCTTTGTAAAATGAGCCAAATTGAAGCAGAACACATTGTTGGAGTGTCAGAATGCATAGATAGAAGGCAAATAAGTGTTCTATAGTTTTATTTCGCTTAGTTGCTTACTCTTGAGTAGAAATGCATCTGCACTCCAGAAATAAGCATCTTTGTAAAATGAGCCAAATTGAAGCAGAACACATTGTTGGAGTGTCAGAATGCATAGACAGAAGGCAAATAAGCGTTCTATGGCTTTATTTCGCTTAGTTGCTTACTCTTGAGTAGAACTGCATGTTCACTCCAGAAATAAGCATCTTTGTAAAATGAGCCAAGTTGAAGCAGAACACATTGTTGGAGTGTCAGAATGCATAGATAGAAGGCAAATAAGGGTTCTATAGGTTTATTTCGCTTAGTTGCTTACTCTTGAGTAGAATGGCATGTTCACTCCAGAAATAAGCATCTTTGTAAAATGAGCCAAATTGAAGCAGAACACATTGTTGGAGTGTCAGAATGCATAGATAGAAAGCAAATAAGCGTTCTATGGCTTTATTTCGCTTAGTTGCTTACTCTTGAGTAGAAATGCATCTGCAGTCCAGAAATAAGCACCTTTGTAAAATGAGCCAAATTGAAGCAGAACACATTGTTGGAGTGTCAGAATGCATAGATAGAAGGCAAAAAAGCGTTCTATAGGTTTATTTCGCTTAGTTGCTTACTCTTGAGTAGAACTGCATGTTCACTCCAGAAATAAGCATCTTTGTAAAATGAGCCAAGTTGAAGCAGAACACATTGTTGGAGTGTCAGAATGCATAGATAGAAGGCAAAAAAGCGTTCTATGGCTTTATTTCGCTTAGTTGCTTACTCTTGAGTCGAACTGCATATTCACTCCAGAAATAAGCACCTTTGTCAAATGAGACAAATTGAAGCAGAACACATTGTTGGAGTGTCAGAATGCATAGATAGAAGGCAAATAAGCGTTCTGTGGCTTTATTTCGCTTAGTTGCTTACTCTTGAGTAGAAATGCATCAGCACTCCAGAAATAAGCACCTTTGTAAAATGCGCCAAATTGGAGCAGAATACATTGTTGGAGTGTCAGAATGCATAGACAGAAGGCAAATAAGCGTTCTATGGCTTTATTTCGCTTAGTTGCTTACTCTTGAGTAGAAATGCATCTGCACTCCAGAAATAAGCATCTTTGTAAAATGAGCCAAATTGAAGCAGAACACATTGTTGGAGTATCAGAATGCATAGCGAGAAGGCAAATAAGCGTTCTGTGGCTTTATTTCGCTTAGTTGCTTACTCTTGAGTAGAAATGCATCAGCACTCCAGAAATAAGCACCTTTGTAAAATTAGCCAAATTGAAGCAGAACACATTGTTGGAGTGTCAGAATGCATAGACAGAAGGCAAAAAAGCGTTCTATAGGTTTATTTCGTTTAGTTGCTTACTCTTGAGTAGAACTGCATGTTCACTCCAGAAATAAGCATCTTCGTAAAATGATCCAAATTGAAGCAGAAGACATTGTTGGAGTGTCAGAATGCATAGATAGAAGGCAAATAAGCGTTCTAGGGCTTTATTTCGCCTAGTTGCTTACTCTTGAGTAGAAATGCATCTGCACTCCAGAAATAAGCATCTTTGTAAAATGAGCCGAATTGAAGCAGAACACATTGTTGGAGTGTCAGAATGCATAGACAGAAGGCAAAAAAGCGTTGTATAGGTTTATTTCGCATAGTTGCTTACTCTTGAGTAGAAATGCATCTGCACTCCAGAAATAAGCACCGTTGTAAAATGAGCCAAATTGAAGCAGAACACATTGTTGGAGTGTCAGAATGCATAGATAGAAGGCAAATAAGTGTTCTATAGTTTTATTTCGCTTAGTTGCTTACTCTTGAGTAGAACTGCATGTTCACTCCAGAAATAAGCATCTTTGTAAAATGAGCCAAATTGAAGCAGAACACATTGTTGGAGTGTCAGAATGCATAGATAGAAGGCAAATAAGTGTTCTATAGTTTTATTTCGCTTAGTTGCTTACTCTTGAGTAGAAATGCATCTGCACTCCAGAAATAAGCATCTTTGTAAAATGAGCCAAATTGAAGCAGAACACATTGTTGGAGTGTCAGAATGCATAGACAGAAGGCAAATAAGCGTTCTATGGCTTTATTTCGCTTAGTTGCTTACTCTTGAGTAGAACTGCATGTTCACTCCAGAAATAAGCATCTTTGTAAAATGAGCCAAGTTGAAGCAGAACACATTGTTGGAGTGTCAGAATGCATAGATAGAAGGCAAATAAGGGTTCTATAGGTTTATTTCGCTTAGTTGCTTACTCTTGAGTAGAATGGCATGTTCACTCCAGAAATAAGCATCTTTGTAAAATGAGCCAAATTGAAGCAGAACACATTGTTGGAGTGTCAGAATGCATAGATAGAAAGCAAATAAGCGTTCTATGGCTTTATTTCGCTTAGTTGCTTACTCTTGAGTAGAAATGCATCTGCAGTCCAGAAATAAGCACCTTTGTAAAATGAGCCAAATTGAAGCAGAACACATTGTTGGAGTGTCAGAATGCATAGATAGAAGGCAAAAAAGCGTTCTATAGGTTTATTTCGCTTAGTTGCTTACTCTTGAGTAGAACTGCATGTTCACTCCAGAAATAAGCATCTTTGTAAAATGAGCCAAGTTGAAGCAGAACACATTGTTGGAGTGTCAGAATGCATAGATAGAAGGCAAAAAAGCGTTCTATGGCTTTATTTCGCTTAGTTGCTTACTCTTGAGTCGAACTGCATATTCACTTCAGAAATAAGCACCTTTGTCAAATGAGCCAAATTGAAGCAGAACACATTGTTGGAGTGTCAGAATGCATAGATAGAAGGCAAATAAGCGTTCTGTGGCTTTATTTCGCTTAGTTGCTTACTCTTGAGTAGAAATGCATCAGCACTCCAGAAATAAGCACCTTTGTAAAATGCGCCAAATTGGAACAGAACACATTGTTGGAGTGTCAGAATGCATAGATAGAAGGCAAATAAGCGTTCTATGGCTTTATTTCGCTTACTTGCTTACTCTTGAGTAGAAATGCATCTGCACTCCAGAAATAAGCACCTTTGTAAGATGAGCGAAACTGAAGCAGAACACATTGTTGGAGTGTCAGAATGCATAGATAGAAGGCAAAAAAGCGTTCTATGGCTTTATTTCGCTTAGTTGCTTACTCTTGAGTCGAACTGCATATTCACTCCAGAAATAAGCACCTTTGTCAAATGAGCCAAATTGAAGCAGAACACATTGTTGGAGTGTGAGAATGCATAGATAGAAGGCAAATAAGCGTTCTGTGGCTTTATTTCGCTTAGTTGCTTACTCTTGAGTAGAAATGCATCAGCACTCCAGAAATAAGCACCTTTGTAAAATGCGCCAAATTGGAGCAGAATACATTGTTGGAGTGTCAGAATGCATAGACAGAAGGCAAATAAGCGTTCTATGGCTTTATTTCGCTTAGTTGCTTACTCTTGAGTAGAAATGCATCTGCACTCCAGAAATAAGCATCTTTGTAAATTGAGCCAAATTGAGGCAGAACACATTGTTGGAGTGTCAGAATAGAAGGCAAATAAGCGTTCTGTGGCTTTATTTCGCTTAGTTGCTTACTCTTGAGTAGAAATGCATCTGCACTCCAGAAATAAGCATCTTTGTAAAATGAGCCAAATTGAAGCAGAACACATTGTTGGAGTGTCAGAATGCATAGACAGAAGGCAAAAAAGCGTTTTATAGGTTTATTTCGCTTAGTTGCTTACTCTTGAGTAGAAATGCATCTGCACTCCAGAAATAAGCACCTTTGTAAAATGAGCCAAATTGAAGCAGAACACATTGTTGGAGTGTCAGAATGCATAGATAGAAGGCAAATAAGTGTTCTATAGTTTTATTTCGCTTAGTTGCTTACTCTTGAGTAGAACTGCATGTTCACTCCAGAAATAAGCATCTTTGTAAAATGAGCCAAATTGAAGCAGAACACATTGTTGGAGTGTCAGAATGCATAGATAGAAGGCAAATAAGGCTTCTATAGGTTTATTTCGCTTAGTTGCTTACTCTTGAGTAGAATGGCATGTTCACTCCAGAAATAAGCATCTTTGTAAAATGAGCCAAATTGAAGCAGAACACATTGTTGGAGTGTCAGAATGCATAGATAGAAAGCAAATAAGCGTTCTATGGCTTTATTTCGCTTAGTTGCTTACGCTTGAGTAGAAATGCATCTGCACTCCAGAAATAAGCACCTTTGTAAAATGAGCCAAATTGAAGCAGAACACATTGTTGGAGTGTCAGAATGCATAGATAGAAGGCAAAAAAGCTTTCTATAGGTTAATTTCGCTTAGTTGCTTACTCTTGAGTAGAACTGCATGTTCACTCCAGGAATAAGCACCTTTGTCAAATGAGCCAAATTGAAGCAGAACACATTGTTGGAGTGTCAGAATGCATAGATAGAAGGCAAATAAGCGTTCTATGGCTTTATGTCGCTTAGTTGCTTACTCTTGAGTAGAAATGCATCTGCACTCCACAAAATAAGCAGCTTTGTAAAATGAGCCAAATTGAAGCAGAACACATTGTTGGAGTGTCAGAATAGAAGGCAAATAAGCGTTCTGTGGCTTTATTTCGCTTAGTTGCTTACTCTTGAGTAGAAATGCATCTGCACTCCAGAAATAAGAATCTTTGTAAAATGAGCCAAATTGAAGCAGAACACATTGTTGGAGTGTCAGAATGCATAGACAGAAGGCAAAAAAGCGTTTTATAGGTTTATTTCGCTTAGTTGCTTACTCTTGAGTAGAAATGCATCTGCACTCCAGAAATAAGCACCTTTGTAAAATGAGCCAAATTGAAGCAGAACACATTGTTGGAGTGTCAGAATGCATAGATAGAAGGCAAATAAGTGTTCTATAGTTTTATTTCGCTTAGTTGCTTACTCTTGAGTACAACTGCATGTTCACTCCAGAAATAAGCATCTTTGTAAAATGAGCCAAATTGAAGCAGAACACATTGTTGGAGTGTCAGAATGCATAGATAGAAGGCAAATAAGTGTTCTATAGTTTTATTTCGCTTAGTTGCTTGCTCTTGAGTAGAAATGCATCTGCACTCCAGAAATAAGCATCTTTGTAAAATGAGCCAAATTGAAGCAGAACACATTGTTGGAGTGTCAGAATGCATAGACAGAAGGCAAAAAAGCGTTTTATAGGTTTATTTCGCTTAGTTGCTTACTCTTGAGTAGAAATGCATCTGCACTCCAGAAATAAGCACCTTTGTAAAATGAGCCAAATTGAAGCAGAACACATTGTTGGAGTGTCAGAATGCATAGATAGAAGGCAAATAAGTGTTCTATAGTTTTATTTCGCTTAGTTGCTTACTCTTGAGTAGAACTGCATGTTCACTCCAGAAATAAGCATCTTTGTAAAATGAGCCAAATTGAAGCAGAACACATTGTTGGAGTGTCAGAATGCATAGATAGAAGGCAAATAAGCGTTCTATGGCTTTATGTCGCTTAGTTGCTTACTCTTGAGTAGAAATGCATTTGCACTCCAGAAATGAGCACCTTTGTAAAATGCGCCAAATTGGAACAGAACACATTGTTGGAGTGTCAGAATGCATAGATAGAAGGCAAATAATCGTTCTATGGCTTTATTTCGCATAGTTGCTTACTCTTGAGTAGAAATGCATCTGCACTCCAGAAATAAGCACCTTTGTAAGATGAGCGAAACTGAAGCAGAACACATTGTTGGAGTGTCAGAATGCATAGATAGGAGGCAAAAAAGCGTTCTATGGCTTTATTTCGCTTAGTTGCTTACTCTTGAGTCGAACTGCATATTCACTCCAGAAATAAGCACCTTTGTAAAATGAGACAAATTGAAGCAGAACACATTGTTGGAGTGTCAGAATGCATAGATAGAAGGCAAATAAGCGTTCTGTGGCTTTATTTCGCTTAGTTGCTTACTCTTGAGTAGAAATGCATCAGCACTCCAGAAATAAGCACCTTTGTAAAATGCGCCAAATTGGAGCAGAATACATTGTTGGAGTGTCAGAATGCATAGCGAGAAGGCAAATAAGCGTTCTGTGGCTTTATTTCGCTTAGTTGCTTACTCTTGAGTAGAAATGCATCAGCACTCCAGAAATAAGCACCTTTGTAAAATGAGCCAAATTGAAGCAGAACACATTGTTGGAGTGTCAGAATGCATAGACAGAAGGCAAAAAAGCGTTTTATAGGTTTATTTCTCATAGTTGCTTACTCTTGAGTAGAAATGCATCTGCACTCCAGAAATAAGCACCTTTGTAAAATGAGCCAAATTGAAGCAGAACACATTGTTGGAGTGTCAGAATGCATAGATAGAAGGCAAATAAGTGTTCTATAGTTTTATTTCGCTTAGTTGCTTACTCTTGAGTAGAACTGCATGTTCACTCCAGAAATAAGCATCTTTGTAAAATGAGCCAAATTGAAGCAGAACACATTGTTGGAGTGTCAGAATGCATAGATAGAAGGCAAATAAGTGTTCTATAGTTTTATTTCGCTTAGTTGCTTATTCTTGAGTAGAAATGCATCTGCACTCCAGAAATAAGCATCTTTGTAAAATGAGCCAAATTGAAGCAGAACACATTGTTGGAGTGTCAGAATGCATAGACAGAAGGCAAAAAAGCGTTTTATAGGTTTATTTCGCTTAGTTGCTTACTCTTGAGTAGAAATGCATCTGCACTCCAGAAATAAGCACCTTTGTAAAATGAGCCAAATTGATGCAGAACACATTGTTGGAGTGTCAGAATGCATAGATAGAAGGCAAATAAGTGTTCTATGGTTTTATTTCGCTTAGTTGCTTACTCTTGAGTAGAAATGCATCTGCACTCCAGAAATAAGCATCTTTGTAAAATGAGCCAAATTGAAGCAGAACACATTGTTGGAGTGTCAGAATGCATAGATAGAAGGCAAATAAGCGTTCTATGGCTTTATGTCGCTTTGTTGCTTACTCTTGAGTAGAAATGCATTTGCACTCCAGAAATGAGCACCTTTGTAAAATGCGCCAAATTGGAACAGAACACATTGTTGGAGTGTCAGAATGCATAGATAGAAGGCAAATAAGCTTTCTATGGCTTTATTTCGCTTAGTTGCTTACTCTTGAGTAGAAATGCATCTGCATCCAGAAATAAGCACCTTTGTAAGATGAGCGAAACTGAAGCAGAACACATTGTTGGAGTGTCAGAATGCATATATAGAAGGCAAATAAGCGTTCTGTGGCTTTATTTCGCTTAGTTGCTTACTCTTGAGTAGAAATGCATCAGCACTCCAGAAATAAGCACCTTTGTAAAATGCGTCAAATTGGAGCAGAATACATTGTTGGAGTGTCAGAATGCATAGACAGAAGGCAAATAAGCGTTCTATGGCTTTATTTCGCTTAGTTGCTTACTCTTGAGTAGAAATGCATCTGCACTCCAGAAATAAGCATCTTTGTAAAATGAGCCAAATTGAGTCAGAACACATTGTTGGAGTGTCAGAATGCATAGCTAGGAGGCAAATAAGCGTTCTGTGGCTTTATTTCGCTTAGTTGCTTACTCTTGAGTAGAAATGCATCAGCACTCCAGAAATAAGCACCTTTGTAAAATGCGCCAAATTGGAGCAGAACACATTGTTGGAGTGTCAGAATGCATAGATAGAAGGCAAATAAGCGTTCTATGGCTTTATTTCGCTTAGTTGCTTACTCTTGAGTAGAAATGCATCTGCACTCCAGAAATAAGCATCTTTGTAAAATCAGCCAAATTGAAGCAGAACAAATTGTTGGAGTATCAGAATGCATAGACAGAAGGCAAATAAGCGTTCTATGGCTTTATTTCGCTTAGTTGCTTACTCTTGAGTAGAACTGCATGTTCACTCCAGGAATTAGCACCTTTGTAAAAAGAGCCAAATTGAAGCAGAACACATTGTTGGAGTGTCAGAATGCGTCGATAGAAGGCAAATAAGCGTTCTATGGCTTTATTTCGCTTAGTTGCTTACTCTTGAGTAGAAATGCATCTGCACTCCAGAAATAAGCATCTTTGTAAAATGAGCCAAATTGAGGCAGAATACATTGTTGGAGTGTCAGAATGCATAGCGAGAAGGCAAATAAGCGTTCTGTGGCTTTATTTCGCTTAGTTGCTTACTCTTGAGTAGAAATGCATCAGCACTCCAGAAATAAGCACCTTTGTAAAATGAGCCAAATTGAAGCAGAACACATTATTGGAGTGTCAGAATGCATAGACAGAAGGCAAAAAAGCGTTTTATAGGTTTATTTCGCATAGTTGCTTACTCTTGAGTAGAAATGCATCTGCACTCCAGAAATAAGCACCTTTGTAAAATGAGCCAAATTGAAGCAGAACACATTGTTGGAGTGTCAGAATGCATAGATAGAAGGCAAATAAGTGTTCTATAGTTTTATTTCGCTTAGTTGCTTACTCTTGAGTAGAACTGCATGTTCACTCCAGAAATAAGCATCTTTGTAAAATGAGCCAAATTGAAGCAGAACACATTGTTGGAGTGTCAGAATGCATAGATAGAAGGCAAATAAGTGTTCTATAGTTTTATTTCGCTTAGTTGCTTACTCTTGAGTAGAAATGCATCTGCACTCCAGAAATAAGCATCTTTGTAAAATGAGCCAAATTGAAGCAGAACACATTGTTGGAGTGTCAGAATGCATAGACAGAAGGCAAAAAAGCGTTTTATAGGTTTATTTCGCTTAGTTGCTTACTCTTGAGTAGAAATGCATCTGCACTCCAGAAATAAGCACCTTTGTAAAATGAGCCAAATTGAAGCAGAACACATTGTTGGAGTGTCAGAATGCATAGATAGAAGGCAAATAAGTGTTCTATAGTTTTATTTCGCTTAGTTGCTTACTCTTGAGTAGAAATGCATCTGCACTCCAGAAATAAGCACCTTTGTAAAATGAGCCAAATTGAAGCAGAACACATTGTTGGAGTGTCACAATGCATAGATAGAAGGCAAATAAGCGTTCTATGGCTTTATGTCGCTTTGTTGCTTACTCTTGAGTAGAAATGCATTTGCACTCCAGAAATGAGCACCTTTGTAAAATGCGCCAAATTGGAACAGAACACATTGTTGGAGTGTCAGAATGCATAGATAGAAGGCAAATAAGCTTTCTATGGCTTTATTTCGCTTAGTTGCTTACTCTTGAGTAGAAATGCATCTGCATCCAGAAATAAGCACCTTTGTAAAATGCGCCAAATTGGAGCAGAACACATTGTTGGAGTGTCAGAATGCATAGATAGAAGGCAAATAAGCGTTCTATGGCTTTATTTCGCTTAGTTGCTTACTCTTGAGTAGAAATGCATCTGCACTCCAGAAATAAGCATCTTTGTAAAATCAGCCAAATTGAAGCAGAACAAATTGTTGGAGTATCAGAATGCATAGACAGAAGGCAAATAAGCGTTCTATGGCTTTATTTCGCTTAGTTGCTTACTCTTGAGTAGAACTGCATGTTCACTCCAGGAATTAGCACCTTTGTAAAAAGAGCCAAATTGAAGCAGAACACATTGTTGGAGTGTCAGAATGCGTAGATAGAAGGCAGATAAGCGTTCTATGACTTTATTTCGCTTAGTTGCTTACTCTTGAGTAGAACTGCATGTTCACTCCAGAAATAAGCATCTTTGTAAAATGAGCCAAATTGAAGCAGAACACATTGTTGGAGTGTCAGAATGCATAGATAGAAGGCTAATAAGCGTTCTATGACTTTATTTCGCTTAGTTGCTTACTCTTGAGTAGAAGTGCATGTTCACTCCAGAAATAAGCACCTTTGTAAAATGAGCCAAAT
Source organism: Zootoca vivipara (assembly GCF_963506605.1). Taxonomy (NCBI): domain Eukaryota; kingdom Metazoa; phylum Chordata; class Lepidosauria; order Squamata; family Lacertidae; genus Zootoca; species Zootoca vivipara. The sequence goes on from NC_083286.1 coordinate 2,393,914, forward strand.
TGAGGCAGAACACATTGTTGGAGTGTCAGAATGCATAGATAGACGACAAGTAAGCGTTCTATAGGTTTATTTCGCTTAGTTCCTTACTTTTGAGTAGAACTGCATGTTCACTCCAGAAAGAAGCACCTTTGTAAAATGAGCCAAATTGAAGCAAAACACATTGTTGGAGTGTCAGAATGCATAGATAGAAGGCAAATAAGCGTTCTATGGCTTTATGTCGCCTAGTTGCTTACTTTTGAGTAGAACTGCATGTTCACTCCACAAATATGTACCTTTGTAAAATGAGCCAAATTGAAGCAGAACACATTTTTGGAGTGTTCGAATGCATAGATAGAAGGCAAATAAGCGTTCTATGGCTTTATTTCGCTTAGTTGCTTACTCTTGAGTAGAACTGCATGTTCACTCCAGGAATTAGCACCTTTGTAAAATGAGCCAAATTGAAGCAGAACACATTGTTGGAGTGTCAGAATGCATAGATAGAAGGCAAATAAGCGTTCTGTGGCTTTATTTCGCTTAGTTGCTTACTCTTGAGTAGAATGGCATGTTCACTCCAGAAATAAGCATCTTTGTAAAATGAGCCAAATTGAAGCAGAACACATTGTTGGAGTGTCAGAATGCATAGATAGAAGGCAAATAAGCGTTCTATGGCTTTATTTCGTTTAGTTGCGTACTCTTGAGTAGAAATGCATTTGCACTGCAGAAATGAGCACCTTTGTAAAATGCGCCAAATTTGAACAGAACACATTGTTGGAGTGTCAGAATGCATAGATAGAAGGCAAATAAGCGTTCTATAGGTTCGTTTCGCTTAGTTGCTTACTCTTGAGTAGAACTGCATGTTCACTCCAGAAATAAGTACCTTCGTAAAATGAGCCAAATTGAAGCAGAACACATTGTTGGAGTGTCAGAATGCATAGATAGAAGGCAAATAAGCGTTCTATGGCTTTATTTCGCTTAGTTGCTTACTCTTGAGTAGAAATGCATCTGCACTCCAGAAATAAGCACCTTTGTAAAATGCGCCAAATTGGAGCAGAATACATTGTTGGAGTGTCAGAATGCATAGATAGAAGGCAAATAAGCGTTCTATGGCTTTATTTCGCTTAGTTGCTTACTCTTGAGGAGAAATGCATCTGCACTCCAGAAATAAGCATCTTTGTAAAATCAGCCAAATTGAAGCAGAACAAATTGTTGGAGTATCAGAATGCATAGACAGGAGGCAGAAAAGCGTTCTATAGGTTTATTTCGCTTAGTTGCTTACTCTTGAGTAGAACTGAATGTTCACTCCAGAAATAAGCACCTTTGTAAAATGAGCCAAATTGAAGCAGAACACATTGTTGGAGTGTCAGAATGCGTAGATAGAAGGCAAATAAGCGTTCTATAGGTTCATTTCGCTTAGTTGCTTACTCCTGAGTAGAACTGCATGTTCACTCCAGAAATAAGTACCTTCGTAAAATGAGCCAAATTGAAGCAGAACACATTGTTGGAGCGTCAGAATGCATAGATAGAAGGCAAATAAGCGTTCTATGGCTTTATTTCGCTTAGTTGCTTACTCTTGAGTAGAACTGCATGTTCACTCCAGAAATAAGGACCTTTCTAAAATGAGCCAAATTGAAGCAGAACACATTGTTGGAGTGTCAGAATGCATAGATAGAAGGCAAATAAGCGTTCTGTGGCTTTATTTCGCTTAGTTGCTTACTCTTGAGTAGAAATGCATCAGCACTCCAGAAATAAGCACCTTTGTAAAATGAGCCAAATTGAAGCAGAACAAATTGTTGGAGTATCAGAATGCATAGACAGAAGGCAAAAAAGCGTTCTATGGCTTTATTTCGCTTAGTTGCTTACTCTTGAGTAGAACTGCATATTCACTCCAGGAATTAGCACCTTTGTAAAAAGAGCCAAATTGAAGCAGAACACATTGTTGGAGTGTCAGAATGCGTAGATAGAAGGCAGATAAGCGTTCTATGACTTTATTTCGCTTAGTTGCTTACTCTAGAGTAGAACTGCATGTTCACTCCAGAAATAAGCATCTTTGTAAAATGAGCCAAATTGAAGCAGAACACATTGTTGGAGTGTCAGAATGTATAGATAGAAGGCTAATAAGCGTTCTATGACTTTATTTCGCTTAGTTGCTTACTCTTGAGTAGAAGTGCATGTTCACTCCAGAAATAAGCACCTTTGTAAAATGATCCAAATTGAAGCAGAAGACATTGTTGGAGTGTCAGAATGCATAGATAGAAGGCAAATAAGCGTTCTATGGCTTTATGTCGCCTAGTTGCTTACTTTTGAGTAGAACTGCATTTTCACTCCACTAATATGTACCTTTGTAAAATGAGCCAAATTGAAGCAGAACACATTTTTGGAGTGTTCGAATGCATAGATAGAAGGCAAATAAGCGTTCTATGGCTTTATTTCGCTTAGTTGCTTACTCTTGAGTAGAACTGCATGTTCACTCCAGGAATTAGCACCTTTGTAAAATGAGCCAAATTGAAGCAGAACACATTGTTGGAGTGTCAGAATGCATAGATAGAAGGCAAATAAGTGTTCTGTGGCTTTATTTCGCTTAGTTGCTTACTCTTGAGTAGAAATGCATCTGCACTCCAGAAATAAGCATCTTTCTAAAATGAGGCAAATTCAGGCAGAACACATTGTTGGAGTATCAGAATGCATAGACAGAAGGCAAAAAAGCGTTCTATAGGTTTATTTCGCTTAGTTGCTTACTCTTGAGTAGAATGGCATGTTCACTCCAGAAATAAGCATCTTTGTAAAATGAGCCAAATTGAAGCAGAACACATTGTTGGAGTGTCAGAATGCATAGATAGAAGGCAAATAAGCGTTCTATGGCTTTATTTCGCTTAGTTGCTTACTCTTGAGTAGAACTGCATATTCACTCCAGGAATTAGCACCTTTGTAAAATCAGCCAAATTGAAGCAGAACAAATTGTTGGAGTATCAGAATGCATAGACAGAAGGCAGAAAAGCGTTCTATAGGTTTATTTCGCTTAGTTGCTTACTCTTGAGTAGAACTGAATGTTCACTCCAGAAATAAACATCTTTGTAAAATGAGCCAAATTGAAGCAGAACACATTGTTGGAGTGTCAGAATGCGTAGATAGAAGGCAAATAAGCGTTCTATAGGTTCATTTCGCTTAGTTGCTTACTCCTGAGTAGAACTGCATGTTCACTCCAGAAATAAGTACCTTCGTAAAATGAGCCAAATTGAAGCAGAACACATTGTTGGAGCGTCAGAATGCATAGATAGAAGGCAAATAAGCGTTCTATGGCTTTATTTCGCTTAGTTGCTTACTCTTGAGTAGAACTGCATGTTCACTCCAGAAATAAGGACCTTTCTAAAATGAGCCAAATTGAAGCAGAACACTTTGTTGGAGTGTCAGAATGCATAGATAGAAGGCAAATAAGCGTTCTATGGCTTTATTTCGCTTAGTTGCTTACTCTTGAGTAGAACTGCATGTTCACTCCAGAAATAAGGACCTTTCTAAAATGAGCCAAATTGGAGCAGAACACATTGTTGGAGTGTCAGAATGCATAGATAGAAGGCAAATAAGCGTTCTATGGCTTTATTTCGCTTAGTTGCTTACTCTTGAGTAGAAATGCATCTGCACTCCAGAAATAAGCATCTTTGTAAAATCAGCCAAATTGAAGCAGAACAAATTGTTGGAGTATCAGAATGCATAGACAGAAGGCAAATAAGCGTTCTATGGCTTTATTTCGCTTAGTTGCTTACTCTTGAGTAGAACTGCATATTCACTCCAGAAATAAGCACCTTTGTAAAATGAGACAAATTGAAGCAGAACACATTGTTGGAGTGTCAGAATGCATAGATAGAAGGCAAATAAGCGTTCTGTGGCTTTATTTCGCTTAGTTGCTTACTCTTGAGTAGAAATGCATCAGCACTCCAGAAATAAGCACCTTTGTAAAATTAGCCAAATTGAAGCAGAACACATTGTTGGAGTGTCAGAATGCATAGACAGAAGGCAAAGAAGCGTTCTATAGGTTTATTTCGTTTAGTTGCTTACTCTTGAGTAGAACTGCATGTTCACTCCAGAAATAAGTATCTTCGTAAAATGATCCAAATTGAAGCAGAAGACATTGTTAGAGTGTCAGAATGCATAGATAGAAGGCAAATAAGCGTTCTAGGGCTTTATTTCGCCTAGTTGCTTACTCTTGAGTAGAAATGCATCTGCACTCCAGAAATAAGCATCTTTGTAAAATGAGCCGAATTGAAGCAGAACACATTGTTGGAGTGTCAGAATGCATAGACAGAAGGCAAAAAAGCGTTTTATAGGTTTATTTCGCATAGTTGCTTACTCTTGAGTAGAAATGCATCTGCACTCCAGAAATAAGCACCTTTGTAAAATGAGCCAAATTGAAGCAGAACACATTGTTGGAGTGTCAGAATGCATAGATAGGAGGCAAATAAGTGTTCTATAGTTTTATTTCGCTTAGTTGCTTACTCTTGAGTAGAACTGCATGTTCACTCCAGAAATAAGCATCTTTGTAAAATGAGCCAAATTGAAGCAGAACACATTGTTGGAGTGTCAGAATGCATAGATAGAAGGCAAATAAGTGTTCTATAGTTTTATTTCGCTTAGTTGCTTACTCTTGAGTAGAAATGCATCTGCACTCCAGAAATAAGCATCTTTGTAAAATGAGCCAAATTGAAGCAGAACACATTGTTGGAGTGTCAGAATGCATAGACAGAAGGCAAAAAAGCGTTTTATAGGTTTATTTCGCTTAGTTGCTTACTCTTGAGTAGAAATGCATCTGCACTCCAGAAATAAGCACCTTTGTAAAATGAGCCAAATTGAAGCAGAACACATTGTTGGAGTGTCAGAATGCATAGATAGAAGGCAAATAAGCGTTCTATGGCTTTATGTCGCTTAGTTGCTTACTCTTGAGTAGAAATGCATTTGCACTCCAGAAATGAGCACCTTTGTAAAATGCGCCAAATTGGAACAGAACACATTGTTGGAGTGTCAGAATGCATAGATAGAAGGCAAATAAGCGTTCTATGGCTTTATTTCGCTTAGTTGCTTACTCTTGAGTAGAACTGCATGTTCACTCCAGAAATAAGCATCTTTGTAAAATGAGCCAAGTTGAAGCAGAACACATTGTTGGAGTGTCAGAATGCATAGATAGAAGGCAAATAAGGGTTCTATAGGTTTATTTCGCTTAGTTGCTTACTCTTGAGTAGAATGGCATGTTCACTCCAGAAATAAGCATCTTTGTAAAATGAGCCAAATTGAAGCAGAACACATTGTTGGAGTGTCAGAATGCATAGATAGAAAGCAAATAAGCGTTCTATGGCTTTATTTCGCTTAGTTGCTTACGCTTGAGGAGAAATGCATCTGCACTCCAGAAATAAGCACCTTTGTAAAATGAGCCAAATTGAAGCAGAACACATTGTTGGAGTGTCAGAATGCATAGATAGAAGGCAAAAAAGCGTTCTATAGGTTTATTTCGCTTAGTTGCTTACTCTTGAGTAGAACTGCATGTTCACTCCAGGAATAAGCACCTTTGTCAAATGAGCCAAATTGAAGCAGAACACATTGTTGGAGTGTCAGAATGCATAGATAGAAGGCAAATAAGCGTTCTATGGCTTTATGTCGCTTAGTTGCTTACTCTTGAGTAGAAATGCATCTGCACTCCACAAAATAAGCAGCTTTGTAAAATGAGCCAAATTGAAGCAGAACACATTGTTGGAGTGTCAGAATAGAAGGCAAATAAGCGTTCTGTGGCTTTATTTCGCTTAGTTGCTTACTCTTGAGTAGAAATGCATCTGCACTCCAGAAATAAGAATCTTTGTAAAATGAGCCAAATTGAAGCAGAACACATTGTTGGAGTGTCAGAATGCATAGACAGAAGGCAAAAAAGCGTTTTATAGGTTTATTTCGCTTAGTTGCTTACTCTTGAGTAGAAATGCATCTGCACTCCAGAAATAAGCACCTTTGTAAAATGAGCCAAATTGAAGCAGAACACTTTGTTGGAGTGTCAGAATGCATAGATAGAAGGCATATAAGTGTTCTATAGTTTTATTTCGCTTAGTTGCTTACTCTTGAGTAGAACTGCATGTTCACTCCAGAAATAAGCACCTTTGTAAAATGAGCCAAATTGAAGCAGAACACATTGTTGGAGTGTCAGAATGCATAGATAGAAGGCAAATAAGTGTTCTATAGTTTTATTTCGCTTAGTTGCTTACTCTTGAGTAGAAATGCATCTGCACTCCAGAAATAAGCATCTTTGTAAAATGAGCCAAATTGAAGCAGAACACATTGTTGGAGTGTCAGAATGCATAGACAGAAGGCAAAAAAGCGTTTTATAGGTTTATTTCGTTTAGTTGCTTACTCTTGAGTAGAAATGCATCTGCACTCCAGAAATAAGCACCTTTGTAAAATGAGCCAAATTGAAGCAGAACACATTGTTGGAGTGTCAGAATGCATAGATAGAAGGCAAATAAGTGTTCTATAGTTTTATTTCGCTTAGTTGCTTACTCTTGAGTAGAACTGCATGTTCACTCCAGAAATAAGCATCTTTGTAAAATGAGCCAAATTGAAGCAGAACACATTGTTGGAGTGTCAGAATGCATAGATAGAAGGCAAATAAGCGTTCTATGGCTTTATGTCGCTTAGTTGCTTACTCTTGAGTAGAAATGCATTTGCACTCCAGAAATGAGCACCTTTGTAAAATGCGCCAAATTGGAACAGAACACATTGTTGGAGTGTCAGAATGCATAGATAGAAGGCAAATAAGCGTTCTATGGCTTTATTTCGCTTAGTTGCTTACTCTTGAGTAGAAATGCATCTGCACTCCAGAAATAAGCACCTTTGTAAGATGAGCGAAACTGAAGCAGAACACATTGTTGGAGTGTCAGAATGCATAAAGGTAAAGGTAAAGGGACCCCTGACCATTAGGTCCAGTCGTGACCGACTCTGGGGTTGCGCGCTCATCTCGCATGATTGGCCGAGGGAGCCGGCGTATAGTTTCCAGATCATGTGGCCAGCATGATAAAGCCGCTTCTGGCAAACCAGAGCAGCACATGGAAACGCCGTTTACCTTCCCGCTGTAGCGGTTCCTATTTATCTACTTGCATTTTGATGTGCTTTCGAACTGCTAGGTTGGCAGGAGCTGGGACCAAGCAACAGGAGCTCACCCCGTTGCAGGGATTCGAACCGCCGACCTACTGATCAGCAAGCCCTAGACTCTGTGATTTAACCACAGCGCCACCTGGGTCCAAGATAGAAGGCAAAAAAGCGTTCTATGGCTTTATTTCGCTTAGTTGCTTACTCTTGAGTCGAACTGCATATTCACTCCAGAAATAAGCACCTTTGTAAAATGAGACAAATTGAAGCAGAACACATTGTTGGAGTGTCAGAATGCATAGATAGAAGGCAAATAAGCGTTCTGTGGCTTTATTTCGCTTAGTTGCTTACTCTTGAGTAGAAATGCATCAGCACTCCAGAAATAAGCACCTTTGTAAAATGCGCCAAATTGGAGCAGAATACATTGTTGGAGTGTCAGAATGCATAGACAGAAGGCAAATAAGCGTTCTATGGCTTTATTTCGCTTAGTTGCTTACTCTTGAGTAGAAATGCATCTGCACTCCAGAAATAAGCATCTTTGTAAAATGAGCCAAATTGAAGCAGAATACATTGTTAGAGTGTCAGAATGCATAGCGAGAAGGCAAATAAGCGTTCTGTGGCTTTATTTCGCTTAGTTGCTTACTCTTGAGTAGAAATGCATCAGCACTCCAGAAATAAGCACCTTTGTAAAATGAGCCAAATTGAAGCAGAACACATTGTTGGAGTGTCAGAATGCATAGACAGAAGGCAAAAAAGCGTTTTATAGGTTTATTTCGCATAGTTGATTACTCTTGAGTAGAAATGCATCTGCACTCCAGAAATAAGCACCTTTGTAAAATGAGCCAAATTGAAGCAGAACACATTGTTGGAGTGTCAGAATGCATAGATAGAAGGCAAATAAGTGTTCTATAGTTTTATTTCGCTTAGTTGCTTACTCTTGAGTAGAACTGCATGTTCACTCCAGAAATAAGCATCTTCGTAAAATGAGCCAAATTGAAGCAGAACACATTGTTGGAGTGTCAGAATGCATAGATAGAAGGCAAATAAGTGTTCTATAGTTTTATTTCGCTTAGTTGCTTACTCTTGAGTAGAAATGCATCTGCACTCCAGAAATAAGCATCTTTGTAAAATGAGCCAAATTGAAGCAGAACACATTGTTGGAGTGTCAGAATGCATAGACAGAAGGCAAAAAAGCGTTTTATAGGTTTATTTCGCTTAGTTGCTTACTCTTGAGTAGAAATGCATCTGCACTCCAGAAATAAGCACCTTTGTAAAATGAGCCAAATTGAAGCAGAACACATTGTTGGAGTGTCAGAATGCATAGATAGAAGGCAAATAAGTGTTCTATAGTTTTATTTCGCTTAGTTGCTTACTCTTGAGTAGAAATGCATCTGCACTCCAGAAATAAGCATCTTTGTAAAATGAGCCAAATTGAAGCAGAACACATTGTTGGAGTGTCAGAATGCATAGACAGAAGGCAAAAAAGCGTTTTATAGGTTTATTTCGCTTAGTTGCTTACTCTTGAGTAGAAATGCATCTGCACTCCAGAAATAAGCACCTTTGTAAAATGAGCCAAATTGAAACAGAATACATTATTGGAGTGTCAGAATGCATAGATAGAAGGCAAATAAGCGTTCTATGGCTTTATGTCGCTTTGTTGCTTACTCTTGAGTAGAAATGCATTTGCACTCCAGAAATGAGCACCTTTGTAAAATGCGCCAAATTGGAACAGAACACATTGTTGGAGTGTCAGAATGCATAGATAGAAGGCAAATAAGCGTTCTATGGCTTTATTTCGCTTAGTTGCTTACTCTTGAGTAGAAATGCATCTGCATCCAGAAATAAGCACCTTTGTAAGATGAGCGAAACTGAAGCAGAACACATTGTTGGAGTGTCAGAATGCATAGATAGAAGGCAAATAAGCGTTCTGTGGCTTTATTTCGCTTAGTTGCTTACTCTTGAGTAGAAATGCATCAGCACTCCAGAAATAAGCACCTTTGTAAAATGCGTCAAATTGGAGCAGAATACATTGTTGGAGTGTCAGAATGCATAGACAGAAGGCAAATAAGCGTTCTATGGCTTTATTTCGCTTAGTTGCTTACTCTTGAGTAGAAATGCATCTGCACTCCAGAAATAAGCATCTTTGTAAAATGAGCCAAATTGAGTCAGAACACATTGTTGGAGTGTCAGAATGCATAGCTAGAAGGCAAATAAGCGTTCTGTGGCTTTATTTCGCTTAGTTGCTTACTCTTGAGTAGAAATGCATCTGCACTCCAGAAATAAGCATCTTTGTAAAATCAGCCAAATTGAAGCAGAACAAATTGTTGGAGTATCAGAATGCATAGACAGAAGGCAAATAAGCGTTCTATAGGTTCATTTCGCTTAGTTGCTTACTCCTGAGTAGAACTGCATGTTCACTCCAGAAATAAGTACCTTCGTAAAATGAGCCAAATTGAAGCAGAACACATTGTTGGAGCGTCAGAATGCATAGATAGAAGGCAAATAAGCGTTCTATGGCTTTATTTCGCTTAGTTGCTTACTCTTGAGTAGAACTGCATGTTCACTCCAGAAATAAGGACCTTTCTAAAATGAGCCAAATTGAAGCAGAACACATTGTTGGAGTGTCAGAATGCATAGATAGAAGGCAAATAAGCGTTCTGTGGCTTTATTTCGCTTAGTTGCTTACTCTTGAGTAGAAATGCATCAGCACTCCAGAAATAAGCACCTTTGTAAAATGAGCCAAATTGAAGCAGAACAAATTGTTGGAGTATCAGAATGCATAGACAGAAGGCAAAAAAGCGTTCTATGGCTTTATTTCGCTTAGTTGCTTACTCTTGAGTAGAACTGCATATTCACTCCAGGAATTAGCACCTTTGTAAAAAGAGCCAAATTGAAGCAGAACACATTGTTGGAGTGTCAGAATGCGTAGATAGAAGGCAGATAAGCGTTCTATGACTTTATTTCGCTTAGTTGCTTACTCTTGAGTAGAACTGCATGTTCACTCCAGAAATAAGCATCTTTGTAAAATGAGCCAAATTGAAGCAGAACACATTGTTGGAGTGTCAGAATGTATAGATAGAAGGCTAATAAGCGTTCTATGACTTTATTTCGCTTAGTTGCTTACTCTTGAGTAGAAGTGCATGTTCACTCCAGAAATAAGCACCTTTGTAAAATGATCCAAATTGAAGCAGAAGACATTGTTGGAGTGTCAGAATGCATAGATAGAAGGCAAATAAGCGTTCTATGGCTTTATGTCGCCTAGTTGCTTACTTTTGAGTAGAACTGCATTTTCACTCCACTAATATGTACCTTTGTAAAATGAGCCAAATTGAAGCAGAACACATTTTTGGAGTGTTCGAATGCATAGATAGAAGGCAAATAAGCGTTCTATGGCTTTATTTCGCTTAGTTGCTTACTCTTGAGTAGAACTGCATGTTCACTCCAGGAATTAGCACCTTTGTAAAATGAGCCAAATTGAAGCAGAACACATTGTTGGAGTGTCAGAATGCATAGATAGAAGGCAAATAAGTGTTCTGTGGCTTTATTTCGCTTAGTTGCTTACTCTTGAGTAGAAATGCATCTGCACTCCAGAAATAAGCATCTTTCTAAAATGAGGCAAATTCAGGCAGAACACATTGTTGGAGTATCAGAATGCATAGACAGAAGGCAAAAAAGCGTTCTATAGGTTTATTTCGCTTAGTTGCTTACTCTTGAGTAGAATGGCATGTTCACTCCAGAAATAAGCATCTTTGTAAAATGAGCCAAATTGAAGCAGAACACATTGTTGGAGTGTCAGAATGCATAGATAGAAGGCAAATAAGCGTTCTATGGCTTTATTTCGCTTAGTTGCTTACTCTTGAGTAGAACTGCATATTCACTCCAGGAATTAGCACCTTTGTAAAATCAGCCAAATTGAAGCAGAACAAATTGTTGGAGTATCAGAATGCATAGACAGAAGGCAGAAAAGCGTTCTATAGGTTTATTTCGCTTAGTTGCTTACTCTTGAGTAGAACTGAATGTTCACTCCAGAAATAAACATCTTTGTAAAATGAGCCAAATTGAAGCAGAACACATTGTTGGAGTGTCAGAATGCGTAGATAGAAGGCAAATAAGCGTTCTATAGGTTCATTTCGCTTAGTTGCTTACTCCTGAGTAGAACTGCATGTTCACTCCAGAAATAAGTACCTTCGTAAAATGAGCCAAATTGAAGCAGAACACATTGTTGGAGCGTCAGAATGCATAGATAGAAGGCAAATAAGCGTTCTATGGCTTTATTTCGCTTAGTTGCTTACTCTTGAGTAGAACTGCATGTTCACTCCAGAAATAAGGACCTTTCTAAAATGAGCCAAATTGAAGCAGAACACTTTGTTGGAGTGTCAGAATGCATAGATAGAAGGCAAATAAGCGTTCTATGGCTTTATTTCGCTTAGTTGCTTACTCTTGAGTAGAACTGCATGTTCACTCCAGAAATAAGCATCTTTGTAAAATGAGCCAAATTGGAGCAGAACACATTGTTGGAGTGTCAGAATGCATAGATAGAAGGCAAATAAGCGTTCTATGGCTTTATTTCGCTTAGTTGCTTACTCTTGAGTAGAAATGCATCTGCACTCCAGAAATAAGCATCTTTGTAAAATCAGCCAAATTGAAGCAGAACAAATTGTTGGAGTATCAGAATGCATAGACAGAAGGCAAATAAGCGTTCTATGGCTTTATTTCGCTTAGTTGCTTACTCTTGAGTAGAACTGCATATTCACTCCAGAAATAAGCACCTTTGTAAAATGAGACAAATTGAAGCAGAACACATTGTTGGAGTGTCAGAATGCATAGATAGAAGGCAAATAAGCGTTCTGTGGCTTTATTTCGCTTAGTTGCTTACTCTTGAGTAGAAATGCATCAGCACTCCAGAAATAAGCACCTTTGTAAAATTAGCCAAATTGAAGCAGAACACATTGTTGGAGTGTCAGAATGCATAGACAGAAGGCAAAGAAGCGTTCTATAGGTTTATTTCGTTTAGTTGCTTACTCTTGAGTAGAACTGCATGTTCACTCCAGAAATAAGTATCTTCGTAAAATGATCCAAATTGAAGCAGAAGACATTGTTGGAGTGTCAGAATGCATAGATAGAAGGCAAATAAGCGTTCTAGGGCTTTATTTCGCCTAGTTGCTTACTCTTGAGTAGAAATGCATCTGCACTCCAGAAATAAGCATCTTTGTAAAATGAGCCGAATTGAAGCAGAACACATTGTTGGAGTGTCAGAATGCATAGACAGAAGGCAAAAAAGCGTTTTATAGGTTTATTTCGCATAGTTGCTTACTCTTGAGTAGAAATGCATCTGCACTCCAGAAATAAGCACCTTTGTAAAATGAGCCAAATTGAAGCAGAACACATTGTTGGAGTGTCAGAATGCATAGATAGGAGGCAAATAAGTGTTCTATAGTTTTATTTCGCTTAGTTGCTTACTCTTGAGTAGAACTGCATGTTCACTCCAGAAATAAGCATCTTTGTAAAATGAGCCAAATTGAAGCAGAACACATTGTTGGAGTGTCAGAATGCATAGATAGAAGGCAAATAAGTGTTCTATAGTTTTATTTCGCTTAGTTGCTTACTCTTGAGTAGAAATGCATCTGCACTCCAGAAATAAGCATCTTTGTAAAATGAGCCAAATTGAAGCAGAACACATTGTTGGAGTGTCAGAATGCATAGACAGAAGGCAAAAAAGCGTTTTATAGGTTTATTTCGCTTAGTTGCTTACTCTTGAGTAGAAATGCATCTGCACTCCAGAAATAAGCACCTTTGTAAAATGAGCCAAATTGAAGCAGAACACATTGTTGGAGTGTCAGAATGCATAGATAGAAGGCAAATAAGCGTTCTATGGCTTTATGTCGCTTAGTTGCTTACTCTTGAGTAGAAATGCATTTGCACTCCAGAAATGAGCACCTTTGTAAAATGCGCCAAATTGGAACAGAACACATTGTTGGAGTGTCAGAATGCATAGATAGAAGGCAAATAAGCGTTCTATGGCTTTATTTCGCTTAGTTGCTTACTCTTGAGTAGAACTGCATGTTCACTCCAGAAATAAGCATCTTTGTAAAATGAGCCAAGTTGAAGCAGAACACATTGTTGGAGTGTCAGAATGCATAGATAGAAGGCAAATAAGGGTTCTATAGGTTTATTTCGCTTAGTTGCTTACTCTTGAGTAGAATGGCATGTTCACTCCAGAAATAAGCATCTTTGTAAAATGAGCCAAATTGAAGCAGAACACATTGTTGGAGTGTCAGAATGCATAGATAGAAAGCAAATAAGCGTTCTATGGCTTTATTTCGCTTAGTTGCTTACGCTTGAGGAGAAATGCATCTGCACTCCAGAAATAAGCACCTTTGTAAAATGAGCCAAATTGAAGCAGAACACATTGTTGGAGTGTCAGAATGCATAGATAGAAGGCAAAAAAGCGTTCTATAGGTTTATTTCGCTTAGTTGCTTACTCTTGAGTAGAACTGCATGTTCACTCCAGGAATAAGCACCTTTGTCAAATGAGCCAAATTGAAGCAGAACACATTGTTGGAGTGTCAGAATGCATAGATAGAAGGCAAATAAGCGTTCTATGGCTTTATGTCGCTTAGTTGCTTACTCTTGAGTAGAAATGCATCTGCACTCCACAAAATAAGCAGCTTTGTAAAATGAGCCAAATTGAAGCAGAACACATTGTTGGAGTGTCAGAATAGAAGGCAAATAAGCGTTCTGTGGCTTTATTTCGCTTAGTTGCTTACTCTTGAGTAGAAATGCATCTGCACTCCAGAAATAAGAATCTTTGTAAAATGAGCCAAATTGAAGCAGAACACATTGTTGGAGTGTCAGAATGCATAGACAGAAGGCAAAAAAGCGTTTTATAGGTTTATTTCGCTTAGTTGCTTACTCTTGAGTAGAAATGCATCTGCACTCCAGAAATAAGCACCTTTGTAAAATGAGCCAAATTGAAGCAGAACACTTTGTTGGAGTGTCAGAATGCATAGATAGAAGGCATATAAGTGTTCTATAGTTTTATTTCGCTTAGTTGCTTACTCTTGAGTAGAACTGCATGTTCACTCCAGAAATAAGCACCTTTGTAAAATGAGCCAAATTGAAGCAGAACACATTGTTGGAGTGTCAGAATGCATAGATAGAAGGCAAATAAGTGTTCTATAGTTTTATTTCGCTTAGTTGCTTACTCTTGAGTAGAAATGCATCTGCACTCCAGAAATAAGCATCTTTGTAAAATGAGCCAAATTGAAGCAGAACACATTGTTGGAGTGTCAGAATGCATAGACAGAAGGCAAAAAAGCGTTTTATAGGTTTATTTCGTTTAGTTGCTTACTCTTGAGTAGAAATGCATCTGCACTCCAGAAATAAGCACCTTTGTAAAATGAGCCAAATTGAAGCAGAACACATTGTTGGAGTGTCAGAATGCATAGATAGAAGGCAAATAAGTGTTCTATAGTTTTATTTCGCTTAGTTGCTTACTCTTGAGTAGAACTGCATGTTCACTCCAGAAATAAGCATCTTTGTAAAATGAGCCAAATTGAAGCAGAACACATTGTTGGAGTGTCAGAATGCATAGATAGAAGGCAAATAAGCGTTCTATGGCTTTATGTCGCTTAGTTGCTTACTCTTGAGTAGAAATGCATTTGCACTCCAGAAATGAGCACCTTTGTAAAATGCGCCAAATTGGAACAGAACACATTGTTGGAGTGTCAGAATGCATAGATAGAAGGCAAATAAGCGTTCTATGGCTTTATTTCGCTTAGTTGCTTACTCTTGAGTAGAAATGCATCTGCACTCCAGAAATAAGCACCTTTGTAAGATGAGCGAAACTGAAGCAGAACACATTGTTGGAGTGTCAGAATGCATAAAGGTAAAGGTAAAGGGACCCCTGACCATTAGGTCCAGTCGTGACCGACTCTGGGGTTGCGCGCTCATCTCGCATGATTGGCCGAGGGAGCCGGCGTATAGTTTCCAGATCATGTGGCCAGCATGATAAAGCCGCTTCTGGCAAACCAGAGCAGCACATGGAAACGCCGTTTACCTTCCCGCTGTAGCGGTTCCTATTTATCTACTTGCATTTTGATGTGCTTTCGAACTGCTAGGTTGGCAGGAGCTGGGACCAAGCAACAGGAGCTCACCCCGTTGCAGGGATTCGAACCGCCGACCTACTGATCAGCAAGCCCTAGACTCTGTGATTTAACCACAGCGCCACCTGGGTCCAAGATAGAAGGCAAAAAAGCGTTCTATGGCTTTATTTCGCTTAGTTGCTTACTCTTGAGTCGAACTGCATATTCACTCCAGAAATAAGCACCTTTGTAAAATGAGACAAATTGAAGCAGAACACATTGTTGGAGTGTCAGAATGCATAGATAGAAGGCAAATAAGCGTTCTGTGGCTTTATTTCGCTTAGTTGCTTACTCTTGAGTAGAAATGCATCAGCACTCCAGAAATAAGCACCTTTGTAAAATGCGCCAAATTGGAGCAGAATACATTGTTGGAGTGTCAGAATGCATAGACAGAAGGCAAATAAGCGTTCTATGGCTTTATTTCGCTTAGTTGCTTACTCTTGAGTAGAAATGCATCTGCACTCCAGAAATAAGCATCTTTGTAAAATGAGCCAAATTGAAGCAGAATACATTGTTAGAGTGTCAGAATGCATAGCGAGAAGGCAAATAAGCGTTCTGTGGCTTTATTTCGCTTAGTTGCTTACTCTTGAGTAGAAATGCATCAGCACTCCAGAAATAAGCACCTTTGTAAAATGAGCCAAATTGAAGCAGAACACATTGTTGGAGTGTCAGAATGCATAGACAGAAGGCAAAAAAGCGTTTTATAGGTTTATTTCGCATAGTTGATTACTCTTGAGTAGAAATGCATCTGCACTCCAGAAATAAGCACCTTTGTAAAATGAGCCAAATTGAAGCAGAACACATTGTTGGAGTGTCAGAATGCATAGATAGAAGGCAAATAAGTGTTCTATAGTTTTATTTCGCTTAGTTGCTTACTCTTGAGTAGAACTGCATGTTCACTCCAGAAATAAGCATCTTCGTAAAATGAGCCAAATTGAAGCAGAACACATTGTTGGAGTGTCAGAATGCATAGATAGAAGGCAAATAAGTGTTCTATAGTTTTATTTCGCTTAGTTGCTTACTCTTGAGTAGAAATGCATCTGCACTCCAGAAATAAGCATCTTTGTAAAATGAGCCAAATTGAAGCAGAACACATTGTTGGAGTGTCAGAATGCATAGACAGAAGGCAAAAAAGCGTTTTATAGGTTTATTTCGCTTAGTTGCTTACTCTTGAGTAGAAATGCATCTGCACTCCAGAAATAAGCACCTTTGTAAAATGAGCCAAATTGAAGCAGAACACATTGTTGGAGTGTCAGAATGCATAGATAGAAGGCAAATAAGTGTTCTATAGTTTTATTTCGCTTAGTTGCTTACTCTTGAGTAGAAATGCATCTGCACTCCAGAAATAAGCATCTTTGTAAAATGAGCCAAATTGAAGCAGAACACATTGTTGGAGTGTCAGAATGCATAGACAGAAGGCAAAAAAGCGTTTTATAGGTTTATTTCGCTTAGTTGCTTACTCTTGAGTAGAAATGCATCTGCACTCCAGAAATAAGCACCTTTGTAAAATGAGCCAAATTGAAACAGAATACATTATTGGAGTGTCAGAATGCATAGATAGAAGGCAAATAAGCGTTCTATGGCTTTATGTCGCTTTGTTGCTTACTCTTGAGTAGAAATGCATTTGCACTCCAGAAATGAGCACCTTTGTAAAATGCGCCAAATTGGAACAGAACACATTGTTGGAGTGTCAGAATGCATAGATAGAAGGCAAATAAGCGTTCTATGGCTTTATTTCGCTTAGTTGCTTACTCTTGAGTAGAAATGCATCTGCATCCAGAAATAAGCACCTTTGTAAGATGAGCGAAACTGAAGCAGAACACATTGTTGGAGTGTCAGAATGCATAGATAGAAGGCAAATAAGCGTTCTGTGGCTTTATTTCGCTTAGTTGCTTACTCTTGAGTAGAAATGCATCAGCACTCCAGAAATAAGCACCTTTGTAAAATGCGTCAAATTGGAGCAGAATACATTGTTGGAGTGTCAGAATGCATAGACAGAAGGCAAATAAGCGTTCTATGGCTTTATTTCGCTTAGTTGCTTACTCTTGAGTAGAAATGCATCTGCACTCCAGAAATAAGCATCTTTGTAAAATGAGCCAAATTGAGTCAGAACACATTGTTGGAGTGTCAGAATGCATAGCTAGAAGGCAAATAAGCGTTCTGTGGCTTTATTTCGCTTAGTTGCTTACTCTTGAGTAGAAATGCATCTGCACTCCAGAAATAAGCATCTTTGTAAAATCAGCCAAATTGAAGCAGAACAAATTGTTGGAGTATCAGAATGCATAGACAGAAGGCAAATAAGCGTTCTATGGCTTTATTTCGCTAAGTTGCTTACTCTTGAGTAGAACTGCATGTTCACTCCAGGAATTAGCACCTTTGTAAAAAGAGCCAAATTGAAGCAGAACACATTGTTGGAGTGTCAGAATGCGTAGATAGAAGGCAGATAAGCGTTCTATGACTTTATTTCGCTTAGTTGCTTACTCTTGAGTAGAACTGCATGTTCACTCCAGAAATAAGCATCTTTGTAAAATGAGCCAAATTGAAGCAGAACACATTGTTGGAGTGTCAGAATGCATAGATAGAAGGCTAATAAGCGTTCTATGACTTTATTTCGCTTAGTTGCTTACTCTTGAGTAGAAGTGCATGTTCACTCCAGAAATAAGCACCTTTGTAAAATGAGCCAAATTGAAGCAGAACACATTGTTGGAGTGTCAGAATGCATAGATAGAAGGCAAAAAAGCGTTCTGTGGCTTTATTTCGCTTAGTTCCTTACTTTTGAGTAGAACTGCATGTTCACTCCACAAATATGTACCTTTGTAAAATGACCCAAATTGAAGCAGAACACATTTTTGGAGTGTTCGAATGCATAGATAGAAGGCAAATAAGCGTTCTATGGCTTTATTTCGCTTAGTTGCTTACTCTTGAGTAGAACTGCATGTTCACTCCAGGAATTAGCACCTTTGTAAAATGAGCCAAATTGAAGCAGAACACATTGTTGGAGTGTCAGAATGCATAGATAGAAGGCAAATAAGCGTTCTGTGGCTTTATTTCGCTTAGTTGCTTACTCTTGAGTAGAAATGCATCTGCACTCCAGAAATAAGCATCTTTCTAAAATGAGGCAAATTCAGGCAGAACACATTGTTGGAGTGTCAGAATGCATGGATAGAAGGCAAATAAGCGTTCTATGGCTTTATTTCGCTTAGTTGCTTACTCTTGAGTAGAAATGCATCAGCACTCCAGAAATAAGCACCTTTGTAAAATGAGCCAAATTGAAGCAGAACAAATTGTTGGAGTATCAGAATGCATAGAAAGAAGGCAAAAAAGCGTTCTATAGGTTTATTTCGCTTAGTTGCTTACTCTTGAGTAGAATGGCATGTTCACTCCAGAAATAAGCATCTTTGTAAAATGAGCCAAATTGAAGCAGAACACATTGTTGGAGTGTCAGAATGCATAGATAGAAGGCAAATAAGCGTTCTATGGCTTTATTTCGTTTAGTTGCGTACTCTTGAGTAGAAATGCATTTGCACTGCAAAAATGAGCACCTTTGTAAAATGCGCCAAATTTGAACAGAACACATTGTTGGAGTGTCAGAATGCATAGATAGAAGGCAAATAAGCGTTCTATAGGTTCGTTTCGCTTAGTTGCTTACTCTTGAGTAGAACTGCATGTTCACTCCAGAAATAAGTACCTTCGTAAAATGAGCCAAATTGAAGCAGAACACATTGTTGGAGTGTCAGAATGCATAGATAGAAGGCAAATAAGCGTTCTATGGCTTTATTTCGCTTAGTTGCTTACTCTTGAGTAGAAATGCATCTGCACTCCAGAAATAAGCACCTTTGTAAAATGCGCCAAATTGGAGCAGAATACATTGTTGGAGTGTCAGAATGCATAGATAGAAGGCAAATAAGCGTTCTATGGCTTTATTTCGCTTAGTTGCTTACTCTTGAGGAGAAATGCATCTGCACTCCAGAAATAAGCATCTTTGTAAAATCAGCCAAATTGAAGCAGAACAAATTGTTGGAGTATCAGAATGCATAGACAGAAGGCAGAAAAGCGTTCTATAGGTTTATTTCGCTTAGTTGCTCACTCTTGAGTAGAACTGCATGTTCACTCCAGAAATAAACATCTTTGTAAAATGAGCCAAATTGAAGCAGAACACATTGTTGGAGTGTCAGAATGCGTAGATAGAAGGCAAATAAGCGTTCTATAGGTTCATTTCGCTTAGTTGCTTACTCCTGAGTAGAACTGCATGTTCACTCCAGAAATAAGTACCTTCGTAAAATGAGCCAAATTGAAGCAGAACACATTGTTGGAGCGTCAGAATTCATAGATAGAAGGCAAATAAGCGTTCTATGGCTTTATTTCGCTTAGTTGCTTACTCTTGAGTAGAACTGCATGTTCACTCCAGAAATAAGTACCTTTCTAAAATGAGCCAAATAGAAGCAGAACACATTGTTGGAGTGTCAGAATGCATAGATAGAAGGCAAATAAGCGTTCTATGGCTTTATTTCGCTTAGTTGCTTACTCTTGAGTAGAAATGCATCTGCACTCCAGAAATAAGCATCTTTGTAAAATCAGCCAAATTGAAGCAGAACAAATTGTTGGAGTATCAGAATGCATAGACAGAAGGCAAATAAGCGTTCTATGGCTTTATTTCGCTTAGTTGCTTACTCTTGAGTAGAACTGCATGTTCACTCCAGGAATTAGCACCTTTGTAAAAAGAGCCAAATTGAAGCAGAACACATTGTTGGAGTGTCAGAATGCGTAGATAGAAGGCAGATAAGCGTTCTATGACTTTATTTCGCTTAGTTGCTTACTCTTGAGTAGAACTGCATGTTCACTCCAGAAATAAGCATCTTTGTAAAATGAGCCAAATTGAAGCAGAACACATTGTTGGAGTGTCAGAATGCATAGATAGAAGGCTAATAAGCGTTCTATGACTTTATTTCGCTTAGTTGCTTACTCTTGAGTAGAAGTGCATGTTCAGAAATAAGCACCTTTGTAAAATGAGCCAAATTGAAGCAAAACACATTGTTGGAGTGTCAGAATGCATAGATAGAAGATAAGTAAGCGTTCTATAGGTTTATTTCGCTTAGTTCCTTACTTTTGAGTAGAACTGCATGTTCACTCCAGAAATAAGCACCTTTGTAAAATGAGCCAAATTGAAGCAGAACACATTGTTGGAGTGTCAGAATGCATAGATAGAAGGCAAATAAGCGTTCTGTGGCTTTATTTCGCTTAGTTGCTTACTCTTGAGTAGAAATGCATCTGCACTCCAGAAATAAGCATCTTTCTAAAATGAGGCAAATTCAGGCAGAACACATTGTTGGAGTGTCAGAATGCATGGATAGAAGGCAAATAAGCGTTCTATGGCTTTATTTCGTTTAGTTGCGTACTCTTGAGTAGAAATGCATTTGCACTGCAAAAATGAGCACCTTTGTAAAATGCGCCAAATTTGAACAGAACACATTGTTGGAGTGTCAGAATGCATAGATAGAAGGCAAATAAGCGTTCTATAGGTTCGTTTCGCTTAGTTGCTTACTCTTGAGTAGAACTGCATGTTCACTCCAGAAATAAGTACCTTCGTAAAATGAGCCAAATTGAAGCAGAACACATTGTTGGAGTGTCAGAATGCATAGATAGAAGGCAAATAAGCGTTCTATGGCTTTATTTCGCTTAGTTGCTTACTCTTGAGGAGAAATGCATCTGCACTCCAGAAATAAGCATCTTTGTAAAATCAGCCAAATTGAAGCAGAACAAATTGTTGGAGTATCAGAATGCATAGACAGAAGGCAGAAAAGCATTCTATAGGTTTATTTCGCTTAGTTGCTTACTCTTGAGTAGAACTGCATGTTCACTCCAGAAATAAGTACCTTCCTAAAATGAGCCAAATTGAAGCAGAACACTTTGTTGGAGTGTCAGAATGCATAGATAGAAGGCAAATAAGCGTTCTATGGCTTTATTTCGCTTAGTTGCTTACTCTTGAGTAGAACTGCATGTTCACTCCAGAAATAAGCATCTTTGTAAAATGAGCCAAATTGGAGCAGAACACATTGTTGGAGTGTCAGAATGCATAGATAGAAGGCAGATAAGCGTTCTATGACTTTATTTCGCTTAGTTGCTTACTCTTGAGTAGAACTGCATGTTCACTCCAGAAATAAGCATCTTTGTAAAATGAGCCAAATTGAAGCAGAACACATTGTTGGAGTGTCAGAATGCATAGATAGAAGGCTAATAAGCGTTCTATGACTTTATTTCGCTTAGTTGCTTACTCTTGAGTAGAAGTGCATGTTCAGAAATAAGCACCTTTGTAAAATGAGCCAAATTGAAGCAAAACACATTGTTGGAGTGTCAGAATGCGTAGATAGAAGGCAGATAAGCGTTCTATGACTTTATTTCGCTTAGTTGCTTACTCTTGAGTAGAACTGCATGTTCACTCCAGAAATAAGCATCTTTGTAAAATGAGCCAAATTGAAGCAGAACACATTGTTGGAGTGTCAGAATGCATAGATAGAAGGCTAATAAGCGTTCTATGACTTTATTTCGCTTAGTTGCTTACTCTTGAGTAGAAGTGCATGTTCAGAAATAAGCACCTTTGTAAAATGAGCCAAATTGAAGCAAAACACATTGTTGGAGTGTCAGAATGCATAGATAGAAGACAAGTAAGCGTTCTATAGGTTTATTTCGCTTAGTTCCTTACTTTTGAGTAGAACTGCATGCTCACTCCACAAATATGTACCTTTGTAAAATGAGCCAAATTGAAGCAGAACACATTTTTGGAGTGTCAGAATGCATAGATAGAAGGCAAATAAGCGTTCTATGGCTTTATTTCGCTTAGTTGCTTACTCTTGAGTAGAACTGCATGTTCACTCCAGGAATTAGCATCTTTGTAAAATGAGCCAAATTGAAGCAGAACACATTGTTGGAGTGTCAGAATGCATAGATAGAAGGCAAATAAGCGTTCTGTGGCTTTATTTCGCTTAGTTGCTTACTCTTGAGTAGAAATGCATCTGCACTCCAGAAATAAGCATCTTTCTAAAATGAGGCAAATTCAGGCAGAACACATTGTTGGAGTGTCAGAATGCATGGATAGAAGGCAAATAAGCGTTCTATGGCTTTATTTCGCTTAGTTGCTTACTCTTGAGTAGAAATGCATCAGCACTCCAGAAATAAGCACCTTTGTAAAATGAGCCAAATTGAAGCAGAACACATTGTTGGAGTATCAGAATGCATAGACAGAAGGCAAAAAAGCGTTCTAAAGGTTTATTTCGTTTAGTTGCTTACTCTTGAGTAGAACTGCATGTTCACTCCAGAAATAAGCATCTTTGTAAAATGCGCCAAATTGAAGCAGAACACATTGTTGGAGTGTCAGAATGCGTAGATAGAAGGCAAATAAGCGTTCTATAGGTTCATTTCGCTTAGTTGCTTACTCCTGAGTAGAACTGCATGTTCACTCCAGAAATAAGTACCTTTGTAAAATGAGCCAAATTGAAACAGAACACATTGTTGGAGTGTCAGAATGCATAGACAGAAGGCAAATAAGGGTTCTATAGGTTTATTTAGCTTAGTTGCTTACTCTTGAGTAGAATGGCATGTTCACTCCAGAAATAAGCATCTTTGTAAAATGAGCCAAATTGAAGCAGAACACATTGTTGGAGTGTCAGAATGCATAGATTAGGCATCCTCAAACTGCGGCCCTCCAGATGTTTTGGCCTACAACTCCCATGATCCCTAGCTAACAGGACCAGTGGTCGGGGAAGATGGGAACTGTAGTCCAAAACATCTGGAGGGCCGAAGTTTGGGGATGCCTGGCATAGATAGAAGGCAAATAAGCGTTCTATGGCTTTATTTTGTTTAGTTGCGTACTCTTGAGTAGAAATGCATTTGCACTGCAGAAATGAGCACCTTTGTAAAATGCGCCAAATTTGAACAGAACACATTGTTGGAGTGTCAGAATGCATAGATAGAAGGCAAATAAGCGTTCTATGGCTTTATTTCGCTTAGTTGCTTACTCTTAAGTAGAAATGCATCTGCACTCCAGAAATAAGCACCTTTGTAAAATGCGCCAAATTGGAGCAGAATACATTGTTGGAGTGTCAGAATGCATAGATAGAAGGCAAATAAGCGTTCTATGGCTTTATTTCGCTTAGTTGCTTACTCTTGAGTAGAAATGCATCTGCACTCCAGAAATAAGCATCTTTGTAAAATCAGCCAAATTGAAGCAGAACAAATTGTTGGAGTATCAGAATGCATAGACAGAAGGCAGAAAAGCGTTCTATAGGTTTATTTCGCTTAGTTGCTTACTCTTGAGTAGAACTGCATGTTCACTCCAGAAATAAACATCTTTGTAAAATGAGCCAAATTGAAGCAGAACACATTGTTGGAGTGTCAGAATGCGTAGATAAAAGGCAAATAAGCGTTCTATAGGTTCATTTCGCTTAGTTGCTTACTCCTGAGTAGAACTGCATGTTCACTCCAGAAATAAGTACCTTCGTAAAATGAGCCAAATTGAAGCAGAACACATTGTTGGAGTGTCAGAATGCATAGATAGAAGGCAAATAAGCGTTCTATGGCTTTATTTCGCTTAGTTGCTTACTCTTGAGTAGAACTGCATGTTCACTCCAGGAATTAGCACCTTTGTAAAATGAGCCAAATTGAAGCAGAACACATTGTTGGAGTGTCAGAATGCATAGATAGAAGACAAGTAAGCGTTCTATAGGTTTATTTCGCTTAGTTCCTTACTTTTGAGTAGAACTGCATGTTCACTCCAGAAATAAGCATCTTTGTAAAATGAGCCAAATTGAAGCAAAACACATTGTTGGAGTGTCAGAATGCATAGATAGAAGGCAAATAAGCGTTCTATAGGTTTATTTCGCTTAGTTTCTTGCTCTTGAGTAGAACTGCGTGTTCACCACGGAAATAAGCACCTTTGTAAAATGCGCCAAATTGGAGCAGAACACATTGTTGGAGTGTCAGAATGCATAGATAGAAGGCAAATAAGTGTTCTATAGTTTTATTTCGCTTAGTTGCTTACTCTTGAGTAGAACTGCATGTTCACTCCAGAAATAAGCATCTTTGTAAAATGAGCCAAATTGAAGCAGAACACATTGTTGGAGTGTCAGAATGCATAGATAGAAGGCTAATAAGCGTTCTATGACTTTATTTCGCTTAGTTGCTTACTCTTGAGTAGAAGTGCATGTTCACTCCAGAAATAAGTACCTTTGTAAAATGAGCCAAATTGAAGCAAAACACATTGTTGGAGTGTCAGAATGCATAGATAGAAGACAAGTAAGCGTTCTATAGGTTTATTTCGCTTAGTTCCTTACTTTTGAGTAGAACTGCATGTTCACTCCAGAAATAAGCACCTTTGTAAAATGAGCCAAATTGAAGCAAAACACATTGTTGGAGTGTCAGAATGCGTAGATAGAAGGCAAATAAGCGTTCTATAGGTTCATTTCGCTTAGTTGCTTACTCTTGAGTAGAACTGCATGTTCACTCCAGAAATAAGTACCTTTGCAAAATGCGCCAAATTGGAGCAGAACACATTGTTGGAGTGTTAGAATGCATAGATAGAAAGCAAAAAAGCGTTCTATGGCTTTATTTCGCTTAGTTGCTTACTCTTGAGTAGAAATGCATCTGCACTCCAGAAATAAGCATCTTTGTAAAATGAGCCAAATTGAGGCAGAACACATTGTTGGAGTGTCAGAATGCATAGCTAGAAGGCAAATAAGCGTTCTGTGGCTTTATTTCGCTTAGTTGCTTACTCTTGAGTAGAATTGCATCAGCACTCCAGAAATAAGCACCTTTGTAAAATGCGCCAAATTGGAGCAGAACACATTGTTGGAGTGTCAGAATGCATAGATAGAAGGCAAATCAGCGTTCTGTGGCTTTATTTCGCTTAGTTGCTTACTCTTGAGTAGAACTGCATGTTCACTCCAGAAATAAGCATCTTCGTAAAATGATCCAAATTGAAGCAGAAGACATTGTTGGAGTGTCAGAATGTGTAGATAGAAGGCAAATTAGCGTTCTAGGGCTTTATTTCGACTAGTTGCTTACTCTTGAATAGAAATGCATCTGCACTCTAGAAATAAGCACCTTTGTAAAATGAGCGAAACTGAAGCAGAAAACATTGTTGGAGTGTCAGAATGCGTAGATAGAAAGCAAAAAAGCGTTCTATAGCTTTATTTCGCTTAGTTGCTTAGTCTTGAGTAGAACTGCATGTTCACTCCAGAAATAAACATATTTGTAAAATCAGCCAAATTGAAGCAGAACACATTGTTGGAGTGTCAGAATGCGCAGATAGAAGGCAAATAAGCGTTCTATAGGTTCATTTCGCTTAGTTTCTTACTCTTGAGTAGAACTGAATGTCAAGCACCTTTGTAAAATGCGCCAAATTGAAGCAGAACACATTGTTGGAGTGTAAGAATGCGTAGATAGAAGGCAAATAAGCGTTCTATAGGTTCATTTCGCTTAGTTGCTTACTCTTGAGTAGAACTGCATGTTCACTCCAGAAATAAGTACCTTCGTAAAATGCCCCAAATTGGAGCAGAACACATTGTTGGAGTGTCAGAATGCATAGATAGAAGGCAAATAAGCGTTCTATGGCTTTATTTCGCTTAGTTGCTTACTCTTGAGTAGAACTGCATGTTCACTCCAGGAATTAGCACCTTTGTAAAATGAGCCAAATTGAAGCAGAACACATTGTTGGAGTGTCAGAATGCATAGATAGAAGGCAAATAAGCGTTCTATGGCTTTATTTCGCTTAGTTGCTTACTCTTGAGTAGAACTGCATGTTCACTCCAGAAATAAGCAACTTTGTAAAATGAGCCAAATTGAAGCAGAACACATTGTTGGAGTGTCAGAATGCATAGATAGAAGGCTAATAAGCGTTCTATGTCTTTATTTCTCTTAGTTGCTTACTCTTGAGTAGAACTGCATATTCACTCCAGAAATAAGCACCTTTGTAAAATGAGCCAAATTGAAGCAGAACACATTGTTGGAGTGTCAGAATGCATAGATAGAAGGCAAATAAGCGTTCTATGGCTTTATTTCACTTAGTTGCTTACTCTTGAGTTGAACTGCATATTCACTCCAGAAATAAGCACTTTTGTAAAATGAGACAAATTGAAGCAGAACACATTGTTGGAGGGTCAGAATGCATAGATAGGAGGCAAATACGCGTTCTGTGGCTTTATTTCGCTTAGTTGCTTATTCTTGAGTAGAAATGCATCAGCACTCCAGAAATAAGCACCTTTGTAAAATGCGCCAAATTGGAGCAGAACACATTGTTGGAGTGTCAGAATGCATAGATAGAAGGCAAATAAGCGTTCTATGGCTTTATTTCGCTTAGTTGCTTACTCTTGAGTAGAAATGCATCAGCACTCCAGAAATAAGCACCTTTGCAAAATGCGCCAAATTGGAGCAGAACACATTGTTGGAGTGTCAGAATGCATAGATAGAAGGCAAATAAGCGTTCTATGGCTTTATTTCGCTTAGTTGCTTACTCTTGAGTAGAACTGCATATTCACTCCAGAAATAAGCACCTTTGTAAAATGAGACAAATTGAAGCAGAACACATTGTTGGAGGGTCAGAATGCATAGATAGAAGGCAAATACGCGTTCTGTGGCTTTATTTCGCTTAGTTGCTTATTCTTGAGTAGAAATGCATCAGCACTCCAGAAATAAGCACCTTTGTAAAATGCGCCAAATTGGAGCAGAACACATTGTTGGAGTGTCAGAATGCATAGATAGAAGGCAAATAAGCGTTCTATGGCTTTATTTCGCTTAGTTGCTTACTCTTGAGTAGAAATGCATCAGCACTCCAGAAATAAGCACCTTTGTAAAATGCGCCAAATTGGAGCAGAACACATTGTTGGAGTGTCAGAATGCATAGATAGAAGGCAAATAAGCGTTCTATGGCTTTATTTCGCTTAGTTGCTTACTCTTGAGTAGAAATGCATCTGCACTCCAGAAATAAGCATCCTTGTAAAATGAGCCAAATTGAGGCAGAACACATTGTTGGAGTGTCAGAATGCATAGCTAGAAGGCAAATAAGCGTTCTGTGGCTTTATTTCGCTTAGTTGCTTTCTCTTGAGTAGAATTGCATCAGCACTCCAGAAATAAGCACCTTTGTAAAATGCTCCAAATTGGAGCAGAACACATTGTTGGAGTGTCAGAATGCATAGATAGAAGGCAAATAAGCGTTCTATGGCTTTATTTCGCTTAGTTGCTTACTCTTGAGTAGAACTGCATATTCACTCCAGAAATAAGCACCTTTGTAAAATGAGCCAAATTGAAGCAGAACACATTTTTGGAGTGTCAGAATGCATAGATAGAAGGCAAATAAGCGTTCTGTGGCTTTATTTCGCTTAGTTGCTTACTCTTGAGTAGAACTGCATGTTCACTCCAGAAATAAGTACCTTTGTAAAATGCGCCAAATTGGAGCAGAACACATTGTTGGAGTGTCAGAATGCATAGATAGAAGGCAAATCAGCGTTCTATGGCTTTATTTCGCTTAGTTGCTTACTCTTGAGTAGACATGCATCTGCACTCCAGAAATAAGCATCTTTGTAAAATGAGCCAAATTGAGGCAGAACACATTGTTGGAGTGTCAGAATGCATAGCTAGACGGCAAATAAGCGTTCTGTGGCTTTATTTCGCTTAGTTGCTTACTCTTGAGGAGAAATGCATCAGCACTCCAGAAATAAGCACCTTTGTAAAATGCGCCAAATTGGAGCAGAACACATTGTTGGAGTGTCAGAATGCATAGATAGAAGGCTAATAAGCGTTCTATGTCTTTATTTCGCTTAGTTGCTTACTCTTGAGTAGAACTGCATATTCACTCCAGAAATAAGCACCTTTATAAAATGAGCCAAATTGAAGCAGAAAAACATTGTTGGAGTGTCAGAATGCATAGATAGAAGGCAAATAAGCGTTCTATGGCTTTATTTCACTTAGTTGCTTACCCTTGAGTAGAACTGCATATTCACTCCAGAAATAAGCACCTTTGTAAAATGAGACAAATTGAAGCAGAACACATTGTTGGAGGGTCAGAATGTATAGATAGAAGGCAAATACGCGTTCTGTGGCTTTATTTCGCTTAGTTGCTTATTCTTGAGTAGAAATGCATCACCACTCCAGAAATAAGCACCTTTGTAAAATGCGCCAAATTGGAGCAGAACACATTGTTGGAGTGTCAGAATGCATAGATAGAAGGCAAATAAGCGTTCTGTTGCTTTATTTCGCTTAGTTGCTTATTCTTGAGTAGAACTGCAAGTTCACTCCAGAAATAAGTACCTTTGTAAAATGCGCCAAATTGGAGCAGAACACATTGTTGGAGTGTCAGGATGCATAGATAGAAGGCAAATAAGTGTTCTATGGCTTTATTTCGCTTAGTTGCTTACTCTTGAGTAGAACTGCATGTTCACTCCAGAAATAAGCAACTTTGTAAAATGAGCCAAATTGAAGCAGAACACATTGTTGGAGTGTCAGAATGCATAGATAGAAGGCTAATAAGCGTTCTATGTCTTTATTTCGCTTAGTTGCTTACTCTTGAGTAGAACTGCATATTCACTCCAGAAATAAGCACCTTTGTAAAATGAGCCAAATTGAAGCAGAACACATTGTTGGAGTGTCAGAATGCATAGATAGAAGGCAAATAAGCGTTCTATGGCTTTATTTCACTTAGTTGCTTACTCTTGAGTAGAACTGCATATTCACTCCAGAAATAAGCACCTTTGTAAAATGAGACAAATTGAAGCAGAACACATTGTTGGAGGGTCAGAATGCATAGATAGAAGGCAAATACGCGTTCTGTGGCTTTATTTCGCTTAGTTGCTTATTCTTGAGTAGAAATGCATCAGCACTCCAGAAATAAGCACCTTTGTAAAATGCGCCAAATTGGAGCAGAACACATTGTTGGAGTGTCAGAATGCATAGATAGAAGGCAAATAAGCGTTCTATGGCTTTATTTCGCTTAGTTGCTTACTCTTGAGTAGAAATGCATCAGCACTCCAGAAATAAGCACCTTTGTAAAATGCGCCAAATTGGAGCAGAACACATTGTTGGAGTGTCAGAATGCATAGATAGAAGGCAAATAAGCGTTCTATGGCTTTATTTCGCTTAGTTGCTTACTCTTGAGTAGAACTGCATGTTCACTCCAGAAATAAGTACCTTTGTAAAATGCGCCAAATTGGAGCAGAACACATTGTTGGAGTGTCAGAATGCATAGATAGAAGGCAAATCAGCGTTCTATGGCTTTATTTCGCTTAGTTGCTTACTCTTGAGTAGAAATGCATCTGCACTCCAGAAATAAGCATATTTGTAAAATGAGCCGAATTGAAGCAGAACACATTGTTGGAGTGTCAGAATGCATAGACAGAAGGCAAAAAAGCGTTTTATAGGTTTATTTCGCATAGTTGCTTACTCTTGAGTAGAAATGCATCTGCACTCCAGAAATAAGCACCTTTGTAAAATGAGCCAAATTGAAGCAGAACACATTGTTGGAGTGTCAGAATGCATAGATAGAAGGCAAATAAGTGTTCTATAGTTTTATTTCGCTTAGTTGCTTACTCTTGAGCAGAACTGCATATTCACTCCAGAAATAAGCACCTTTGTAAAATGAGCCAAATTGAAGCAGAACACATTGTTGGAGTGTCAGAATGCATAGATAGAAGGCAAATAAGTGTTCTATAGTTTTATTTCGCTTAGTTGCTTACTCTTGAGTAGAAATGCATCTGCACTCCAGAAATAAGCATCTTTGTAAAATGAGCCAAATTGAAGCAGAACGCATTGTTGGAGGGTCAGAATGCATAGATAGAAGGCAAAAAAGCGTTTTATAGGTTTATTTCGCTTAGTTGCTTATTCTTGAGTAGAACTGCAAGTTCACTCCAGAAATAAGTACCTTTGTAAAATGCGCCAAATTGGAGCAGAACACATTGTTGGAGTGTCAGGATGCATAGATAGAAGGCAAATAAGTGTTCTATGGCTTTATTTCGCTTAGTTGCTTACTCTTGAGTAGAACTGCATGTTCACTCCAGAAATAAGCAACTTTGTAAAATGAGCCAAATTGAAGCAGAACACATTGTTGGAGTGTCAGAATGCATAGATAGAAGGCTAATAAGCGTTCTATGTCTTTATTTCGCTTAGTTGCTTACTCTTGAGTAGAACTGCATATTCACTCCAGAAATAAGCACCTTTGTAAAATGAGCCAAATTGAAGCAGAACACATTGTTGGAGTGTCAGAATGCATAGATAGAAGGCAAATAAGCGTTCTATGGCTTTATTTCACTTAGTTGCTTACTCTTGAGTAGAACTGCATATTCACTCCAGAAATAAGCACCTTTGTAAAATGAGACAAATTGAAGCAGAACACATTGTTGGAGGGTCAGAATGCATAGATAGAAGGCAAATACGCGTTCTGTGGCTTTATTTCGCTTAGTTGCTTATTCTTGAGTAGAAATGCATCAGCACTCCAGAAATAAGCACCTTTGTAAAATGCGCCAAATTGGAGCAGAACACATTGTTGGAGTGTCAGAATGCATAGATAGAAGGCAAATAAGCGTTCTATGGCTTTATTTCGCTTAGTTGCTTACTCTTGAGTAGAAATGCATCAGCACTCCAGAAATAAGCACCTTTGTAAAATGCGCCAAATTGGAGCAGAACACATTGTTGGAGTGTCAGAATGCATAGATAGAAGGCAAATAAGCGTTCTATGGCTTTATTTCGCTTAGTTGCTTACTCTTGAGTAGAACTGCATGTTCACTCCAGAAATAAGTACCTTTGTAAAATGCGCCAAATTGGAGCAGAACACATTGTTGGAGTGTCAGAATGCATAGATAGAAGGCAAATCAGCGTTCTATGGCTTTATTTCGCTTAGTTGCTTACTCTTGAGTAGAAATGCATCTGCACTCCAGAAATAAGCATATTTGTAAAATGAGCCGAATTGAAGCAGAACACATTGTTGGAGTGTCAGAATGCATAGACAGAAGGCAAAAAAGCGTTTTATAGGTTTATTTCGCATAGTTGCTTACTCTTGAGTAGAAATGCATCTGCACTCCAGAAATAAGCACCTTTGTAAAATGAGCCAAATTGAAGCAGAACACATTGTTGGAGTGTCAGAATGCATAGATAGAAGGCAAATAAGTGTTCTATAGTTTTATTTCGCTTAGTTGCTTACTCTTGAGCAGAACTGCATATTCACTCCAGAAATAAGCACCTTTGTAAAATGAGCCAAATTGAAGCAGAACACATTGTTGGAGTGTCAGAATGCATAGATAGAAGGCAAATAAGTGTTCTATAGTTTTATTTCGCTTAGTTGCTTACTCTTGAGTAGAAATGCATCTGCACTCCAGAAATAAGCATCTTTGTAAAATGAGCCAAATTGAAGCAGAACGCATTGTTGGAGGGTCAGAATGCATAGATAGAAGGCAAAAAAGCGTTTTATAGGTTTATTTCGCTTAGTTGCTTACTCTTGAGTAGAAATGCATCTGCACTCCAGAAATAAGCACCTTTGTAAAATGAGCCAAATTGAAGCAGAACACATTGTTGGAGTGTCAGAATGCATAGATAGAAGGCAAATAAGCGTTCTATGGCTTTATGTCGCTTAGTTGCTTACTCTTGCGTAGAAATGCATTTGCACTCCAGAAATGAGCACCTTTGTAAAATGCGCCAAATTGGAACAGAACACATTGTTGGAGTGTCAGAATGCATAGATAGAAGGCAAATAAGCGTTCTATGGCTTTATTTCGCTTAGTTGCTTACTCTTGAGTAGAACTGCATGTTCACTCCAGAAATAAGCATCTTTGTAAAATGAGCCAAGTTGAAGCAGAACACATTGTTGGAGTGTCAGAATGCATAGATAGAAGGCAAATAAGGGTTCTATAGGTTTATTTCGCTTAGTTGCTTACTCTTGAGTAGAATGGCATGTTCACTCCAGAAATAAGCATCTTTGTAAAATGAGCCAAATTGAAGCAGAACACCTTGTTGGAGTGTCAGAATGCATAGATAGAAAGCAAATAAGCGTTCTATGGCTTTATTTCGCTTAGTTGCTTACGCTTGAGTAGAAATGCATCTGCACTCCAGAAATAAGCACCTTTGTAAAATGAGCCAAATTGAAGCAGAACACATTGTTGGAGTGTCAGAATGCATAGATAGAAGGCAAAAAAGCGTTCTATAGGTTTATTTCGCTTAGTTGCTTACTCTTGAGTAGAACTGCATGTTCACTCCAGGAATAAGCACCTTTGTCAAATGAGCCAAATTGAAGCAGAACACATTGTTGGAGTGTCAGAATGCATAGATAGAAGGCAAATAAGCGTTCTATGGCTTTATGTCGCTTAGTTGCTTACTCTTGAGTAGAAATGCATCTGCACTCCACAAAATAAGCAGCTTTGTAAAATGAGCCAAATTGAAGCAGAACACATTGTTGGAGTGTCAGAATAGAAGGCAAATAAGCGTTCTGTGGCTTTATTTCGCTTAGTTGCTTACTCTTGAGTAGAAATGCATCTGCACTCCAGAAATAAGAATCTTTGTAAAATGAGCCAAATTGAAGCAGAACACATTGTTGGAGTGTCAGAATGCATAGACAGAAGGCAAAAAAGCGTTTTATAGGTTTATTTCGCTTAGTTGCTTACTCTTGAGTAGAAATGCATCTGCACTCCAGAAATAAGCACCTTTGTAAAATGAGCCAAATTGAAGCAGAACACATTGTTGGAGTGTCAGAATGCATAGATAGAAGGCATATAAGTGTTCTATAGTTTTATTTCGCTTAGTTGCTTACTCTTGAGTAGAACTGCATGTTCACTCCAGAAATAAGCACCTTTGTAAAATGAGCCAAATTGAAGCAGAACACATTGTTGGAGTGTCAGAATGCATAGATAGAAGGCAAATAAGTGTTCTATAGTTTTATTTCGCTTAGTTGCTTACTCTTGAGTAGAAATGCATCTGCACTCCAGAAATAAGCATCTTTGTAAAATGAGCCAAATTGAAGCAGAACACATTGTTGGAGTGTCAGAATGCATAGACAGAAGGCAAAAAAGCGTTTTATAGGTTTATTTCGTTTAGTTGCTTACTCTTGAGTAGAAATGCATCTGCACTCCAGAAATAAGCATCTTTGTAAAATGAGCCAAATTGAAGCAGAACACATTGTTGGAGTGTCAGAATGCATAGACAGAAGGCAAAAAAGCGTTTTATAGGTTTATTTCGCTTAGTTGCTTACTCTTGAGTAGAAATGCATCTGCACTCCAGAAATAAGCACCTTTGTAAAATGAGCCAAATTGAAGCAGAACACATTGTTGGAGTGTCAGAATGCATAGATAGAAGGCAAATAAGCGTTCTATGGCTTTATGTCGCTTAGTTGCTTACTCTTGCGTAGAAATGCATTTGCACTCCAGAAATGAGCACCTTTGTAAAATGCGCCAAATTGGAACAGAACACATTGTTGGAGTGTCAGAATGCATAGATAGAAGGCAAATAAGGGTTCTATAGGTTTATTTCGCTTAGTTGCTTACTCTTGAGTAGAATGGCATGTTCACTCCAGAAATAAGCACCTTTGTAAAATGAGCCAAATTGAAGCAGAACACATTGTTGGAGTGTCAGAATGCATAGATAGAAAGCAAATAAGCGTTCTATGGCTTTATTTCGCTTAGTTGCTTACTCTTGAGTAGAAATGCATCTGCACTCCAGAAATAAGCACCTTTGTAAAATGAGCCAAATTGAAGCAGAACACATTGTTGGAGTGTCAGAATGCATAGATAGAAGGCAAAAAAGCGTTCTATAGGTTTATTTCGCTTAGTTGCTTACTCTTGAGTAGAACTGCATGTTCACTCCAGGAATAAGCACCTTTGTCAAATGAGCCAAATTGAAGCAGAACACATTTTTGGAGTGTCAGAATGCATAGATAGAAGGCAAATAAGCGTTCTATGGCTTTATGTCGCTTAGTTGCTTACTCTTGAGTAGAAATGCATCTGCACTCCACAAAATAAGCAGCTTTGTAAAATGAGCCAAATTGAAGCAGAACAAATTGTTGGAGTGTCAGAATAGAAGGCAAATAAGCGTTCTGTGGCTTTATTTCGCTTAGTTGCTTACTCTTGAGTAGAAATGCATCTGCACTCCAGAAATAAGAATCTTTGTAAAATGAGCCAAATTGAAGCAGAACACATTGTTGGAGTGTCAGAATGCATAGACAGAAGGCAAAAAAGCGTTTTATAGGTTTATTTCGCTTAGTTGCTTACTCTTGAGTAGAAATGCATCGGCACTCCAGAAATAAGCACCTTTGTAAAATGAGCCAAATTGAAGCAGAACACATTGTTGGAGTGTCAGAATGCATAGATAGAAGGCATATAAGTGTTCTATAGTTTTATTTCGCTTAGTTGCTTACTCTTGAGTAGAACTGCATGTTCACTCCAGAAATAAGCACCTTTGTAAAATGAGCCAAATTGAAGCAGAACACATTGTTGGAGTGTCAGAATGCATAGACAGAAGGCAAAAAAGCGTTTTATAGGTTTATTTCGCTTAGTTGCTTACTCTTGAGTAGAAATGCATCTGCACTCCAGAAATAAGCACCTTTGTAAAATGAGCCAAATTGAAGCAGAACACATTGTTGGAGTGTCAGAATGCATAGATAGAAGGCATATAAGTGTTCTATAGTTTTATTTCGCTTAGTTGCTTACTCTTGAGTAGAACTGCATGTTCACTCCAGAAATAAGCACCTTTGTAAAATGAGCCAAATTGAAGCAGAACACATTGTTGGAGTGTCAGAATGCATAGATAGAAGGCAAATAAGTGTTCTATAGTTTTATTTCGCTTAGTTGCTTACTCTTGAGTAGAAATGCATCTGCACTCCAGAAATAAGCATCTTTGTAAAATGAGCCAAATTGAAGCAGAACACATTGTTGGAGTGTCAGAATGCATAGACAGAAGGCAAAAAAGCGTTTTATAGGTTTATTTCGTTTAGTTGCTTACTCTTGAGTAGAAATGCATCTGCACTCCAGAAATAAGCATCTTTGTAAAATGAGCCAAATTGAAGCAGAACACATTGTTGGAGTGTCAGAATGCATAGACAGAAGGCAAAAAAGCGTTTTATAGGTTTATTTCGCTTAGTTGCTTACTCTTGAGTAGAAATGCATCTGCACTCCAGAAATAAGCACCTTTGTAAAATGAGCCAAATTGAAGCAGAACACATTGTTGGAGTGTCAGAATGCATAGATAGAAGGCAAATAAGCGTTCTATGGCTTTATGTCGCTTAGTTGCTTACTCTTGCGTAGAAATGCATTTGCACTCCAGAAATGAGCACCTTTGTAAAATGCGCCAAATTGGAACAGAACACATTGTTGGAGTGTCAGAATGCATAGATAGAAGGCAAATAAGGGTTCTATAGGTTTATTTCGCTTAGTTGCTTACTCTTGAGTAGAATGGCATGTTCACTCCAGAAATAAGCACCTTTGTAAAATGAGCCAAATTGAAGCAGAACACATTGTTGGAGTGTCAGAATGCATAGATAGAAAGCAAATAAGCGTTCTATGGCTTTATTTCGCTTAGTTGCTTACTCTTGAGTAGAAATGCATCTGCACTCCAGAAATAAGCACCTTTGTAAAATGAGCCAAATTGAAGCAGAACACATTGTTGGAGTGTCAGAATGCATAGATAGAAGGCAAAAAAGCGTTCTATAGGTTTATTTCGCTTAGTTGCTTACTCTTGAGTAGAACTGCATGTTCACTCCAGGAATAAGCACCTTTGTCAAATGAGCCAAATCGAAGCAGAACACATTTTTGGAGTGTCAGAATGCATAGATAGAAGGCAAATAAGCGTTCTATGGCTTTATGTCGCTTAGTTGCTTACTCTTGAGTAGAAATGCATCTGCACTCCACAAAATAAGCAGCTTTGTAAAATGAGCCAAATTGAAGCAGAACAAATTGTTGGAGTGTCAGAATAGAAGGCAAATAAGCGTTCTGTGGCTTTATTTCGCTTAGTTGCTTACTCTTGAGTAGAAATGCATCTGCACTCCAGAAATAAGAATCTTTGTAAAATGAGCCAAATTGAAGCAGAACACATTGTTGGAGTGTCAGAATGCATAGACAGAAGGCAAAAAAGCGTTTTATAGGTTTATTTCGCTTAGTTGCTTACTCTTGAGTAGAAATGCATCGGCACTCCAGAAATAAGCACCTTTGTAAAATGAGCCAAATTGAAGCAGAACACATTGTTGGAGTGTCAGAATGCATAGATAGAAGGCATATAAGTGTTCTATAGTTTTATTTCGCTTAGTTGCTTACTCTTGAGTAGAACTGCATGTTCACTCCAGAAATAAGCACCTTTGTAAAATGAGCCAAATTGAAGCAGAACACATTGTTGGAGTGTCAGAATGCATAGATAGAAGGCAAATAAGTGTTCTATAGTTTTATTTCGCTTAGTTGCTTACTCTTGAGTAGAAATGCATCTGCACTCCAGAAATAAGCATCTTTGTAAAATGAGCCAAATTGAAGCAGAACACATTGTTGGAGTGTCAGAATGCATAGACAGAAGGCAAAAAAGCGTTTTATAGGTTTATTTCGTTTAGTTGCTTACTCTTGAGTAGAAATGCATCTGCACTCCAGAAATAAGCACCTTTGTAAAATGAGCCAAATTGAAGCAGAACACATTGTTGGAGTGTCAGAATGCATAGATAGAAGGCAAATAAGTGTTCTATAGTTTTATTTCGCTTAGTTGCTTACTCTTGAGTAGAACTGCATGTTCACCCCAGAAATAAGCATCTTTGTAAAATGAGCCAAATTGAAGCAGAACACATTGTTGGAGTGTCAGAATGCATAGATAGAAGGCAAATAAGCGTTCTATGGCTTTATGTCGCTTAGTTGCTTACTCTTGAGTAGAAATGCATTTGCACTCCAGAAATGAGCACCTTTGTAAAATGCGCCAAATTGGAACAGAACACATTGTTGGAGTGTCAGAATGCATAGATAGAAGGCAAATAAGTGTTCTATGGCTTTATTTCGCTTAGTTGCTTACTCTTGAGTAGAAATGCATCTGCACTCCAGAAATAAGCACCTTTGTAATATGAGCGAAACTGAAGCAGAACACATTGTTGGAGTGTCAGAATGCATAAAGGTAAAGGTAAAGGGACCCCTGACCATTAGGTCCAGTCGTGACCGACTCTGGGGTTGCGCGCTCATCTCGCATGATTGGCCGAGGGAGCCGGCGTATAGTTTCCAGATCATGTGGCCAGCATGATAAAGCCGCTTCTGGCAAACCAGAGCAGCACATGGAAACGCCGTTTACCTTCCCGCTGTAGCGGTTCCTATTTATCTACTTGCATTTTGATGTGCTTTCGAACTGCTAGGTTGGCAGGAGCTGGGACCAAGCAACAGGAGCTCACCCCGTTGCAGGGATTCGAACCGCCGACCTACTGATCAGCAAGCCCTAGACTCTGTGATTTAACCACAGCGCCACCTGG
This sequence comes from Zootoca vivipara, assembly GCF_963506605.1. NCBI lineage: Eukaryota > Metazoa > Chordata > Lepidosauria > Squamata > Lacertidae > Zootoca > Zootoca vivipara. Next base: position 2,431,591 of record NC_083286.1, read on the forward strand.
GTCCAAGATAGAAGGCAAAAAAGCGTTCTATGGCTTTATTTCGCTTAGTTGCTTACTCTTGAGTCGAACTGCATATTCACTCCAGAAATAAGCACCTTTGTAAAATGAGACAAATTGAAGCAGAACACATTGTTGGAGTGTCAGAATGCATAGATAGAAGGCAAATAAGCGTTCTGTGGCTTTATTTCGCTTAGTTGCTTACTCTTGAGTAGAAATGCATCAGCACTCCAGAAATAAGCACCTTTGTAAAATGCGCCAAATTGGAGCAGAATACATTGTTGGAGTGTCAGAATGCATAGACAGAAGGCAAATAAGCGTTCTATGGCTTTATTTCGCTTAGTTGCTTACTCTTGAGTAGAAATGCATCTGCACTCCAGAAATAAGCATCTTTGTAAAATGAGCCAAATTGAGGCAGAATACATTGTTAGAGTGTCAGAATGCATAGCGAGAAGGCAAATAAGCGTTCTGTGGCTTTATTTCGCTTAGTTGCTTACTCTTGAGTAGAAATGCATCAGCACTCCAGAAATAAGCACCTTTGTAAAATGAGCCAAATTGAAGCAGAACACATTGTTGGAGTGTCAGAATGCATAGACAGAAGGCAAAAAAGCGTTTTATAGGTTTATTTCGCATAGTTGCTTACTCTTGAGTAGAAATGCATCTGCACTCCAGAAATAAGCACCTTTGTAAAATGAGCCAAATTGAAGCAGAACACATTGTTGGAGTGTCAGAATGCATAGATAGAAGGCAAATAAGTGTTCTATAGTTTTATTTCGCTTAGTTGCTTACTCTTGAGTAGAACTGCATGTTCACTCCAGAAATAAGCATCTTTGTAAAATGAGCCAAATTGAAGCAGAACACATTGTTGGAGTGTCAGAATGCATAGATAGAAGGCAAATAAGTGTTCTATAGTTTTATTTCGCTTAGTTGCTTACTCTTGAGTAGAAATGCATCTGCACTCCAGAAATAAGCATCTTTGTAAAATGAGCCAAATTGAAGCAGAACACATTGTTGGAGTGTCAGAATGCATAGACAGAAGGCAAAAAAGCGTTTTATAGGTTTATTTCGCTTAGTTGCTTACTCTTGAGTAGAAATGCATCTGCACTCCAGAAATAAGCACCTTTGTAAAATGAGCCAAATTGAAGCAGAACACATTGTTGGAGTGTCAGAATGCATAGATAGAAGGCAAATAAGCGTTCTATGGCTTTATGTCGCTTTGTTGCTTACTCTTGAGTAGAAATGCATTTGCACTCCAGAAATGAGCACCTTTGTAAAATGCGCCAAATTGGAACAGAACACATTGTTGGAGTGTCAGAATGCATAGATAGAAGGCAAATAAGCGTTCTATGGCTTTATTTCGCTTAGTTGCTTACTCTTGAGTAGAAATGCATCTGCATCCAGAAATAAGCACCTTTGTAAGATGAGCGAAACTGAAGCAGAACACATTGTTGGAGTGTCAGAATGCATAGATAGAAGGCAAATAAGCGTTCTGTGGCTTATTTCGCTTAGTTGCTTACTCTTGAGTAGAAATGCATCAGCACTCCAGAAATAAGCACCTTTGTAAAATGCGTCAAATTGGAGCAGAATACATTGTTGGAGTGTCAGAATGCATAGACAGAAGGCAAATAAGCGTTCTATGGCTTTATTTCGCTTAGTTGCTTACTCTTGAGTAGAAATGCATCTGCACTCCAGAAATAAGCATCTTTGTAAAATGAGCCAAATTGAGGCAGAACACATTGTTGGAGTGTCAGAATGCATAGCGAGAAGGCAAATAAGCGTTCTGTGGCTTTAATTCGCTTAGTTGCTTACTCTTGAGTAGAAATGCATCAGCACTCCAGAAATAAGCACCTTTCTAAAATGCGCCAAATTGGAGCAGAATACATTGTTGGAGTGTCAGAATGCATAGATAGAAGGCAAATAAGCGTTCTATGGCTTTATTTCGCTTAGTTGCTTACTCTTGAGTAGAAATGCATCTGCACTCCAGAAATAAGCATCTTTGTAAAATGAGCCAAATTGAGTCAGAACACATTGTTGGAGTGTCAGAATGCATAGCTAGAAGGCAAATAAGCGTTCTGTGGCTTTATTTCGCTTAGTTGCTTACTCTTGAGTAGAAATGCAGCAGCACTCCAGAAATAAGCACCTTTGTAAAATGCGCCAAATTGGAGCAGAACACATTGTTGGAGTGTCAGAATGCATAGATAGAAGGCAAATAAGCGTTCTATGGCTTTATTTCGCTTAGTTGCTTACTCTTGAGTAGAAATGCATCTGCACTCCAGAAATAAGCATCTTTGTAAAATCAGCCAAATTGAAGCAGAACAAATTGTTGGAGTATCAGAATGCATAGACAGAAGGCAAATAAGCGTTCTATGGCTTTATTTCGCTTAGTTGCTTACTCTTGAGTAGAACTGCATGTTCACTCCAGGAATTAGCACCTTTGTAAAAAGAGCCAAATTGAAGCAGAACACATTGTTGGAGTGTCAGAATGCGTAGATAGAAGGCAGATAAGCGTTCTATGACTTTATTTCGCTTAGTTGCTTACTCTTGAGTAGAACTGCATGTTCACTCCAGAAATAAGCATCTTTGTAAAATGAGCCAAATTGAAGCAGAACACATTGTTGGAGTGTCAGAATGCATAGATAGAAGGCTAATAAGCGTTCTATGACTTTATTTCGCTTAGTTGCTTACTCTTGAGTAGAAGTGCATGTTCACTCCAGAAATAAGCACCTTTGTAAAATGAGCCAAATTGAAGCAGAACACATTGTTGGAGTGTCAGAATGCATAGATAGAAGGCAAATAAGCGTTCTATGGCTTTATTTCGCTTAGTTGCTTACTCTTGAGTAGAAATGCATCTGCATCCAGAAATAAGCACCTTTGTAAGATGAGCGAAACTGAAGCAGAACACATTGTTGGAGTGTCAGAATGCATAGATAGAAGGCAAATAAGCGTTCTGTGGCTTATTTCGCTTAGTTGCTTACTCTTGAGTAGAAATGCATCAGCACTCCAGAAATAAGCACCTTTGTAAAATGCGTCAAATTGGAGCAGAATACATTGTTGGAGTGTCAGAATGCATAGACAGAAGGCAAATAAGCGTTCTATGGCTTTATTTCGCTTAGTTGCTTACTCTTGAGTAGAAATGCATCTGCACTCCAGAAATAAGCATCTTTGTAAAATGAGCCAAATTGAGGCAGAACACATTTTTGGAGTGTCAGAATGCATAGCGAGAAGGCAAATAAGCGTTCTGTGGCTTTAATTCGCTTAGTTGCTTACTCTTGAGTAGAAATGCATCAGCACTCCAGAAATAAGCACCTTTCTAAAATGCGCCAAATTGGAGCAGAATACATTGTTGGAGTGTCAGAATGCATAGATAGAAGGCAAATAAGCGTTCTATGGCTTTATTTCGCTTAGTTGCTTACTCTTGAGTAGAAATGCATCTGCACTCCAGAAATAAGCATCTTTGTAAAATGAGCCAAATTGAGTCAGAACACATTGTTGGAGTGTCAGAATGCATAGCTAGAAGGCAAATAAGCGTTCTGTGGCTTTATTTCGCTTAGTTGCTTACTCTTGAGTAGAAATGCAGCAGCACTCCAGAAATAAGCACCTTTGTAAAATGCGCCAAATTGGAGCAGAACACATTGTTGGAGTGTCAGAATGCATAGATAGAAGGCAAATAAGCGTTCTATGGCTTTATTTCGCTTAGTTGCTTACTCTTGAGTAGAAATGCATCTGCACTCCAGAAATAAGCATCTTTGTAAAATCAGCCAAATTGAAGCAGAACAAATTGTTGGAGTATCAGAATGCATAGACAGAAGGCAAATAAGCGTTCTATGGCTTTATTTCGCTTAGTTGCTTACTCTTGAGTAGAACCGCATGTTCACTCCAGGAATTAGCACCTTGGTAAAAAGAGCCAAATTGAAGCAGAACACATTGTTGGAGTGTCAGAATGCGTAGATAGAAGGCAGATAAGCGTTCTATGACTTTATTTCGCTTAGTTGCTTACTCTTGAGTAGAACTGCATGTTCACTCCAGAAATAAGCATCTTTGTAAAATGAGCCAAATTGAAGCAGAACACATTGTTGGAGTGTCAGAATGCATAGATAGAAGGCTAATAAGCGTTCTATGACTTTATTTCGCTTAGTTGCTTACTCTTGAGTAGAAGTGCATGTTCACTCCAGAAATAAGCACCTTTGTAAAATGAGCCAAATTGAAGCAGAACACATTGTTGGAGTGTCAGAATGCATAGATAGACGACAAGTAAGCGTTCTATAGGTTTATTTCGCTTAGTTCCTTACTTTTGAGTAGAACTGCATGTTCACTCCAGAAATAAGCACCTTTGTAAAATGAGCCAAATTGAAGCAGAACACATTGTTGGAGTGTCAGAATGCATAGATAGAAGGCAAATAAGCGTTCTGTGGCTTTATTTCGCTTAGTTGCTTACTCTTGAGTAGAAATGCATCTGCACTCCAGAAATAAGCATCTTTCTAAAATGAGGCAAATTCAGGCAGAACACATTGTTGGAGTGTCAGAATGCATGGATAGAAGGCAAATAAGCGTTCTATGGCTTTATTTCGCTTAGTTGCTTACTCTTGAGTAGAAATGCATCAGCACTCCAGAAATAAGCACCTTTGTAAAATGAGCCAAATTGAAGCAGAACAAATTGTTGGAGTATCAGAATGCATAGACAGAAGGCAAAAAAGCGTTCTATAGGTTTATTTCGCTTAGTTGCTTACTCTTGAGTAGAATGGCATGTTCACTCCAGAAATAAGCATCTTTGTAAAATGAGCCAAATTGAAGCAGAACACATTGTTGGAGTGTCAGAATGCATAGATAGAAGGCAAATAAGCGTTCTATGGCTTTATTTCGTTTAGTTGCGTACTCTTGAGTAGAAATGCATTTGCACTGCAAAAATGAGCACCTTTGTAAAATGCGCCAAATTTGAACAGAACACATTGTTGGAGTGTCAGAATGCATAGATAGAAGGCAAATAAGCGTTCTATAGGTTCGTTTCGCTTAGTTGCTTACTCTTGAGTAGAACTGCATGTTCACTCCAGAAATAAGTACCTTCGTAAAATGAGCCAAATTGGAGCAGAATACATTGTTGGAGTGTCAGAATGCATAGATAGAAGGCAAAAAAGCGTTCTGTGGCTTTATTTCGCTTAGTTCCTTACTTTTGAGTAGAACTGCATGTTCACTCCACAAATATGTACCTTTGTAAAATGAGCCAAATTGAAGCAGAACACATTTTTGGAGTGTTCGAATGCATAGATAGAAGGCAAATAAGCGTTCTATGGCTTTATTTCGCTTAGTTGCTTACTCTTGAGTAGAACTGCATGTTCACTCCAGGAATTAGCACCTTTGTAAAATGAGCCAAATTGAAGCAGAACACATTGTTGGAGTGTCAGAATGCATAGATAGAAGGCAAATAAGCGTTCTGTGGCTTTATTTCGCTTAGTTGCTTACTCTTGAGTAGAAATGCATCTGCACTCCAGAAATAAGCATCTTTCTAAAATGAGGCAAATTCAGGCAGAACACATTGTTGGAGTGTCAGAATGCATGGATAGAAGGCAAATAAGCGTTCTATGGCTTTATTTCGCTTAGTTGCTTACTCTTGAGTAGAAATGCATCAGCACTCCAGAAATAAGCACCTTTGTAAAATGAGCCAAATTGAAGCAGAACAAATTGTTGGAGTATCAGAATGCATAGACAGAAGGCAAAAAAGCGTTCTATAGGTTTATTTCGCTTAGTTGCTTACTCTTGAGTAGAATGGCATGTTCACTCCAGAAATAAGCATCTTTGTAAAATGAGCCAAATTGAAGCAGAACACATTGTTGGAGTGTCAGAATGCATAGATAGAAGGCAAATAAGCGTTCTATGGCTTTATTTCGTTTAGTTGCGTACTCTTGAGTAGAAATGCATTTGCACTGCAAAAATGAGCACCTTTGTAAAATGCGCCAAATTTGAACAGAACACATTGTTGGAGTGTCAGAATGCATAGATAGAAGGCAAATAAGCGTTCTATAGGTTCGTTTCGCTTAGTTGCTTACTCTTGAGTAGAACTGCATGTTCACTCCAGAAATAAGTACCTTCGTAAAATGAGCCAAATTGAAGCAGAACACATTGTTGGAGTGTCAGAATGCATAGATAGAAGGCAAATAAGCGTTCTATGGCTTTATTTCGCTTAGTTGCTTACTCTTGAGTAGAAATGCATCTGCACTCCAGAAATAAGCACCTTTGTAAAATGCGCCAAATTGGAGCAGAATACATTGTTGGAGTGTCAGAATGCATAGATAGTAGGCAAATAAGCGTTCTATGGCTTTATTTCGCTTAGTTGCTTAGTCTTGAGGAGAAATGCATCTGCACTCCAGAAATAAGCATCTTTGTAAAATCAGCCAAATTGAAGCAGAACAAATTGTTGGAGTATCAGAATGCATAGACAGAAGGCAGAAAAGCGTTCTATAGGTTTATTTCGCTTAGTTGCTTACTCTTGAGTAGAACTGCATGTTCACTCCAGAAATAAGCACCTTTGTAAAATGAGCGAAATTGAAGCAGAACACATTGTTGGAGTGTCAGAATGCGTAGATAGAAGGCAAATAAGCGTTCTATAGGTTCATTTCGCTTAGTTGCTTACTCCTGAGTAGAACTGCATGTTCACTCCAGAAATAAGTACCTTCGTAAAATGAGCCAAATTGAAGCAGAACACATTGTTGGAGCGTCAGAATGCATAGATAGAAGGCAAATAAGCGTTCTATGGCTTTATTTCGCTTAGTTGCTTACTCTTGAGTAGAACTGCATGTTCACTCCAGGAATTAGCACCTTTGTAAAAAGAGCCAAATTGAAGCAGAACACATTGTTGGAGTGTCAGAATGCGTAGATAGAAGGCAGATAAGCGTTCTATGACTTTATTTCGCTTAGTTGCTTACTCTTGAGTAGAACTGCATGTTCACTCCAGAAATAAGCATCTTCGTAAAATGAGCCAAATTGAAGCAGAACACATTGTTGGAGTGTCAGAATGCATAGATAGAAGGCTAATAAGCGTTCTATGACTTTATTTCGCTTAGTTGCTTACTCTTGAGTAGAAGTGCATGTTCAGAAATAAGCACCTTTGTAAAATGAGCCAAATTGAAGCAAAACACATTGTTGGAGTGTCAGAATGCATAGATAGAAGACAAGTAAGCGTTCTATAGGTTTATTTCGCTTAGTTCCTTACTTTTGAGTAGAACTGCATGTTCACTCCAGAAATAAGCACCTTTGTAAAATGAGCCAAATTGAAGCAGAAAACATTGTTGGAGTGTCAGAATGCATAGATAGAAGGCAAATAAGCGTTCTGTGGCTTTATTTCGCTTAGTTGCTTACTCTTGAGTAGAAATGCATCTGCACTCCAGAAATAAGCATCTTTCTAAAATGAGGCAAATTCAGGCAGAACACATTGTTGGAGTGTCAGAATGCATAGATAGAAGGCAAATTAGCGTTCTAGGGCTTTATTTCGCCTAGTGGCTTACTCTTGAGTAGAAATGCATCTGCACTCTAGAAATAAGCACCTTTGTAAAATGCGCCAAATTGGAGCAGAACACATTTTTGGAGTGTCAGAATGCATAGATAGAAGGCAAATCAGCGTTCTATGGCTTTATTTCGCTTAGTTGCTTACTCTTGAGTAGAAATGCATCTGCACTCCAGAAATAAGCATCTTTGTAAAATGAGCCAAATTGAGGCAGAACACATTGTTGGAGTGTCAGAATGCATAGCTAGACGGCAAATAAGCGTTCTGTGGCTTTCTTTCGCTTAGTTGCTTACTCTTGAGTAGAAATGCATCAGCACTCCAGAAATAAGCACCTTTGTAAAATGCGCCAAATTGGAGCAGAACACATTGTTGGAGTGTCAGAATGCATAGATAGAAGGCAAATAAGCGTTCTATGGCTTTATTTCGCTTAGTTGCTTACTCTTGAGTAGAAATGCATCAGCACTCCAGAAATAAGCACCTTTGTAAAATGTGCCAAATTGGAGCAGAACACATTGTTGGAGTGTCAGAATGCATAGATAGAAGGCAAATAAGCATTCTGTTGCTTTATTTCGCTTAGTTGCTTACTCTTGAGTAGAACTGCATGTTCACTCCAGAAATAAGTACCTTTGTAAAATGCGCCAAATTGGAGCAGAACACATTGTTGGAGTGTCAGAATGCATAGATAGAAGGCAAATAAGTGTTCTATGGCTTTATTTCGCTTAGTTGCTTACTCTTGAGTAGAACTGCATGTTCACTCCAGAAATAAGCAACTTTGTAAAATGAGCCAAATTGAAGCAGAAGACATTGTTGGAGTGTCAGAATGCATAGATAGAAGGCTAATAAGCGTTCTATGTCTTTATTTCGCTTAGTTGCTTACTCTTGAGTAGAACTGCATATTCACTCCAGAAATAAGCACCTTTGTAAAATGAGCCAAATTGAAGCAGAACACATTGTTGGAGTGTCAGAATGCATAGATAGAAGGCAAATAAGCGTTCTATGGCTTTATTTCACTTAGTTGCTTACTCTTGAGTAGAACTGCATATTCACTCCAGAAATAAGCACCTTTGTAAAATGAGACAAATTGAAGCAGAACACATTGTTGGAGGGTCAGAATGCATAGATAGAAGGCAAATACGCGTTCTGTGGCTTTATTTCGCTTAGTTGCTTATTCTTGAGTAGAAATGCATCAGCACTCCAGAAATAAGCACCTTTGTAAAATGCGCCAAATTGGAGCAGAACACATTGTTGGAGTGTCAGAATGCATAGATAGAAGGCAAATAAGCGTTCTATGGTTTTATTTCGCTTAGTTGCTTACTCTTGAGTAGAAATGCATGTTCACTCCAGAAATAAACATCTTTGTAAAATGAGCCAAATTGAAGCAGAACACATTGTTGGAGTGTCAGAATGCATAGATAGAAGGCAAATAAGCGTTCTATGGCTTTATTTCGCTTAGTTGCTTACTCTTGAGTAGAACTGCATATTCACTCCAGAAATAAGCACCTTTGTAAAATGAGCCAAATTGAAGCAGAACACATTTTTGGAGTGTCAGAATGCATAGATAGAAGGCAAATAAGCGTTCTGTGGCTTTATTTCGCTTAGTTGCTTACTCTTGAGTAGAACTGCATGTTCACTCCAGAAATAAGTACCTTTGTAAAATGCGCCAAATTGGAGCAGAACACATTGTTGGAGTGTCAGAATGCATAGATAGAAGGCAAATCAGCGTTCTATGGCTTTATTTCGCTTAGTTGCTTACTCTTGAGTAGAAATGCATCTGCACTCCAGAAATAAGCATCTTTGTAAAATGAGCCAAATTGAGGCAGAACACATTGTTGGAGTGTCAGAATGCATAGCTAGACGGCAAATAAGCGTTCTGTGGCTTTATTTCGCTTAGTTGCTTACTCTTGAGTAGAAATGCATATTCACTCCAGAAATAAGCACCTTTGTAAAATGAGACAAATTGAAGCAGAACACATTGTTGGAGGGTCAGAATGCATAGATAGAAGGCAAATACGCGTTCTGTGGCTTTATTTCGCTTAGTTGCTTATTCTTGAGTAGAAATGCATCACCACTCCAGAAATAAGCACCTTTGTAAAATGCGCCAAATTGGAGCAGAACACATTGTTGGAGTGTCAGAATGCATAGATAGAATGCAAATAAGCGTTCTATGGCTTTATTTCGCTTAGTTGCTTACTCTTGAGTAGAAATGCATCAGCACTCCAGAAATAAGCACCTTTGTAAAATGCGCCAAATTGGAGCAGAACACATTGTTGGAGTGTCAGAATGCATAGATAGAAGGCAAATAAGCGTTCTGTTGCTTTATTTCGCTTAGTTGCTTACTCTTGAGTAGAACTGCATGTTCACTCCAGAAATAAGTACCTTTGTAAAATGCGCCAAATTGGAGCAGAACACATTGTTGGAGTGTCAGAATGCATAGATAGAAGGCAAATAAGTGTTCTATGGCTTTATTTCGCTTAGTTGCTTACTCTTGAGTAGAACTGCATGTTCACTCCAGAAATAAGCAACTTTGTAAAATGAGCCAAATTGAAGCAGAAGACATTGTTGGAGTGTCAGAATGCATAGATAGAAGGCTAATAAGCGTTCTATGTCTTTATTTCGCTTAGTTGCTTACTCTTGAGTAGAACTGCATATTCACTCCAGAAATAAGCACCTTTGTAAAATGAGCCAAATTGAAGCAGAACACATTGTTGGAGTGTCAGAATGCCTAGATAGAAGGCAAATAAGCGTTCTATGGCTTTATTTCACTTAGTTGCTTACTCTTGAGTAGAACTGCATATTCACTCCAGAAATAAGCACCTTTGTAAAATGAGACAAATTGAAGCAGAACACATTGTTGGAGGGTCAGAATGCATAGATAGAAGGCAAATACGCGTTCTGTGGCTTTATTTCGCTTAGTTGCTTATTCTTGAGTAGAAATGCATCAGCACTCCAGAAATAAGCACCTTTGTAAAATGCGCCAAATTGGAGCAGAACACATTGTTGGAGTGTCAGAATGCATAGATAGAAGGCAAATAAGCGTTCTATGGCTTTATTTCGCTTAGTTGCTTACTCTTGAGTAGAAATGCATCAGCACTCCAGAAATAAGCACCTTTGTAAAATGCGCCAAATTGGAGCAGAACACATTGTTGGAGTGTCAGAATGCATAGATAGAAGGCAAATAAGCGTTCTATGGCTTTATTTCGCTTAGTTGCTTACTCTTGAGTAGAAATGCATCTGCACTCCAGAAATAAGCATCCTTGTAAAATGAGCCAAATTGAGGCAGAACACATTGTTGGAGTGTCAGAATGCATAGCTAGAAGGCAAATAACCGTTCTGTGGCTTTATTTCGCTTAGTTGCTTTCTCTTGAGTAGAATTGCATCAGCACTCCAGAAATAAGCACCTTTGTAAAATGCTCCAAATTGGAGCAGAACACATTGTTGGAGTGTCAGAATGCATAGATAGAAGGCAAATAAGCGTTCTATGGCTTTATTTCGCTTAGTTGCTTACTCTTGAGTAGAAATGCATCTGCACTCCAGAAATAAGCATCTTTGTAAAATCAGCCAAATTGAAGCAGAACAAATTGTTGGAGTATCAGAATGCATAGACAGAAGGCAAAACAGCGTTCTATAGGTTTATTTCGTTTAGTTGCTTACTCTTGAGTAGAACTGCATGTTCACTCCAGAAATAAGCATCTTCGTAAAATGATCCAAATTGAAGCAGAAGACATTGTTGGAGTGTCAGAATGTGTAGATAGAAGGCAAATTAGCGTTCTAGGGCTTTATTTCGCCTAGTGGCTTACTCTTGAGTAGAACTGCATGTTCACTCCAGAAATGAGCACCTTTGTAAAATGAGCCAAATTGGAGCAGAACACATTGTTGGAGTGTCAGAATGCATAGATAGAAGGCAAATAAGCGTTCTGTGGCTTTATTTCGCTTAGTTGCTTACTCTTGAGTAGAAATGCATCAGCACTCCAGAAATAAGTACCTTTGTAAAATGCGCCAAATTGGAGCAGAACACATTGTTGGAGTGTCAGAATGCATAGATAGAAGGCAAATAAGTGTTCTATGGCTTTATTTCGCTTAGTTGCTTACTCTTGAGTAGAACTGCATGTTCACTCCAGAAATAAGCAACTTTGTAAAATGAGCCAAATTGAAGCAGAACACATTGTTGGAGTGTCAGAATGCATAGATAGAAGGCTAATAAGCGTTCTATGTCTTTATTTCGCTTAGTTGCTTACTCTTGAGTAGAACTGCATATTCACTCCAGAAATAAGCACCTTTGTAAAATGAGCCAAATTGAAGCAGAACACATTGTTGGAGTGTCAGAATGCATAGATAGAAGGCAAATAAGCGTTCTATGGCTTTATTTCACTTAGTTGCTTACTCTTGAGTAGAACTGCATATTCACTCCAGAAATAAGCACCTTTGTAAAATGAGACAAATTGAAGCAGAACACATTGTTGGAGGGTCAGAATGCATAGATAGAAGGCAAATAAGCGTTCTATGGCTTTATTTCACTTAGTTGCTTACTCTTGAGTAGAACTGCATATTCACTCCAGAAATAAGCACCTTTGTAAAATGAGACAAATTGAAGCAGAACACATTGTTGGAGGGTCAGAATGCATAGATAGAAGGCAAATACGCGTTCTGTGGCTTTATTTCGCTTAGTTGCTTATTCTTGAGTAGAAATGCATCAGCACTCCAGAAATAAGCACCTTTGTAAAGTGCGCCAAATTGGAGCAGAACACATTGTTGGAGTGTCAGAATGCATAGATAGAAGGCAAATAAGCGTTCTATGGCTTTATTTCGCTTAGTTGCTTACTCTTGAGTAGAAATGCATCAGCACTCCAGAAATAAGCACCTTTGTAAAATGCGCCAAATTGGAGCAGAACACATTGTTGGAGTGTCAGAATGCATAGATAGAAGGCAAATAAGCGTTCTATGGCTTTATTTCGCTTAGTTGCTTACTCTTGAGTAGAACTGCATATTCACTCCAGAAATAAGCACCTTTGTAAAATGAGCCAAATTGAAGCAGAACACATTGTTGGAGTGTCAGAATGCATAGATAGAAGGCAAATAAGCGTTCTGTGGCTTTATTTCGCTTAGTTGCTTACTCTTGAGTAGAACTGCATGTTCACTCCAGAAATAAGTACCTTTGTAAAATGCGCCAAATTGGAGCAGAACACATTGTTGGAGTGTCAGAATGCATAGATAGAAGGCAAATCAGCGTTCTATGGCTTTATTTCGCTTAGTTGCTTACTCTTGAGTAGAAATGCATCTGCACTCCAGAAATAAGCATCTTTGTAAAATGAGCCAAATTGAGGCAGAACACATTGTTGGAGTGTCAGAATGCATAGCTAGACGGCAAATAAGCGTTCTGTGGCTTTATTTCGCTTAGTTGCTTACTCTTGAGTAGAAATGCATCAGCACTCCAGAAATAAGCACCTTTGTAAAATGCGCCAAATTGGAGCAGAACACATTGTTGGAGTGTCAGAATGCATAGATAGAAGGCTAATAAGCGTTCTATGTCTTTATTTCACTTAGTTGCTTACTCTTGAGTAGAACTGCATATTCACTCCAGAAATAAGCACCTTTGTAAAATGAGACAAATTGAAGCAGAACACATTGTTGGAGGGTCAGAATGCATAGATAGAAGGCAAATACGCGTTCTGTGGCTTTATTTCGCTTAGTTGCTTATTCTTGAGTAGAAATGCATCACCACTCCAGAAATAAGCACCTTTGTAAAATGCGCCAAATTGGAGCAGAACACATTGTTGGAGTGTCAGAATGCATAGATAGAAGGCAAATAAGCGTTCTATGGCTTTATTTCGCTTAGTTGCTTACTCTTGAGTAGAAATGCATCAGCACTCCAGAAATAAGCACCTTTGTAAAATGTGCCAAATTGGAGCAGAACACATTGTTGGAGTGTCAGAATGCATAGATAGAAGGCAAATAAGCATTCTGTTGCTTTATTTCGCTTAGTTGCTTACTCTTGAGTAGAACTGCATGTTCACTCCAGAAATAAGTACCTTTGTAAAATGCGCCAAATTGGAGCAGAACACATTGTTGGAGTGTCAGAATGCATAGATAGAAGGCAAATAAGTGTTCTATGGCTTTATTTCGCTTAGTTGCTTACTCTTGAGTAGAACTGCATGTTCACTCCAGAAATAAGCAACTTTGTAAAATGAGCCAAATTGAAGCAGAAGACATTGTTGGAGTGTCAGAATGCATAGATAGAAGGCTAATAAGCGTTCTATGTCTTTATTTCGCTTAGTTGCTTACTCTTGAGTAGAACTGCATATTCACTCCAGAAATAAGCACCTTTGTAAAATGAGCCAAATTGAAGCAGAACACATTGTTGGAGTGTCAGAATGCATAGATAGAAGGCAAATAAGCGTTCTATGGCTTTATTTCACTTAGTTGCTTACTCTTGAGTAGAACTGCATATTCACTCCAGAAATAAGCACCTTTGTAAAATGAGACAAATTGAAGCAGAACACATTGTTGGAGGGTCAGAATGCATAGATAGAAGGCAAATACGCGTTCTGTGGCTTTATTTCGCTTAGTTGCTTATTCTTGAGTAGAAATGCATCAGCACTCCAGAAATAAGCACCTTTGTAAAATGCGCCAAATTGGAGCAGAACACATTGTTGGAGTGTCAGAATGCATAGATAGAAGGCAAATAAGCGTTCTATGGCTTTATTTCGCTTAGTTGCTTACTCTTGAGTAGAAATGCATCAGCACTCCAGAAATAAGCACCTTTGTAAAATGCGCCAAATTGGAGCAGAACACATTGTTGGAGTGTCAGAATGCATAGATAGAAGGCAAATAAGCGTTCTATGGCTTTATTTCGCTTAGTTGCTTACTCTTGAGTAGAAATGCATCTGCACTCCAGAAATAAGCATCCTTGTAAAATGAGCCAAATTGAGGCAGAACACATTGTTGGAGTGTCAGAATGCATAGCTAGAAGGCAAATAAGCGTTCTGTGGCTTTATTTCGCTTAGTTGCTTTCTCTTGAGTAGAATTGCATCAGCACTCCAGAAATAAGCACCTTTGTAAAATGCTCCAAATTGGAGCAGAACACATTGTTGGAGTGTCAGAATGCATAGATAGAAGGCAAATAAGCGTTCTATGGCTTTATTTCGCTTAGTTGCTTACTCTTGAGTAGAAATGCATGTTCACTCCAGAAATAAACATCTTTGTAAAATGAGCCAAATTGAAGCAGAACACATTGTTGGAGTGTCAGAATGCATAGATAGAAGGCAAATAAGCGTTCTATGGCTTTATTTCGCTTAGTTGCTTACTCTTGAGTAGAACTGCATATTCGCTCCAGAAATAAGCACCTTTGTAAAATGAGCCAAATTGAAGCAGAACACATTGTTGGAGTGTCAGAATGCATAGATAGAAGGCAAATAAGCGTTCTGTGGCTTTATTTCGCTTAGTTGCTTACTCTTGAGTAGAACTGCATGTTCACTCCAGAAATAAGTACCTTTGTAAAATGCGCCAAATTGGAGCAGAACACATTGTTGGAGTGTCAGAATGCATAGATAGAAGGCAAATAAGCGTTCTATGGCTTTATTTCGCTTAGTTGCTTACTCTTGAGTAGAACTGCATATTCACTCCAGAAATAAGCACCTTTGTAAAATGAGCCAAATTGAAGCAGAACACATTTTTGGAGTGTCAGAATGCATAGATAGAAGGCAAATAAGCGTTCTGTGGCTTTATTTCGCTTAGTTGCTTACTCTTGAGTAGAACTGCATGTTCACTCCAGAAATAAGTACCTTTGTAAAATGCGCCAAATTGGAGCAGAACACATTGTTGGAGTGTCAGAATGCATAGATAGAAGGCAAATCAGCGTTCTATGGCTTTATTTCGCTTAGTTGCTTACTCTTGAGTAGAAATGCATCTGCACTCCAGAAATAAGCATCTTTGTAAAATGAGCCAAATTGAGGCAGAACACATTGTTGGAGTGTCAGAATGCATAGCTAGACGGCAAATAAGCGTTCTGTGGCTTTATTTTGCTTAGTTGCTTACTCTTGAGTAGAAATGCATCAGCACTCCAGAAATAAGCACCTTTGTAAAATGCGCCAAATTGGAGCAGAACACATTGTTGGAGTGTCAGAATGCATAGATAGAAGGCTAATAAGCGTTCTATGTCTTTATTTCGCTTAGTTGCTTACTCTTGAGTAGAACTGCATGTTCACTCCAGAAATAAGTACCTTTGTAAAATGCGCCAAATTGGAGCAGAACACATTGTTGGAGTGTCAGAATGCATAGATAGAAGGCAAATCAGCGTTCTATGGCTTTATTTCGCTTAGTTGCTTACTCTTGAGTAGAACTGCATGTTCACTCCAGAAATAAGTACCTTTGTAAAATGCGCCAAATTGGAGCAGAACACATTGTTGGAGTGTCAGAATGCATAGATAGAAGGCAAATAAGCGTTCTATGGCTTTATTTCGCTTAGTTGCTTACTCTTGAGTAGAACTGCATATTCACTCCAGAAATAAGCACCTTTGTAAAATGAGCCAAATTGAAGCAGAACACATTTTTGGAGTGTCAGAATGCATAGATAGAAGGCAAATAAGCGTTCTGTGGCTTTATTTCGCTTAGTTGCTTACTCTTGAGTAGAACTGCATGTTCACTCCAGAAATAAGTACCTTTGTAAAATGCGCCAAATTGGAGCAGAACACATTGTTGGAGTGTCAGAATGCATAGATAGAAGGCAAATCAGCGTTCTATGGCTTTATTTCGCTTAGTTGCTTACTCTTGAGTAGAAATGCATCTGCACTCCAGAAATAAGCATCTTTGTAAAATGAGCCAAATTGAGGCAGAACACATTGTTGGAGTGTCAGAATGCATAGCTAGACGGCAAATAAGCGTTCTGTGGCTTTATTTTGCTTAGTTGCTTACTCTTGAGTAGAAATGCATCAGCACTCCAGAAATAAGCACCTTTGTAAAATGCGCCAAATTGGAGCAGAACACATTGTTGGAGTGTCAGAATGCATAGATAGAAGGCTAATAAGCGTTCTATGTCTTTATTTCGCTTAGTTGCTTACTCTTGAGTAGAACTGCATATTCACTCCAGAAATAAGCACCTTTATAAAATGAGCCAAATTGAAGCAGAACACATTGTTGGAGTGTCAGAATGCATAGATAGAAGGCAAATAAGCGTTCTATGGCTTTATTTCACTTAGTTGCTTACTCTTGAGTAGAACTGCATATTCACTCCAGAAATAAGCACCTTTGTAAAATGAGACAAATTGAAGCAGAACACATTGTTGGAGGGTCAGAATGCATAGATAGAAGGCAAATACGCGTTCTGTGGCTTTATTTCGCTTAGTTGCTTATTCTTGAGTAGAAATGCATCACCACTCCAGAAATAAGCACCTTTGTAAAATGCGCCAAATTGGAGCAGAACACATTGTTGGAGTGTCAGAATGCATAGATAGAAGGCAAATAAGCGTTCTATGGCTTTATTTCGCTTAGTTGCTTACTCTTGAGTAGAAATGCATCAACACTCCAGAAATAAGCACCTTTGTAAAATGCGCCAAATTGGAGCAGAACACATTGTTGGAGTGTCAGAATGCATAGATAGAAGGCAAATAAGCGTTCTGTTGCTTTATTTCGCTTAGTTGCTTACTCTTGAGTAGAACTGCATGTTCACTCCAGAAATAAGTACCTTTGTAAAATGCGCCAAATTGGAGCAGAACACATTGTTGGAGTGTCAGAATGCATAGATAGAAGGCAAATAAGTGTTCTATGGCTTTATTTCGCTTAGTTGCTTACTCTTGAGTAGAACTGCATGTTCACTCCAGAAATAAGCAACTTTGTAAAATGAGCCAAATTGAAGCAGAAGACATTGTTGGAGTGTCAGAATGCATAGATAGAAGGCTAATAAGCGTTCTATGTCTTTATTTCGCTTAGTTGCTTACTCTTGAGTAGAACTGCATATTCACTCCAGAAATAAGCACCTTTGTAAAATGAGCCAAATTGAAGCAGAACACATTGTTGGAGTGTCAGAATGCATAGATAGAAGGCAAATAAGCGTTCTATGGCTTTATTTCACTTAGTTGCTTACTCTTGAGTAGAACTGCATATTCACTCCAGAAATAAGCACCTTTGTAAAATGAGACAAATTGAAGCAGAACACATTGTTGGAGGGTCAGAATGCATAGATAGAAGGCAAATACGCGTTCTGTGGCTTTATTTCGCTTAGTTGCTTATTCTTGAGTAGAAATGCATCAGCACTCCAGAAATAAGCACCTTTGTAAAATGCGCCAAATTGGAGCAGAACACATTGTTGGAGTGTCAGAATGCATAGATAGAAGGCAAATAAGCGTTCTATGGCTTTATTTCGCTTAGTTGCTTACTCTTGAGTAGAAATGCATCAGCACTCCAGAAATAAGCACCTTTGTAAAATGCGCCAAATTGGAGCAGAACACATTGTTGGAGTGTCAGAATGCATAGATAGAAGGCAAATAAGCGTTCTATGGCTTTATTTCGCTTAGTTGCTTACTCTTGAGTAGAAATGCATCTGCACTCCAGAAATAAGCATCCTTGTAAAATGAGCCAAATTGAGGCAGAACACATTGTTGGAGTGTCAGAATGCATAGCTAGAAGGCAAATAACCGTTCTGTGGCTTTATTTCGCTTAGTTGCTTTCTCTTGAGTAGAATTGCATCAGCACTCCAGAAATAAGCACCTTTGTAAAATGCTCCAAATTGGAGCAGAACACATTGTTGGAGTGTCAGAATGCATAGATAGAAGGCAAATAAGCGTTCTATGGCTTTATTTCGCTTAGTTGCTTACTCTTGAGTAGAAATGCATCTGCACTCCAGAAATAAGCATCTTTGTAAAATCAGCCAAATTGAAGCAGAACAAATTGTTGGAGTATCAGAATGCATAGACAGAAGGCAAAACAGCGTTCTATAGGTTTATTTCGTTTAGTTGCTTACTCTTGAGTAGAACTGCATGTTCACTCCAGAAATAAGCATCTTCGTAAAATGATCCAAATTGAAGCAGAAGACATTGTTGGAGTGTCAGAATGTGTAGATAGAAGGCAAATTAGCGTTCTAGGGCTTTATTTCGCCTAGTGGCTTACTCTTGAGTAGAACTGCATGTTCACTCCAGAAATGAGCACCTTTGTAAAATGAGCCAAATTGGAGCAGAACACATTGTTGGAGTGTCAGAATGCATAGATAGGAGGCAAATAAGCGTTCTGTGGCTTTATTTCGCTTAGTTGCTTACTCTTGATTAGAAATGCATCAGCACTCCAGAAATAAGCACCTTTGTAAAATGCGCCAAATTGGAGCAGAACACATTGTTGGAGTGTCAGAATGCATAGATAGAAGGCAAATAAGCGTTCTATGGCTTTATTTCGCTTAGTTGCTTACTCTTGAGTAGAAATGCATCTGCACTCCAGAAATAAGCACCTTTGTAAAATGAGCCAAATTGAGGCAGAACACAATGTTGGAGTGTCAGAATGCATAGCTAGAAGGCAAATAAGCGTTCTGTTGCTTTATTTCGCTTAGTTGCTTACTCTTGAGTAGAACTGCATGTTCACTCCAGAAATAAGTACCTTTGTAAAATGCGCCAAATTGGAGCAGAACACATTGTTGGAGTGTCAGAATGCATAGATAGAAGGCAAATAAGTGTTCTATGGCTTTATTTCGCTTAGTTGCTTACTCTTGAGTAGAACTGCATGTTCACTCCAGAAATAAGCAACTTTGTAAAATGAGCCAAATTGAAGCAGAAGACATTGTTGGAGTGTCAGAATGCATAGATAGAAGGCTAATAAGCGTTCTATGGCTTTATTTCGCTTAGTTGCTTACTCTTGAGTAGAACTGCATATTCACTCCAGAAATAAGCACCTTTGTAAAATGAGCCAAATTGAAGCAGAACACATTGTTGGAGTGTCAGAATGCATAGATAGAAGGCAAATAAGCGTTCTATGGCTTTATTTCACTTAGTTGCTTACTCTTGAGTAGAACTGCATATTCACTCCAGAAATAAGCACCTTTGTAAAATGAGACAAATTGAAGCAGAACACATTGTTGGAGGGTCAGAATGCATAGATAGAAGGCAAATACGCGTTCTGTGGCTTTATTTCGCTTAGTTGCTTATTCTTGAGTAGAAATGCATCAGCACTCCAGAAATAAGCACCTTTGTAAAATGCGCCAAATTGGAGCAGAACACATTGTTGGAGTGTCAGAATGCATAGATAGAAGGCAAATAAGCGTTCTATGGCTTTATTTCGCTTAGTTGCTTACTCTTGAGTAGAAATGCATCAGCACTCCAGAAATAAGCACCTTTGTAAAATGCGCCAAATTGGAGCAGAACACATTGTTGGAGTGTCAGAATGCATAGATAGAAGGCAAATAAGCGTTCTATGGCTTTATTTCGCTTAGTTGCTTACTCTTGAGTAGAAATGCATCTGCACTCCAGAAATAAGCATCCTTGTAAAATGAGCCAAATTGAGGCAGAACACATTGTTGGAGTGTCAGAATGCATAGCTAGAAGGCAAATAACCGTTCTGTGGCTTTATTTCGCTTAGTTGCTTTCTCTTGAGTAGAATTGCATCAGCACTCCAGAAATAAGCACCTTTGTAAAATGCTCCAAATTGGAGCAGAACACATTGTTGGAGTGTCAGAATGCATAGATAGAAGGCAAATAAGCGTTCTATGGCTTTATTTCGCTTAGTTGCTTACTCTTGAGTAGAAATGCATCTGCACTCCAGAAATAAGCATCTTTGTAAAATCAGCCAAATTGAAGCAGAACAAATTGTTGGAGTATCAGAATGCATAGACAGAAGGCAAAACAGCGTTCTATAGGTTTATTTCGTTTAGTTGCTTACTCTTGAGTAGAACTGCATGTTCACTCCAGAAATAAGCATCTTCGTAAAATGATCCAAATTGAAGCAGAAGACATTGTTGGAGTGTCAGAATGTGTAGATAGAAGGCAAATTAGCGTTCTAGGGCTTTATTTCGCCTAGTGGCTTACTCTTGAGTAGAACTGCATGTTCACTCCAGAAATGAGCACCTTTGTAAAATGAGCCAAATTGGAGCAGAACACATTGTTGGAGTGTCAGAATGCATAGATAGGAGGCAAATAAGCGTTCTGTGGCTTTATTTCGCTTAGTTGCTTACTCTTGATTAGAAATGCATCAGCACTCCAGAAATAAGCACCTTTGTAAAATGCGCCAAATTGGAGCAGAACACATTGTTGGAGTGTCAGAATGCATAGATAGAAGGCAAATAAGCGTTCTATGGCTTTATTTCGCTTAGTTGCTTACTCTTGAGTAGAAATGCATCTGCACTCCAGAAATAAGCATCTTTGTAAAATGAGCCAAATTGAGGCAGAACACAATGTTGGAGTGTCAGAATGCATAGCTAGAAGGCAAATAAGCGTTCTGTGGCTTTATTTCGCTTAGTTGCTTACTCTTGAGTAGAAATGCATCAGCACTCCAGAAATAAGTACCTTTGTAAAATGCGCCAAATTGGAGCAGAACACATTGTTGGAGTGTCAGAATGCATAGATAGAAGGCAAATAAGTGTTCTATGGCTTTATTTCGCTTAGTTGCTTACTCTTGAGTAGAACTGCATGTTCACTCCAGAAATAAGCAACTTTGTAAAATGAGCCAAATTGAAGCAGAACACATTGTTGGAGTGTCAGAATGCATAGATAGAAGGCTAATAAGCGTTCTATGTCTTTATTTCGCTTAGTTGCTTACTCTTGAGTAGAACTGCATATTCACTCCAGAAATAAGCACCTTTGTAAAATGAGCCAAATTGAAGCAGAACACATTGTTGGAGTGTCAGAATGCATAGATAGAAGGCAAATAAGCGTTCTATGGCTTTATTTCACTTAGTTGCTTACTCTTGAGTTGAACTGCATATTCACTCCAGAAATAAGCACCTTTGTAAAATGAGACAAATTGAAGCAGAACACATTGTTGGAGGGTCAGAATGCATAGATAGAAGGCAAATAAGCGTTCTATGGCTTTATTTCACTTAGTTGCTTACTCTTGAGTAGAACTGCATATTCACTCCAGAAATAAGCACCTTTGTAAAATGAGACAAATTGAAGCAGAACACATTGTTGGAGGGTCAGAATGCATAGATAGAAGGCAAATACGCGTTCTGTGGCTTTATTTCGCTTAGTTGCTTATTCTTGAGTAGAAATGCATCAGCACTCCAGAAATAAGCACCTTTGTAAAATGCGCCAAATTGGAGCAGAACACATTGTTGGAGTGTCAGAATGCATAGATAGAAGGCAAATAAGCGTTCTATGGCTTTATTTCGCTTAGTTGCTTACTCTTGAGTAGAAATGCATCAGCACTCCAGAAATAAGCACCTTTGTAAAATGCGCCAAATTGGAGCAGAACACATTGTTGGAGTGTCAGAATGCATAGATAGAAGGCAAATAAGCGTTCTATGGCTTTATTTCGCTTAGTTGCTTACTCTTGAGTAGAAATGCATCTGCACTCCAGAAATAAGCATCCTTGTAAAATGAGCCAAATTGAGGCAGAACACATTGTTGGAGTGTCAGAATGCATAGCTAGAAGGCAAATAACCGTTCTGTGGCTTTATTTCGCTTAGTTGCTTTCTCTTGAGTAGAATTGCATCAGCACTCCAGAAATAAGCACCTTTGTAAAATGCTCCAAATTGGAGCAGAACACATTGTTGGAGTGTCAGAATGCATAGATAGAAGGCAAATAAGCGTTCTATGGCTTTATTTCGCTTAGTTGCTTACTCTTGAGTAGAAATGCATCTGCACTCCAGAAATAAGCATCTTTGTAAAATCAGCCAAATTGAAGCAGAACAAATTGTTGGAGTATCAGAATGCATAGACAGAAGGCAAAACAGCGTTCTATAGGTTTATTTCGTTTAGTTGCTTACTCTTGAGTAGAACTGCATGTTCACTCCAGAAATAAGCATCTTCGTAAAATGATCCAAATTGAAGCAGAAGACATTGTTGGAGTGTCAGAATGTGTAGATAGAAGGCAAATTAGCGTTCTAGGGCTTTATTTCGCCTAGTGGCTTACTCTTGAGTAGAACTGCATGTTCACTCCAGAAATGAGCACCTTTGTAAAATGAGCCAAATTGGAGCAGAACACATTGTTGGAGTGTCAGAATGCATAGATAGGAGGCAAATAAGCGTTCTGTGGCTTTATTTCGCTTAGTTGCTTACTCTTGATTAGAAATGCATCAGCACTCCAGAAATAAGCACCTTTGTAAAATGCGCCAAATTGGAGCAGAACACATTGTTGGAGTGTCAGAATGCATAGATAGAAGGCAAATAAGCGTTCTATGGCTTTATTTCGCTTAGTTGCTTACTCTTGAGTAGAAATGCATCTGCACTCCAGAAATAAGCATCTTTGTAAAATGAGCCAAATTGAGGCAGAACACAATGTTGGAGTGTCAGAATGCATAGCTAGAAGGCAAATAAGCGTTCTGTGGCTTTATTTCGCTTAGTTGCTTACTCTTGAGTAGAAATGCATCAGCACTCCAGAAATAAGTACCTTTGTAAAATGCGCCAAATTGGAGCAGAACACATTGTTGGAGTGTCAGAATGCATAGATAGAAGGCAAATAAGTGTTCTATGGCTTTATTTCGCTTAGTTGCTTACTCTTGAGTAGAACTGCATGTTCACTCCAGAAATAAGCAACTTTGTAAAATGAGCCAAATTGAAGCAGAACACATTGTTGGAGTGTCAGAATGCATAGATAGAAGGCTAATAAGCGTTCTATGTCTTTATTTCGCTTAGTTGCTTACTCTTGAGTAGAACTGCATATTCACTCCAGAAATAAGCACCTTTGTAAAATGAGCCAAATTGAAGCAGAACACATTGTTGGAGTGTCAGAATGCATAGATAGAAGGCAAATAAGCGTTCTATGGCTTTATTTCACTTAGTTGCTTACTCTTGAGTTGAACTGCATATTCACTCCAGAAATAAGCACCTTTGTAAAATGAGACAAATTGAAGCAGAACACATTGTTGGAGGGTCAGAATGCATAGATAGAAGGCAAATAAGCGTTCTATGGCTTTATTTCACTTAGTTGCTTACTCTTGAGTAGAACTGCATATTCACTCCAGAAATAAGCACCTTTGTAAAATGAGACAAATTGAAGCAGAACACATTGTTGGAGGGTCAGAATGCATAGATAGAAGGCAAATACGCGTTCTGTGGCTTTATTTCGCTTAGTTGCTTATTCTTGAGTAGAAATGCATCAGCACTCCAGAAATAAGCACCTTTGTAAAATGCGCCAAATTGGAGCAGAACACATTGTTGGAGTGTCAGAATGCATAGATAGAAGGCAAATAAGCGTTCTATGGCTTTATTTCGCTTAGTTGCTTACTCTTGAGTAGAAATGCATCAGCACTCCAGAAATAAGCACCTTTGTAAAATGCGCCAAATTGGAGCAGAACACATTGTTGGAGTGTAAGAATGCATAGATAGAAGGCAAATAAGCGTTCTATGGCTTTATTTCGCTTAGTTGCTTACTCTTGAGTAGAAATGCATCTGCACTCCAGAAATAAGCATCCTTGTAAAATGAGCCAAATTGAGGCAGAACACATTGTTGGAGTGTCAGAATGCATAGCTAGAAGGCAAATAACCGTTCTGTGGCTTTATTTCGCTTAGTTGCTTTCTCTTGAGTAGAATTGCATCAGCACTCCAGAAATAAGCACCTTTGTAAAATGCTCCAAATTGGAGCAGAACACATTGTTGGAGTGTCAGAATGCATAGATAGAAGGCAAATAAGCGTTCTATGGCTTTATTTCGCTTAGTTGCTTACTCTTGAGTAGAAATGCATCTGCACTCCAGAAATAAGCATCTTTGTAAAATCAGCCAAATTGAAGCAGAACAAATTGTTGGAGTATCAGAATGCATAGACAGAAGGCAAAACAGCGTTCTATAGGTTTATTTCGTTTAGTTGCTTACTCTTGAGTAGAACTGCATGTTCACTCCAGAAATAAGCATCTTCGTAAAATGATCCAAATTGAAGCAGAAGACATTGTTGGAGTGTCAGAATGTGTAGATAGAAGGCAAATTAGCGTTCTAGGGCTTTATTTCGCCTAGTGGCTTACTCTTGAGTAGAAATGCATCTGCACTCTAGAAATAAGCACCTTTGTAAAATAAGCGAAACTGAAGCAGAACACATTTTTGGAGTGTCAGAATGCGTAGATAGAAGGCAAATAAGCGTTCTATAGGTTCATTTCGCTTAGTTGCTTACTCTTGAGTAGAACTGCATGTTCACTCCAGAAATAAGTACCTTTGTAAAATGAGCCAAATTGAAGCAGAACACATTGTTGGAGTGTCAGAATGCATAGATAGAAGGCAGATAAGCGTTCTATGGCTTTATTTCGCTTAGTAGCTTACTCTTGTGTAGAACTGCATGTTCACTCCAGGAATTAGCACCTTTGTAAAATGAGCCAAATTGAAGCAGAACACATTGTTGGAGTGTCAGAATGCATAGATAGAAGGCAGATAAGCGTTCTATGACTTTATTTCGCTTAGTTGCTTACTCTTGAGTAGAACTGCATTTTCACTCCAGAAATAAGCACCTTTGTAAAATGAGCCAAATTGAAGTAAAACACATTTTTGGAGTGTCAGAATGCATAGATAGAAGACAAATAAGCGTTCTATAGGTTTACTTTGCTTAGTTGCTTACTCTTGAGTAGAACTGCATGTTCACTCCAGAAATGAGCACCTTTGTAAAATGAGCCAAATTGGAGCAGAACACATTGTTGGAGTGTCAGAATGCATAGATAGAAGGCAAATAAGCGTTCTGTGGCTTTATTTCGCTTAGTTGCTTACTCTTGAGTAGAAATGCATCAGCACTCCAGAAATAAGCACCTTTGTAAAATGCGCCAAATTGGAGCAGAACACATTGTTGGAGTGTCAGAATGCATACATAGAAGGCAAATAAGCGTTCTATGGCTTTATTTCGCTTAGTTGCTTACTCTTGAGTAGAAATGCATCTGCACTCCAGAAATAAGCATCTTTGTAAAATGAGCCAAATTGAGGCAGAACACAATGTTGGAGTGTCAGAATGCATAGCTAGAAGGCAAATAAGCGTTCTGTGGCTTTATTTCGCTTAGTTGCTTACTCTTGAGTAGAAATGCATCAGCACTCCAGAAATAAGTACCTTTGTAAAATGCGCCAAATTGGAGCAGAACACATTGTTGGAGTGTCAGAATGCATAGATAGAAGGCAAATAAGTGTTCTATGGCTTTATTTCGCTTAGTTGCTTACTCTTGAGTAGAACTGCATGTTCACTCCAGAAATAAGCAACTTTGTAAAATGAGCCAAATTGAAGCAGAAGACATTGTTGGAGTGTCAGAATGCATAGATAGAAGGCTAATAAGCGTTCTATGTCTTTATTTCGCTTAGTTGCTTACTCTTGAGTAGAACTGCATATTCACTCCAGAAATAAGCACCTTTGTAAAATGAGCCAAATTGAAGCAGAACACATTGTTGGAGTGTCAGAATGCATAGATAGAAGGCAAATAAGCGTTCTATGGCTTTATTTCACTTAGTTGCTTACTCTTGAGTAGAACTGCATATTCACTCCAGAAATAAGCACCTTTGTAAAATGAGACAAATTGAAGCAGAACACATTGTTGGAGGGTCAGAATGCATAGATAGAAGGCAAATAAGCGTTCTATGGCTTTATTTCACTTAGTTGCTTACTCTTGAGTAGAACTGCATATTCACTCCAGAAATAAGCACCTTTGTAAAATGAGACAAATTGAAGCAGAACACATTGTTGGAGGGTCAGAATGCATAGATAGAAGGCAAATACGCGTTCTGTGGCTTTATTTCGCTTAGTTGCTTATTCTTGAGTAGAAATGCATCAGCACTCCAGAAATAAGCACCTTTGTAAAATGCGCCAAATTGGAGCAGAACACATTGTTGGAGTGTCAGAATGCATAGATAGAAGGCAAATAAGCGTTCTATGGCTTTATTTCGCTTAGTTGCTTACTCTTGAGTAGAAATGCATCAGCACTCCAGAAATAAGCACCTTTGTAAAATGCGCCAAATTGGAGCAGAACACATTGTTGGAGTGTCAGAATGCATAGATAGAAGGCAAATAAGCGTTCTATGGCTTTATTTCGCTTAGTTGCTTACTCTTGAGTAGAAATGCATCTGCACTCCAGAAATAAGCATCCTTGTAAAATGAGCCAAATTGAGGCAGAACACATTGTTGGAGTGTCAGAATGCATAGCTAGAAGGCAAATAACCGTTCTGTGGCTTTATTTCGCTTAGTTGCTTACTCTTGAGTAGAACTGCATGTTCACTCCAGAAATAAGCACCTTTGTAAAATGAGCCAAATTGAAGTAAAACACATTTTTGGAGTGTCAGAATGCATAGATAGAAGACAAATAAGCGTTCTATAGGTTTACTTTGCTTAGTTGCTTACTCTTGAGTAGAACTGCATGTTCACTCCAGAAATGAGCACCTTTGTAAAATGAGCCAAATTGAAGCAGAACACATTGTTGGAGTGTCAGAATGCGTAGATAGAAGGCAAATAAGCGTTCTATGGCTTTATTTCGCTTAGTTGCTTACTCTTGAGTAGAAATGCATCAGCACTCCAGAAATAAGCATCCTTGTAAAATGAGCCAAATTGAGGCAGAATACATTGTTGGAGTGTCAGAATGCATAGCTAGAAGGCAAATAAGCGTTCTGTGGCTTTATTTCGCTTAGTTGCTTTCTCTTGAGTAGAATTGCATCAGCACTCCAGAAATAAGCACCTTTGTAAAATGCTCCAAATTGGAACAGAACACATTGTTGGAGTGTCAGAATGCATAGATAGAAGGCAAATAAGCGTTCTATGGCTTTATTTCGCTTAGTTGCTTACTCTTGAGTAGAAATGCATGTTCACTCCAGAAATAAACATCTTTGTAAAATGAGCCAAATTGAAGCAGAACACATTGTTGGAGTGTCAGAATGCATAGATAGAAGGCAAATAAGCGTTCTATGGCTTTATTTCGCTTAGTTGCTTACTCTTGAGTAGAACTGCATATTCACTCCAGAAATAAGCACCTTTGTAAAATGAGCCAAATTGAAGCAGAACACATTGTTGGAGTGTCAGAATGCATAGCTAGAAGGCAAATAACCGTTCTGTGGCTTTATTTCGCTTAGTTGCTTACTCTTGAGTAGAACTGCATGTTCACTCCAGAAATAAGCACCTTTGTAAAATGAGCCAAATTGAAGTAAAACACATTTTTGGAGTGTCAGAATGCATAGATAGAAGACAAATAAGCGTTCTATAGGTTTACTTTGCTTAGTTGCTTACTCTTGAGTAGAACTGCATGTTCACTCCAGAAATGAGCACCTTTGTAAAATGAGCCAAATTGAAGCAGAACACATTGTTGGAGTGTCAGAATGCGTAGATAGAAGGCAAATAAGCGTTCTATGGCTTTATTTCGCTTAGTTGCTTACTCTTGAGTAGAAATGCATCTGCACTCCAGAAATAAGCATCTTTGTAAAATGAGCCAAATTGAGGCAGAACACAATGTTGGAGTGTCAGAATGCATAGCTAGAAGGCAAATAAGCGTTCTGTGGCTTTATTTCGCTTAGTTGCTTACTCTTGAGTAGAAATGCATCAGCACTCCAGAAATAAGCACCTTTGTAAAATGCGCCAAATTGGAGCAGAACACATTGTTGGAGTGTCAGAATGCATAGATAGAAGGCAAATAAGCGTTCTATGGCTTTATTTCGCTTAGTTGCTTACTCTTGAGTAGAACTGCATGTTCACTCCAGAAATAAGCATCTTAGTAAAATGAGCCAAATTCAAGCAGAACACATTGTTGGAGTGTAAGAATGCATAGATAGAAGGCTAATAAGCGTTCTATGGCTTTATTTCGATTAGTTGCTTACTCTTGAGTAGAAATGCATCAGCACTCCAGAAATAAGCACCTTTGTAAAATGCGCCAAATTGGAGCAGAACACATTGTTGGAGTGTCAGAATGCATAGATAGAAGGCAAATATGCGTTCTATGGCTTTATTTCGCTTAGTTGCTTACTCTTGAGTAGAACTGCATGTTCACTCCAGAAATAAGCATCTTTGTAAAATGAGCCAAATTCAAGCAGAACACATTGTTGGAGTGTCAGAATGCATAGATAGAAGGCTAATAAGCATTCTATGGCTTTATTTCGATTAGTTGCTTACTCTTGAGTAGAAATGCATGTTCACTCCAGAAATAAACATCTTTGTAAAATGAGCCAAATTGAAGCAGAACACATTGTTGGAGTGTCAGAATGCATAGATAGAAGGCAGATAAGCGTTCTATGGCTTTATTTCGCTTAGTTGCTTACTCTTGAGTAGAACTGCATGTTCACTCCAGAAATAAGTACCTTTGTAAAATGCGCCAAATTGGAGCAGAACACATTGTTGGAGTGTCAGAATGCATAGATAGAAGGCAAATAAGCGTTCTATGGCTTTATTTCGCTTAGTTGCTTACTCTTGAGTAGAACTGCATGTTCACTTCAGAAATAAGCAACTTTGTAAAATGAGCCAAATTGTAGCAGAACACATTGTTGGAGTTTCAGAATGCATAGATAGAAGGCTAATAAGCATTCTATGGCTTTATTTCGCTTAGTTGCTTACTTTGAGTAGAACTGCATATTCACTCCAGAAATAAGCACCTTTGTAAAATGAGCCAAATTGAAGCAGAACACATTGTTGGAGTGTCAGAATGCGTAGATAGAAGGCAAATAAGCGTTCTATGGCTTTATTTCGCTTAGCTGCTTACTCTTGAGTCGAACTGCATATTCACTCCAGAAATAAGCACCTTTGTAAAATGAGACAAATTGAAGCAGAACACATTGTTGGAATGTAAGAATGCATAGATAGAAGGCAAATAAGCGTTCTATGGCTTTATTTCGCTTAGTTGCTTACTCTTGAGTAGAAATGCATCTGCACTCCAGAAATAAGCATCTTTGTAAAATGAGCCAAATTGAGGCAGAACACAATGTTGGAGTGTCAGAATGCATAGCTAGAAGGCAAATAAGCGTTCTGTGGCTTTATTTCGCTTAGTTGCTTACTCTTGAGTAGAAATGCATCAGCACTCCAGAAATAAGCACCTTTGTAAAATGCGCCAAATTGGAGCAGAACACATTGTTGGAGTGTCAGAATGCATAGATAGAAGGCAAATAAGCGTTCTATGGCTTTATTTCGCTTAGTTGCTTACTCTTGAGTAGAACTGCATGTTCACTCCAGAAATAAGCATCTTAGTAAAATGAGCCAAATTCAAGCAGAACACATTGTTGGAGTGTAAGAATGCATAGATAGAAGGCTAATAAGCGTTCTATGGCTTTATTTCGATTAGTTGCTTACTCTTGAGTAGAAATGCATCAGCACTCCAGAAATAAGCACCTTTGTAAAATGCGCCAAATTGGAGCAGAACACATTGTTGGAGTGTCAGAATGCATAGATAGAAGGCAAATAAGCGTTCTATGGCTTTATTTCGCTTAGTTGCTTACTCTTGAGTAGAACTGCATGTTCACTCCAGAAATAAGCATCTTTGTAAAATGAGCCAAATTCAAGCAGAACACATTGTTGGAGTGTCAGAATGCATAGATAGAAGGCAGATAAGCGTTCTATGGCTTTATTTCGCTTAGTTGCTTACTCTTGAGTAGAACTGCATGTTCACTCCAGAAATAAGTACCTTTGTAAAATGCGCCAAATTGGAGCAGAACACATTGTTGGAGTGTCAGAATGCATAGATAGAAGGCAAATAAGCGTTCTATGGCTTTATTTCGCTTAGTTGCTTACTCTTGAGTAGAACTGCATGTTCACTTCAGAAATAAGCAACTTTGTAAAATGAGCCAAATTGTAGCAGAACACATTGTTGGAGTTTCAGAATGCATAGATAGAAGGCTAATAAGCATTCTATGGCTTTATTTCGCTTAGTTGCTTACTTTGAGTAGAACTGCATATTCACTCCAGAAATAAGCACCTTTGTAAAATGAGCCAAATTGAAGCAGAACACATTGTTGGAGTGTCAGAATGCATAGATAGAAGGCAAATAAGCGTTCTATGGCTTTATTTCGCTTAGTTGCTTACTCTTGAGTAGAACTGCATGTTCACTTCAGAAATAAGCAACTTTGTAAAATGAGCCAAATTGTAGCAGAACACATTGTTGGAGTTTCAGAATGCATAGATAGAAGGCTAATAAGCATTCTATGGCTTTATTTCGCTTAGTTGCTTACTTTGAGTAGAACTGCATATTCACTCCAGAAATAAGCACCTTTGTAAAATGAGCCAAATTGAAGCAGAACACATTGTTGGAGTGTCAGAATGCGTAGATAGAAGGCAAATAAGCGTTCTATGGCTTTATTTCGCTTAGCTGCTTACTCTTGAGTCGAACTGCATATTCACTCCAGAAATAAGCACCTTTGTAAAATGAGACAAATTGAAGCAGAACACATTGTTGGAGTGTCAGAATGCATAGATAGAAGGCAAATAAGCGTTCTGTGGCTTTATTTCGCTTAGTTGCTTACTCTTGAGTAGAAATGCATCAGCACTCCAGAAATAAGCACCTTTGTAAAATGCGCCAAATTGGAGCAGAACAGATTGTTGGAGTGTCAGAATGCATAGATAGAAGTCAAATAAGCGTTCTATGGCTTTATTTCGCTTAGTTGCTTACTCTTGAGTAGAAATGCATCTGCACTCCAGAAATAAGCATCTTTGTAAAATGAGCCAAATTGAGGCAGAACACATTGTTGGAGTGTCAGAATGCATAGCTAGGAGGAAAATAAGCGTTCTGTGGCTTTATTTCGCTTAGTTGCTTACTCTTGAGTAGAAATGCATCAGCACTCCAGAAATAAGCACCTTTGTAAAATGCGCCAAATTGGAGCAGAACACATTTTTGGAGTGTCAGAATGCATAGATAGAAGGCAAATAAGCGTTCTATGGCTTTATTTCGCTTAGTTGCTTACTCTTGAGTAGAAATGCATCTGCACTCCAGAAATAAGCATCTTCGTAAAATGATCCAAATTGAAGCAGAAGACATTGTTGGAGTGTCAGAATGTGTAGATAGAAGGCAAATTAGCATTCTAGGGCTTTATTTCGCCTAGTGGCTTACTCTTGAGTAGAAATGCATCTGCACTCTAGAAATAAGCACCTTTGTAAAATGAGCGAAACTGAAGCAGAACACATTGTTGGAGTGTCAGAATGCTTAGATAGAAAGCAAAAAAGCGTTCTATAGCTTTATTTCGCGTAGTTGCTTACTCTTGAGTAGAACTGCATGTTCACTCCAGAAATAAACATATTTGTAAAATGAGCCAAATTGAAGCAGAACACATTGTTGGAGTGTCAGAATGCGTAGATAGAAGGCAGATAAGCGTTCTATGGCTTTATTTCGCTTAGTAGCTTACTCTTGAGTAGAACTGCATGTTCACTCCAGGAATTAGCACCTTTGTAAAATGAGCCAAATTGAAGCAGAACACATTGTTGGAGTGTCAGAATGCATAGATAGAAGGCAGATAAGCGTTCTATGACTTTATTTCGCTTAGTTGCTTACTCTTGAGTAGAACTGCATGTTCACTCCAGAAATAAGCACCTTTGTAAAATGAGCCAAATTGAAGTAAAACACATTTTTGGAGTGTCAGAATGCATAGATAGAAGACAAATAAGCGTTCTATAGGTTTATTTTGCTTAGTTGCTTACTCTTGAGTTGAACTGCATGTTCACTCCAGAAATAAGCACCTTTGTAAAATGCGCCAAATTGGAGCAGAACACATTGTTGGAGTGTCAGAATGCATAGATAGAAGGCAAATAAGCGTTCTATGGCTTTATTTCACTTAGTTGCTTACTCTTGAGTAGAAATGCATCTGCACTCCAGAAATAAGCATCTTTGTAAAATGAGCCAAATTGAGGCAGAACACATTGTTGGAGTGTCAGAATGCATATCTAGAAGGCAAATAAGCGTTCTGTGGCTTTATTTCGCTTAGTTGCTTACTCTTGAGTAGAAATGCATCAGCACTCCAGAAATAAGCACCTTTGTAAAATGCGCCAAATTGGAGCAGAACACATTGTTGGAGTGTCAGAATGCATAGATAGAAGGCAAATAAGCGTTCTATGGCTTTATTTCGCTTAGTTGCTTACTCTTGAGTAGAACTGCATGGTCAGTCCAGAAATAAGCATCTTTGTAAAATGCGCCAAATTCAAGCAGAACACATTGTTGGAGTGTAAGAATGCATAGAAAGAAGGCAAATAAGTGTTCTATAGTTTTATTTCGCTTAGTTGCTTACTCTTGAGTAGAACTGCATGTTCACTCCAGAAATAAGTACCTTTGTAAAATGCGCCAAATTGGAGCAGAACACATTGTTGGAGTGTCAGAATGCTTAGATAGAAAGCAAAAAAGCGTTCTAAAGCTTTATTTCGCGTAGTTGCTTACTCTTGAGTAGAACTGCATGTTCACTCCAGAAATAAACATATTTGTAAAATGAGCCAAATTGAAGCAGAACACATTGTTGGAGTGTCAGAATGCGTAGATAGAAGGCAAATAAGCGTTCTATAGGTTCATTTCGCTTAGTTGCTTACTCTTGAGTAGAACTGCATGTTCACTCCAGAAATAAGTACCTTTGTAAAATGAGCCAAATTGAAGCAGAACACATTGTTGGAGTGTCAGAATGCATAGATAGAAGGCAGATAAGCGTTCTATGGCTTTATTTCGCTTAGTAGCTTACTCTTGAGTAGAACTGCATGTTCACTCCAGGAATTAGCACCTTTGTAAAATGAGCCAAATTGAAGCAGAACACATTGTTGGAGTGTCAGAATGCATAGATAGAAGGCAGATAAGCGTTCTATGACTTTATTTCGCTTAGTTGCTTACTCTTGAGTAGAACTGCATGTTCACTCCAGAAATAAGCACCTTTGTAAAATGAGCCAAATTGAAGTAAAACACATTTTTGGAGTGTCAGAATGCATAAATAGAAGACAAATAAGCGTTCTATAGGTTTAATTTGCTTAGTTGCTTACTCTTGAGTTGAACTGCATGTTCACTCCAGAAATAAGCACCTTTGTAAAATGCGCCAAATTGGAGCAGAACACATTGTTGGAGTGTCAGAATGCATAGATAGAAGGCAAATAAGCGTTCTATGGCTTTATTTCACTTAGTTGCTTACTCTTGAGTAGAAATGCATCTGCACTCCAGAAATAAGCATCTTTGTAAAATGAGCCAAATTGAGGCAGAACACATTGTTGGAGTGTCAGAATGCATATCTAGAAGGCAAATAAGCGTTCTGTGGCTTTATTTCGCTTAGTTGCTTACTCTTGAGTAGAAATGCATCAGCACTCCAGAAATAAGCACCTTTGTAAAATGCGCCAAATTGGAGCAGAACACATTGTTGGAGTGTCAGAATGCATAGATAGAAGGCAAATAAGCGTTCTATGGCTTTATTTCGCTTAGTTGCTTACTCTTGAGTAGAACTGCATGGTCAGTCCAGAAATAAGCATCTTTGTAAAATGCGCCAAATTCAAGCAGAACACATTGTTGGAGTGTAAGAATGCATAGAAAGAAGGCAAATAAGTGTTCTATAGTTTTATTTCGCTTAGTTGCTTACTCTTGAGTAGAACTGCATGTTCACTCCAGAAATAAGTACCTTTGTAAAATGCGCCAAATTGGAGCAGAACACATTGTTGGAGTGTCAGAATGCTTAGATAGAAAGCAAAAAAGCGTTCTATAGCTTTATTTCGCGTAGTTGCTTACTCTTGAGTAGAACTGCATGTTCACTCCAGAAATAAACATATTTGTAAAATGAGCCAAATTGAAGCAGAACACATTGTTGGAGTGTCAGAATGCGTAGATAGAAGGCAAATAAGCGTTCTATAGGTTCATTTCGCTTAGTTGCTTACTCTTGAGTAGAACTGCATGTTCACTCCAGAAATAAGCAACTTTGTAAAATGAGCCAAATTGAAGCAGAACACATTGTTGGAGTTTCAGAATGCATAGATAGAAGGCTAATAAGCATTCTATGGCTTTATTTCGCTTAGTTGCTTACTTTGAGTAGAACTGCATATTCACTCCAGAAATAAGCACCTTTGTAAAATGAGCCAAATTGAAGCAGAACACATTGTTGGAGTGTCAGAATGCATAGATAGAAGGCAAATAAGCGTTCTATGGCTTTATTTCGCTTAGTTGCTTACTCTTGAGTCGAACTGCATATTCACTCCAGAAATAAGCACCTTTGTAAAATGAGACAAATTGAAGCAGAACACATTGTTGGAGTGTCAGAATGCATAGATAGAAGGCAAATAAGCGTTCTGTGGCTTTATTTCGCTTAGTTGCTTACTCTTGAGTAGAAATGCATCAGCACTCCAGAAATAAGCACCTTTGTAAAATGCGCCAAATTGGAGCAGAACACATTGTTGGAGTGTCAGAATGCATAGATAGAAGGCAAATAAGCGTTCTATGGCTTTATTTCGCTTAGTTGCTTACTCTTGAGTAGAAATGCATCTGCACTCCAGAAATAAGCATCTTTGTAAAATGAGCCAAATTGAGGCAGAACACATTGTTGGAGTGTCAGAATGCATAGCTAGAAGGAAAATAAGCGTTCTGTGGCTTTATTTCGCTTAGTTGCTTACTCTTGAGTAGAAATGCATCAGCACTCCAGAAATAAGCACCTTTGTAAAATGCGCCAAATTGGAGCAGAACACATTGTTGGAGTGTCAGAATGCATAGATTGAAGGCAAATAAGCGTTCTATGGCTTTATTTCGCTTAGTTGCTTACTCTTGAGTAGAAATGCATCTGCACTCCAGAAATAAGCATCTTTGTAAAATGAGCCAAATTGAGGCAGAACACATTGTTGGAGTGTCAGAATGCATAGCGAGAAGGCAAATAAGCGTTCTGTGGCTTTATTTCGCTTAGTTGCTTACTCTTGAGTAGAAATGCATCAGCACTCCAGGAATAAGCACCTTTGTAAAATGAGCCAAATTGAGGCAGAACACATTGTTGGAGTGTCAGAATGCATAGCGAGAAGGCAAATAAGCGTTCTAGGGCTTTATTTCGCCTAGTTGCTTACTCTTGAGTAGAAATGCATCTGCACTCCAGAAATAAGCACCTTTGTAAAATGAGCGAAACTGAAGCAGAACACATTGTTGGAGTGTCAGAATGCGTAGATAGAAAGCAAAAAAGCGTTCTATAGGTTTATTTCGCTTAGTTGCTTGCTCTTGAGTAGAACTGCATGTTCACTCCAGAAATAAACATCTTTGTAAAATGAGCCAAATTGAAGCAGAACACATTGTTGGAGTGTCAGAATGCGTAGATAGAAGGCAAATAAGCGTTCTATAGGTTCATTTCGCTTAGTAGCTTACTCTTGAGTAGAACTGCATGTTCACTCCAGGAATTAGCACCTTTGTAAAATGAGCCAAATTGAAGCAGAACACATTGTTGGAGTGTCAGAATGCATAGATAGAAGGCAGATAAGCGTTCTATGACTTTATTTCGCTTAGTTGCTTACTCTTGAGTAGAACTGCATGTTCACTCCAGAAATAAGCACCTTTGTAAAATGAGCCAAATTGAAGCAAAACACATTTTTGGAGTGTCAGAATGCATAGATAGAAGACAAATAAGCGTTCTATAGGTTTATTTCGCTTAGTTGCTTACTCTTGAGTAGAACTGCATGTTCACTCCAGAAATAAGCACGTTTGTAAAGTGAGCCAAATTGAAGCAAAACACATTGTTGGAGTGTCAGAATGCATAGATAGCAGAGAAAAAAGTGTTATATAGGTTTATTTCGCTTAGTTGCTTACTCTTGAGTAGAACTGCATGTTCACTCCAGAAATAAGCACCTTTGTAAAATGAGCCAAATTGAAGCGAAACATATTGGTGGAGTGTCAGTATGCATAGCTAGAAGGCAAATAAGCGTTCTGTGGCTTTATTTCGCTTAGTTGCTTACTCTTGAGTAGAAATGCATCAGCACTCCAGAAATAAGCACCTTTGTAAAATGCGCCAAATTGGAGCAGAACACATTGTTGGAGTGTCAGAATGCATAGATAGAAGGCAAATAAGCGTTCTATGGCTTTATTTCGCTTAGTTGCTTACTCTTGAGTAGAACTGCATGGTCAGTCCAGAAATAAGCATCTTTGTAAAATGAGCCAAATTCAAGCAGAACACATTGTTGGAGTGTAAGAATGCATAGATAGAAGGCTAATAAGCGTTCTATGGCTTTATTTTGATTAGTTGCTTACTCTTGAGTAGAAATGCATGTTCACTCCAGAAATAAACATCTTTGTAAAATGAGCCAAATTGAAGCAGAACACAATGTTGGAGTGTCAGAATGCATAGAAAGAAGGCAAATAAGTGTTCTATAGTTTTATTTCGCTTAGTTGCTTACTCTTGAGTAGAACTGCATGTTCACTCCAGAAATAAGTACCTTTGTAAAATGCGCCAAATTGGAGCAGAACACATTGTTGGAGTGTCAGAATGCATAGATAGAAGGCAAATAAGCGTTCTATGGCTTTATTTCGCTTAGTTGCTTACTCTTGAGTAGAACTGCTTGTTCACTCCAGAAATAAGCAACTTTGTAAAATGAGCCAAATTGAAGCAGAACACATTGTTGGAGTTTCAGAATGCATAGATAGAAGTCTAATAATAGAAGGCTGGGGTGAGTGGAGAAACTGATTTCTCTGAGGTAAAATAACAGCTGAAAATGTTGGAGAAAATCTTTTCCCCTTGTAAAGAAGTCAATATAATATATAGCAGCATCTAATGTATTTTCCTGTTTCTTATACATACAGTATATAAGTACATACACCTTTTGATTTAATGAAAGGCAGGCCCTGCTAAGATTGTTGACTAAAAGCCCCAAAGTTTCACACGATGACAAGTAACCTCTCCCCTGATTTGTTGTTGTTGTTTTTACCCTTTCATAAGCATCAGCTGCATAATTAGGGCATTTTATTATAAGTAATTAAATCTATTCAGCAGGATTGCTTTGGTTTCCAGTGTGCTGGAGAAGTTAATAATCTCGCTCAGCTGCCAGCCGTGAGCAAGCTGTGTTAATATACAACATATATTAGACTTTCCATCGGCAGACACAGAATTGCTATGTTTCCTGCAAAAGCAGTGTGTATATTTTGGCCATGAGCAGTCTCACCTACATTCACACACATTGGGCCTTAAAAATTCTAACAATGCCCGATGGAAGGAATATTATTTGGCATCCATTTTCTGCTTCACTTACTGAACATTAGTCCAAGCTTAAATCACGGCTGCCACCTTGTGGCAAAAATAATGTTAATTCTTTAGGATTAAACCTTTCTTATTCCACTTCCTCATTCATTAAACAGCTAATACAGTGTTTCAAGGACTGTGTCCAAATTTTTCATAAAATAATCTTCTGATTTTTTTAAATATAATTTTGATATTCCATTAAATGTACCCCTAGCTCCTCTGCCTGTAATTAAAGTGGCACAGTTGTGAATCCAGTCACAAGTATTTTTAATATTATTTTAATTTCATAGAATTGCAGAGTTGGAAGGGTTGCCCATGGGTCATCTAGTCCAACCCCCTGCAATGCAGGAATCTCAGCTAAAGGATCCATGACAGATGACCATCCAACGTCTGCTTCAAAACCGCCAAGGAACACCCCAAGGATTCTGTTCCACTGCCAAACTGCTCTTACTGTCAGAAAATTTCTCCTGGTGTTTAGTCAGAATCTCATTTCTTGTAACTTGAAGCTAATGGCTCGAATCCTACCCTCCAGAGCAGGAGAAAACAAGCTTGTTCCATCTTCTATGTGATAGCCTTTGAGATAGTGGAAGACGGCTATCATGTCTCCTCTTTTCCAGGCTAAGCATACCCAGCTTGGACATCTTGGTCACTCTCCTCTGCACACATTCCAGCTTGTCAACATCCTTTCTAAATTGTAGTGCCCAGAACTGGACACAGTTTTCCAGTTGTGGCCTGACCAAGGCAGAATAGAGTGGGACTATTACTTCGTTTAATCTGGATGCTAGACTTCTGTTGATGCAGCCTAGAATAGCATTAGCTTTTTTTGCTGCTGCATCACACTGTTGGCTCATGAAAAGCTTGTGGTCCACCAAGACCCCTAGATCCTTTTCACATGTACTGCTAGTAAGCCAGGTAAAGGATTAAATAGGGCTGTTTCATAGGTGAAGACAATGGGCTTCCATCCAGTTCTCTCTTAACCACACACTAGTATGAACTAACAGTGGAGATTCATTCAGGGTTAAATGAGTCCAAATTTATCAAAAAGAGTTTTTTCCCTTGTTTTTGTGAGACTTTTGCTTTCAGCTGTCCCAGAATTCAACCCCACCCTGAGATTATTTCACCACCCACATATAGAATGTTGAGTGGGGGACAGAGAGCATTTTCACTTAGTCCTCATGGTTTGAGCTACCTTTTAGACCAGGCACAGGCAAACTCGGCCCTCCAGATGTTTTGGGACTACAATTCCCATCATCCCTGACCACTGGTCCTGTTAGCTAGTGAACTTGGTAGTTGTAGTCCCAAAACATCTGGAGGGCCAAGTTTGCCTGTGCCTGTTTTAGACTGTGAAGGTGCCTTGGGTGGGTGATAGTATAGTTCTGACGGGCATCTGTCTGTCTCAGAGGACAATGGAAGAGTGTGCCTTCAGGGGCAAAGTCAAACCATTGGAGAGTTACAGTGCCTTTGTGGCTGTAGAGACTGATCAGTCAAAAAACAATTCTAACACCCCTGCCTGGAAGAAGTCTAAAAAAATAATGTGACTCTTCATCTCTACTCAGGAAATCTTTATTATTCAAACTGCATACTTAAAACATGCTGAATTGCCATAACAAATGATGCAAACAGCAGCTTTAAAGCATCACTTGAGAATGCAGAAACCTTACACAACTGATAGGGTGGGATGGGGAGCAGACAACTCACAGCAATGATCGCTGCCACCCGGCAGATGGAGTACAGTGCTTTTCCAATAATGTTCCCATCCATTTGTTTAACTTGTGAATAAGTTTAATTGGGTATGAAACAGCCCTATTTAATCCTAGCCAATGTGGAGTAGAGGTTAGAGAGCTGGACTAGGATCTGGGAGACCAGGGTTCAAATCCCAGCCAGTCACTGTCTCTCAGCCTAACATCCCTCACAAGGATGTTGTGAGAATGAAATGGATAGGGCAGAAGGGAAAAAAGATTGAATATAACAACAACAACAACATGATGATGATGATGATGATGAACTGGGAATTTTATTTCATTACATGTTGTGAACATACGTGGGCTTTACAACAGCAGCGATAAGTGATAAAACAACCAGTCTGACGTTCTGGGTTTATTTTAAAGCACCCCCTTGCCACTTTGCCATACATTCTAGCACTAACTCAATTGATACTGCCTGTACTTTTGCATTTCCATTCCCTCTGGCCTAACTGCTTCTAATTCATATGACTACGCTGTCCCCTACCCCCATGTCCAACATTACACATTGGGTGTAGTGGATGTAGCCCACAAAAACGTATTGGTCTTTCAAAGTGACACAAGACTCTTTGGCAGTGTATTATGGTTTCCTTGCACTGCTGCAACTTTTCTTAAATACAGTTCCTGGCAAAGCAACTCTAGTGTGCTAGTAAAAGAGTGTCCTTGAAATCTGTGGAACGGGAGAGATGCGCACGTAAAAAGCAAACATGACTGATGGTAGCTCAGGAAACAGGAAAAGGGAACTTGCACAGAAACCACTGTCCCGTTCTTTCCTTTGGTATTATCGCTTTTCAAACTGCTTGTGAACCTGCTGCTGATGCCATTGCATTTCACGGATTCATCCATGTTTTTTTTGGGGGGGGAGATCCACTTTTCCTCCATCTTCAGTTTTGTTAGCCTCTATCATATCTATCCTTAGGTGGGACCCAGGTGGCGCTGTGGTTAAACCACTGAGCCTAGGGCTTGCTGATCAGAAGGTCGGCGGTTCGAATCCCTGTGACGGGGTGAGCTCCCGTTGCTTGGTCCCAGCTCCTGCCAACCTAGCAGTTCGAAAGCACGTCAAAATGCAAGTAGATAAATAGGTACCACTACAGTGGGAAGGTAAATGGTGTTTCCGTGTGCTGCTCTGGTTTGCCAGAAGCGGCTTTGTCATGCTGGCCACATGACCTGGAAGCTATATGCCGGCTCCCTCGGCCAATAATGCGAGATGAGCGCGCAACCCCAGAGTCAGTCACAACTGGACCTAATGGTCAGGGGTCCCTTTACCTATCATATTCTTAACCTTCCCCTGTTAAACTTACCCAGTAGGTAGAAGACGAATACATCGGGGGGGGGGGTCGAGGGGGGGAACCTAACCTAAGCACTGAAATCAGATTTCAGACAGTTTCAGCCCTCTGCTGAAATAAGGAGTTCTAAGCAAGAAAGAGTATTGTGAATTCAACTCTCTGAAAAGCATAAAACACGCACAAAATGTATGTGTGTTTGGCCAAGCTCTGAGGAAGCACAAAAAAAGCTTTAAGGGCCGTTGGGGGGGGGGGGACCTGCACGATTTAAACGATGCTAAAACAGCTAAATGAGGGCTGAGCATACGGTATTTAACAGGCACGGAGTTGAGCCTGACTGGAGGCAGGTGAATGAAAAAGAGGGGAGAGGAACGGAAGGGAGTATCCTGGGGAAGGCATGGCTCACTGACTGAGATCCTGAATAGGAGTCCTCTACTCTGCAGCATTTTGTTGCAGGTCCCACTAATACTTCTGCATTACTATACTGTAGTTTTTTGTTCACCATGTTAATCAACAGCCTGCTGTCCTAAGATTACATACTGGAAATAGAAACATACATGGTGAAGACACTAGTAACTAGTTACTGAAAACCTTGCATGCTTTTCCACACACACTTCATTTGTGTCAATACAGTCTAGGGTACACCATTCATTTCTGTTACCATAAAATAATAATAATAATAAATAAAGTGTTGGACATTGAAAATATATTATCTGCATTTCCTCCTTTGATGTTTGCCTTGCCTTGTTGTGTTGTTTGGGAAATTAAAAATAAAAATTACTTGAAAATTAAAAATATTTGTTCCTCCCAACTTTTGGACACTCACCTAACTTTTCTTCTTTTTTTGTATTCTTCTCATGCAAACTGTGGAAAAGAAAGAAGAAAAACTGCATGGTGAAGGTTGTCAGCTGGGCAGCTGGGTGAGGTTCTGGGCATAATTTGTTGTTCTGGTATTTTGTGTACATATATAAAAGCCTAAATACTCTGTGCCCTTTCATAACCAAATTTCAAACAACAAAGAGGATCAGTTGGGACTAAATCCAACTTTCTCACTATCCTATTGGTGCTCTTGGCAGTTAATTATCTGATAAGGTTACACAGGCATGAAGTCCTAACTGCCTGACTGCAGGGCCGGCTCACACATGAGGCAACTGCCTCAGGTGGCAGGTTCCACAGGGGCAGCAGATCCCGATGAGGATTTTATTATCCTCTTGTTTCTGATGTAGAAACACCCCGTTTTTGGTGTGGATGGCAGTTGGCCCCTGCCAGGGTATGGGCCTCAGCTGTAGCAGCTTCTCCTCCTCTCCCGCTCTCCAGCAGTTGCTAAAATCTGCCCAAGGGAGGAAACCAGAAGCGACAACCACACTTTGGCATTCATATTTACTTTACGATAAAGTCAAGGTCCACAAGGGTTTCTTGAACCATTTAGTACGGAAATCATTGTATCTGATCTGGTCAAAATATAAAGGAATTCTGGAGCCCACGATCCCATTGTGAACATCACCAATAAATGTAACAATTAAGAAACTTAACATGGATGTAAAGAATGCCACATATCAGGAATTTTTGGAAAAGAAAAAAAATGAGTTATTTTTAAAATATATATATGAGGAGATAAAAGAACACCTTTCAGACTGGCTGCAATACTTTCAAATTAATCAAAGCTTTAATCAAGACAAAAAATTGGGAATTGCAAAGGAAAAATCAAAGTTTGAAAAAGAACTGATACAGATCAAAGGGAGATACATTTCACACATCCATGACTTGTTGTTATGATGGGAACTCAAAGAGGAACAGGTAAAATCAGTGATGGTGAAGTGGGCCCAAGATTTGGGGTATAATGTCCTGATAGATCAATAGGAAAGACACTGGGAGGTGGATCTGAAATTTACCGCCTGTTAGTCTAAGAGAAAACATACTAAAGATGATGTATAAGTGGTATCAAACACCTGAGAAGTTAGCCAAGATGTATAAGAACAAATCTCTGGTGTGCTGGAGGTGTAATGTAGAAAAAGGGTCCTTCATACACATGTGGTGGAATTGCTCTGAAATATATAAATATTGGAATAACATCTATGAATAACTCAAAAAATGTTAGAATGCTTGATTAGAAAAAGACCAGAAATATTCCTACTAAATATAATAGCAGAAGAGATCAAAACAACAGAAAGGATATTGTTAATGTATGGGATAGTAGCAGCAAGAGTTTTGGTAGCTAGAAACTGGAAAAGCAAAAATGTACCCAGCACAATGGATTGGCAAACTCTAATGTTGGAATACCTACAGTTAGCAAAAATTGCGGGAAGAATTAGAGGACAAAAAAAAAAACACTTAAAGAATTGAGGATGTTCAAAGAGCATTTAATAAGTAATGGTATAACTGGAATCCTAACGGCAGACCAGGGATGAACCTAGTTTAAACCTAAAGAAAAAATACAAAGGGAATAGGAAAAATTAGTAAGCAGATACCTATAACTGTGCGATAAAATACTGTAAAAATATAGATTACAGAGAGAATAATTGGAAGTTACTATAAAAAATATGTGGAATATATACGTATAGAGATATAACAATCTTATCTTCATTTGTGATTTTGTGCATTATATGTTTTTATTTATTTTTCTTCTTTTTTGTGAATTTTCCCTTTTTTCTTTTTTCTTTTCGCTTTTAAAAATATTGTGAGAATACTGTTAAATGTATGTTTTTAATAAGAAATCAATAAAGAATTTATATATATATTTTTAAAGAAGTGACAACCACAGCGAGGCAACAGGATGCTCCCTCACACTCGGAACAAGTGCCAGCTCCTCCTCCACCCCAAATGTAGCTCTGGTGGGGGAAACAGGGACAGTCCAGGATCAAATCAGAAGCCAGGATGGGGTTCGGAATTCTGGTACTGTCCCTGGAAAAACAGGACACTTGGAGGGTATGTAAGTACTGTATCCAGGTTTTTTTTTTGCAGGGTGTGTGTGTGTGTATAAACGTGTGTGTGCCCTCATTGTGTACCAGGCATTGAGTGGTGCCCATCAGCTGAAAACAGGATTGCCAGATTAGACATGACCCAGATAATGGACTTTTGACCCATTTATGTTGGTGACTGAAGGACAGGCCCGGCTCTAGGTGTAGTCCCGGTGGCGCGGGGCGCCAGGGCGCCGGGCCAGCAGGGCGCCGGGCCGGCAGGGGGGGGGCGTTCGCAGCGAAGCCGCACAGCAGCCGTGCTGCGCACTGCGAGGGCGGGGGCGCCGGAGCAATCTCCGTGCCTCAGCGCCAGGGTGCCCGACCTGCTTGAGACGGCCCTGCTGAAGGAATCAGCACAGTTTGGGTGTTGTTTTGGTGGTGTACGTTTGGTGGTGTTTTATGTGTGTTTTGGTGTTGTACGTCACCTTGGGGGATTTCCAAATCAAAGGCTGTCGGGTGGGGGAGGGGAAGTACCCTAAATAAGTAAATAAAAAAATCTAAAAACATGATTCATCAAAGCTTCAAAAACAAACAACAAACTAA
The DNA here is from genome assembly GCF_963506605.1 of Zootoca vivipara. Lineage (NCBI taxonomy): Eukaryota > Metazoa > Chordata > Lepidosauria > Squamata > Lacertidae > Zootoca > Zootoca vivipara. Next base: position 2,475,790 of record NC_083286.1, read on the forward strand.
CTTCATTCCTAAACCGTGGGCCTGGCACCAGAATCTTACCACGCCTTCACTTTCTTTGGGTTACATGAGTTCCCCCGCAACGATAAGATGTGAAACAGTGGGATCATTCACCTATTATACAGAGACAGATGATTCTAAGCATTTATTAAGCCCCCACTGCACAGGTTCCCTTTTATGAGCCACATCTGCTGAATATTTCGGAATGGAAATTACATCTGGAAATTAATTCTCCAGAGTAAAAGCTACAGAAATGGAAAATATCTTCTTATTCAAAGTCATTTGTGGTGCCTGTTTTAATCTACCCTCCAACCCAGACTTTTCGCTGGTATCCATAGCAACAGCTCTTTGTATTTCTTCACACCGAACTTCAGCAAATAGTGTTAATTTGGTTGAACCAGAGGTTACTTCGAGACCCTCCTTCATTAGAGTTTCAAATTAGTGGCATACATTAACTGTAATGATTAAAGTGACCTTTTGTGAGAAAGGCTTCACCTTAATCAGTTAGAATGATGGGTACTCCTTTCGCCTGGTTCCCTTTGTCCTCTGGAGATTTTTTGTTCCGACAGCAGCCTCTGTTGGGTCCATGCCAAGATCAGCTGCAACAAATGATGCTTGTAGCAGGGGGTGTTCTGCCTATAGGACCAAGCTGTGTGTATCAGCACTAAGCCTCCCAGCAGAGACAAATGACAAGCAGTTCCTTCCCCTCAGCTGATACCATCAATAGATTTAATATCAGACCCATTCACTAAAAAGTGACCCAAGATGCCTAACCTGAACAATGCAGTCCTAAACAATGCCAAGTGCTTGGGAAGAATGGCACGGCCACTGTGGCTTGCTGGTCATGGTGATATGGAACCTCACCAACGTATTGTTGCATTGTGAAAACATCTCCAAGAGTTATGCATCCGTGTTTAACTAGGGACAGTGCATTTTGTTCCAAAATTCTTTGGAAGGATCCAGGATAAAATCATGTAGTATGACAAACAAAACTAAAAATTTAGCTGGCTGGCAGAAACTTGTCTATAGCCTAGTTCAGAATAATGTGTGACGCAACATCTAACTCCTGCCTGAAAGTATTGTGGACCCATTCTGTGTAATCCATTGTGTGTGAGTATCCACACAGTTGTATGCATTCTGTACACAAACATGTGTGTGCGCACACACACAGAATCTGAAAGTGACACAGCTATTATAATTTGGTAATAAACCATGAAGCCATACTTCTGAAAAGACAGTAACATAAGAAACAACCATATTTCTGTATATATGCAAGAGTGTGAGTGAAAAAGCACTTGGATGAACTGAGTTTAGGGCTGTGTGACTAACGTATAAATTGGATTCACTAATCCTTTAGTGCCTTGGTGACAGGAAATGTCCCATAACGAAGCAACCTTTTTAAAAGATCCCATCCTTCTTGGCGTTAAGTCCTCTTGATTATTAAAAAGACTACTGTAATATGTATTGTTCTTATGTCTTCTTAATTATTTTAAATATTACTCATGTAAGCTAAGTTAATATATGATGCTCTCTATAATATCACATAGTTGTACAGATGTACGGGTTTTTTCTCTGTGTGTTCATAATGTATCCTTTACTTATACAAAAATAGAAAGACAACCACTGGGCTCCAGGCAAGCTAGAGAGGTTGCACGTCACCTCTGAGTAGTTACTGTAAACAGATTTTGAAATTTCCCTTTTTATACCAAATGCTCAGTACTTGCTGCCCTGTTTGCTTGCACAGCTATCGAGCCCACAAAGCAGCTTCCCTTCTCTTGAAACAGCCACATCCTGTTGTCTCTCCTTCCATTCTCCACTAGTAATTTCCTTCAGGAGGGAAGAAGCTGCTATCCTCAGCAACTGTCTGGCCATTGCAAACATACAGTGGTACCTCGACTTACGAATGCCTCGACTGCCGAAGGTTTCAACTTCCAAAGTCCGCTAACCTGGAAGTATTTTGCCCCCACGTGCGGTCTGCACATGCGCAGAAGCGGCGCACACGGACTGCACATGCGCAATGTGCAAAATCGCACGTTGCACATGTGCAAAATGGACGCTTCAACTTACGAAGGATTAGACTTCCGAAGAGCACAGTGGAACGGATTGCCTTCGTAAGTTGAGGTACCACTGTATATTGGAGAAGGCTGGCCAGGGAAGAGATACAGTAGTTGGGAACGGGGTAGCTCCTATTCTGATGCTGCTCCACCTTCAAGGCCAAACTAGATGTGACTTTATTTTATTGGCCCTTGCACGATTAGGTTTGGCTGTTTTGAAATGGGGTGGGGGTGGGGGGAAACAAGAGACCGGTCCTGATCTGGCTCTGGTTTCTCTGCACCAGCTATTCACTTTATCAAAACAAAAATCTATACCAAAATATTTATTTGGAGCCTTAATCACCCCATCTGAAGTGGCTTTTAAAAGAAAGCGCTACCCCAACGTGTTTGCTCTTAACATCAGAAGCACCCTGCGGACCATCTAATTTAGGGATGGGAAATGTCAGACCCAGGGGCCCAGTGTGGCCCTTCAGGGCTCACAGTCAGGCCCTTGTGACTCACTTCAGGCCACACCCTTCACTAGCCTGGCTACATGGAGAAGAGAGAGGGACGGGCTGTGCAAAGGTAATATTACCCTACCTTGCTGCACCCACTGTGACCTTTGGCTTCACTTCCCTGTGGTGTGCGGCCCACTGAAGGTTGCTCAGGAGGGAATGTGGCCCTCAGGCTCCCTGATGTAGTCCATCCTGTTTCCTACAGAGGCCAACCAGAAGGAAGCCCACAGGCAGGACATAAAGGCCATTGCCTGCCTGCGCTGTCTGCCCCCCTGCCCACCCCAAACAGCCGGTCTGTAGTTTATCCCTTAAACGATTCTGCTTGCACAGGAACACATTTCTTTTTTAATAGTCTCTGTCTGATGATACTCATCTGGCCAATCAAAGAAGCAAATTAAAAGCATTTTGAGGCAACAGCCTGTGTTGAAAGATGCAGTGGCTGTTGTTTCAGAGCAATTTCACATTAAGATACATAGTGGTTAAGCGGAGGAAGAAACCAGTAACTGCCCGAGTATTCTCGCACTTTAATAGTTGCTGCAACATCGTGATTGATACACTTTGTGCTTTGACGCTGTTTACAAAAAGCCTCTTCCTTTACAAGAATCCATTATGTTTGTTGTCCCAGAGAAAAGAAGAGTTTCAGCCTAACTTCACCATCACACTCATTCTTTGGAAGCTTCCTGCCTGTCAACAAATTTGGTTGCTGTTATTGCAACTGGCAATTTCCGTCCAAGATTGCAGCTTCCCTTCTTTCGCTGTTCGCCGTTTAACTAAAATGTGAAGTCCCCAAAGGGTCTTAGTACATTAAAACTTGACAGAATCTTGGCAGTTAATTGGCAGTAACAAACGCATCAAGATATTGTTGGGAATGCAATGATTTAGGAAGCTTTAACTGTGAGGTCTGCAGCTGACTCTCAGCATAGGGTCCATTGAGAGGCCATGGAGGCAACTTGCAAAGTCTCTTTGCTTTAGGGGTCTTGCAAAATAAAATGAAATCTTATGTTTCCTCCGTTATTTAAACAAAAAGATAAATCAATATCTAAGGCTTCATAACTGTGCAACTCAGATACCAGGATGAGCCAAAATATGGTTCTGAAAGCAGGAGGAATTCAGATTTCATTATCTGTGCAATCTCAACATTTTTCCCCCTGGAGTTTCTTCCTGTGGGGGATGGCAGAACTAATCTCTGGCTGTGTACACACCGGACTTTTAAGGACCTTCTCTCTCCTCTCCACTCCCAAGAAGTGTTGGGAAGTGTTTGGCCCTCACAATTCTCAACACACTTAACAAACTACAGTTCCCAGGCTTATATGGAGGAAGATGTGCTTTAAATATATGATGTGTGTGCAGCCTTTCTACCCTCTCAGGCACACATATTATTCAAGTTGCCTTAGGAAGGCAAGCCAAATAAGCTGTTCTTATTTTATTTTATTCTCTTTTTTTTTAAGTACAAAAGAGCTGGGTGCTCAATAAAGTGACATCTTACCAACATTTATGAAGTTTGTTGAATGCTCTCTGTGGGAAGGGTTGGATTAATTTCTACATTTTGCTCCCTCTATCCAGTATGTCTGGTATCATTGTGCAAAACTCTAATGATGCTTGAATATTTCCTTTAAGGTTACATGTGGTTCACAATTTTTGTGCCTGACATAGGAAATAATGAAGTTTTGCAGCATCTTTGGGGAATGGATGTTGCTTGCATTTTAATTTTGAGCTATTAATTTTTACACCCATCTGTTATTGTTTAGCTTAGGCACTTTAGAGACGTACATTCATTTACCGGTAAATAAATCAACGCATGAGCAGGGAAGAGTTAATAGCAACTTTTGGGGGCTGTGTGCTCAACCATAAATAAAGAGCCAGTGTCACGTAGCGCATAGGGTGCTGGACTCGGACTAACACCTCAGAGACCAGAGTTCAAATCCTGTTTCGGCCATGAGGGTAACCTTGGATCAGTCACTGTCACTCAGCCAAACCTACCTCATGGGACTGTTGTAAGACGAGGGAGAGAAAACGTATGCCACATTGAGTGTTGGGAGATTCATTCTCCATCTGCAGTCATAGGTTTATTGTGTATCATATGACTGCATGTGTTTTCATTCCACAGAGTGGATGTGACGTAGACAGGATGTTTGTCCTACTGTGTTCCTAAGTGGGGCTGTTGTTCCTTTGTTATTTCTCTTTGCTGTGTGATGCTAGAGAGAGAGGGAGCCATGATGAAGAGCTCCGAGTCTGTTTATATGTAAATAAACTAGTTTAGCCAGAATGCTGTGCTGCTGAGTCTGTCACACAACTGCGCAAACCTCTGTGGATCCCTAAGGTGTGCTGGTGCTTCATCACAGCAGTCACTGTGATGTTCGGGCTGAATAATGCTCCAGAAGCTCCCAAACGATCTCCCAGGAGGGAGGGAACACGCCAGTCGGATATGTGTCTATGCCATGGTCTTACGCACGAGTAGACACCCTCCTGGACATGCTAACATTGAGCTCCTTCGGGAAAATGTGGGACAGAAATCTAATACAGGCTTCTTAGCACGGCTCTTAATACGTATCTGTAGCAGGATTCCTCCTAGGCCAGGGATGAGGAGCCTGTTGCCGTCAGGTGTTGTTGAACTCCAACTCCTATCAGTCTCAGCCAATGGTCAAGGATGATGGGAACTGTAGCCCAAGAAGATCAGGAGAGCTGCAGGTTTTCCATCCCTGCCCAGGCAAAGGGAACAGAGCGAGGGGGAAGGCTGGAGGTTGGATTCAAAAGGGCATGCAACAGTTAATTCACTGTTGAGCATTCAGGATAGGTTGGAGACTTTGCCAGGAATAGACTCTTGCCTCCTGGAGTGTAAGTGACCAGTGCAGACACTAGCCTTTGTCTCAAGAGTTTATATATTTGCCAAGTCTTTACTCTGTCCAGTATATTTATTCTCTCTTTTGCATGCACAGACGCACGCACGCACACACACACACACACACACACACCCTCCAACAATGGCTGCATTCACACAGCAGGTTATTCCATTTCCTCAGCATTTCCCTAACTTTTAATTTCTGTATTATATTTGAACTTTCACATGACATAAAAGCCACTTTAGGAAAACTAATGGAATATAACACTCATCTCCGTGTTCTTTGATTCCACAACAAATCAATTTGCAGCCCCCTTAACCCTGAAAACCGTGGGAGTAAAGTGATGAAATCTGGGGCCTACTGCCCTTTCCTGCTGTTTTCATGGGGGAACAGAAGGCTGTGTGTGTGTGTGGAAGAAGTGGGGGGCAGGAAGCTGTCCAATTGCATTTGTTGTGTCCCACCAGGCCCTCTGGTGTGAATGAAGGTTAGCATAACCTGCTCATAGAGTGGTCAAAAAGCCTTAGTGCCATAACATAGCAGGTACTGTGGTGTGAGAGGAACATAGGAAAACTGATGCAATATTTCCAGTGGCAGAGGAAGGGGGCGGGGGGCTGTCCGCCCTGGGTGCCATCTCTGAGGGGGATGACAAGGCACCCTGCAGGGAGCTCGCCCCGCCACCCATGGGTACGACAGCACAAGCTGCCGCCATCACACCACCCCAGCCGCATACGGCTGCAGCAGTGGCGGAGGGATCCAGCTGCCGCAGGGGTGTCAAACTCAAATTCATCGGGGGCCGCATCAGCAGTTTGGTCACCCTCAAAGGGCCGGTTGTATCTGTAGGACTATGTGTCCACTCTTTATTATCATAAATTATTGTCACTGCATTCAATTATTACTGTTTTTTGTAATAATGTAAGTAATAACTAGCTCTGAAAGCAGAAACATAGTCAGAATAATGGCAAGTAGATATTCAAATGTACAATTATTGTACAATTTATTGAAAAATGATTTTTGGTAACTGCACTGGGTGGTGGAGGCTCGCTAGGGTTTCATGCAGGACCTTTGCAGAGCTACTAGTACCTGGAGATGCTGGGGTCCTTCTGCATGCAGGACAGATGTTCTGCCAGTGAGCCACCACCCTTCACCAAAGGGACTGGCTGAGGTTGACTCACTGGAGCTGCTCTCCTGGTTCCAGGGTTTAAGGGCCAGAAGTATAAAGCAGCATCCTATGTTTCTGAGGAGAGGGAGAGGGAGAGGGAGAGGGAGAGGGAGAGGGAGAGGGAGAGGGAGAGGGAGAGGGAGAGGGAGAGGGAGGGAGGGAGGGAGGGAGGGAGGGAGGGAGGAAGGAAGGAAGGAAGGAAGGAAGGAAGGAAGGAAGGAAGGAAGGAAGGAAGGAAGGAAAGAGGTAGTGGGAGGGAGAGAGGAAGGAAGGAAAGATGGGAGAGAAAGAAGAGTAGGAAATAAGGAAGGGAATAAAGAAGGAAAGAAAAAGAAAGAGGGAGAGAAGACAGAGATAAAGAAGGAAGGAAGGAGAGGGAAAGAAAGAATAAGAACGAGAGAGAGGAAGAAAGAAAGGGAAGGGGGGGTCGCCGCCTTGATTCAGCGCCAGAAAAGAGCACGAAAGGACCCAGGGGCAAAAAGCATTTCCCGTGCAGCGTGAGGCAGCGGGTGTCCGTTTTAGGAGAAGTGCGTAAAGCCTCAGAGTTGCACGTTCGTGAGGCTGAGCCGCTGCTGAGCTCACGTTCATGAGGCTGAGCCGCGGTAGGAGGAGGAGGAGGTGAGGCAAGAGGAGGCGGAGGCGGCGGCTTGCCAGGTCGGTGCCCAGCAGCGCCGTGCGGAGAGTCCCGAGCCTCTGGGACGCAGCAGTGCTCTGTAGCACTTTGAATCCTCCTCCTCCTCCACGCGGCGCTGCTGGGTGCTTTGTCTGTGCTTCAGTAGCAGCAGCAGCCATTTCCAGGAGCCGAGCCGTGGCAGGAGGAGGAGGATTCAAAGTGCTACAGAGCACTGCTGCGTCCCAGAGGCTCGGGACTCTCCGCACGGCGCTGCCGGGCGCTGACCCGGCAAGCTGCCTCCTCCTTCTCCTGCTGTGGCTCGGGGCGCTCCACGCAGCGCTGCTCCGGCCGCCTTTCTACCCCCCCGGCCCCAGCAGTTTGTTGGCGCTGCGCTTCAGCAGCAAGGTCCCGCTGCTGGGTCCCGCTGGCTGGAGCGCTCGGCGGGCCACATGGTGAGGTCTGGCGGGCCGGATTTGGCCCCCGGGCCTTGTGTTTGACACCCGTGAGCTGCCGTCTGTACGGTGCACGAGCAACGCATCAGCAAACCAACCGGCTATGTATAGTGCACATGCATGTGCCGTATGTAGCAGAGTATGCACGGCGCCACTCAAGCGCTGTACGGACAGCGGCGGGATCCCTCCGCCGCTGCTGCAGCCAAGAGCAAAGGATCCCACCGCTGGCCGTACGGCGCTTGAGTGGCGCTGTCGGCAATCCACCTGGCTACGTACAGCACTGCACATGCACTGTATGTACTGTGCACGTGCATGCACCACCGGCCGGTTTGTCCCCCCCCCCCGACACCCCGCACCGGGTGCCAGTTCTCCTTCCTTCGCCCCTGATTATTTGGGGACAACGGCAAGCAGTAGCAAGCAGTATCAAGAACGTTAACTGGATTGATGGCCCATATGCCACCAGTACTCCAAGTTACTTGTGGATACTACTGACTTCCTGAGGAACCTCCCAGAGAATACCATCCCAGCTACCATGGATTTTGAGGCCCTTACAAAAATAATACAAAGATGAAACATCATCCCATTTGGTGCTACAGGGCATCTAACCACCAAACTCTGCCACTTCCCACTTAGCCACAATTACTTCCATTCTGTAAAACAAACAGGCCAGTCTCTATGCAAAGTAATGCATAGGACACAAAGCAGACACCAGACATGTCCCTTGCCCCTCAACAGCACCCTGCTCTTACTAGGGCAGATGGGATTAGCCTGCCCATCTTCAACCCTGAGAAGCACCCATTTATGTCTGTCAAGCCACAGGCAAACACAATTTATGGGTGTTGCATATTTAAAAAGAAAGCTTGCTCCTAAACTTGGGAGTACCATCATTTCAATAAAATTATACTGGCCCAGCTGAAACTGTCTGAAAATCAGTACTCCCTTTGTATACCCGTAAGAGTCCCCCTTTCTGGCTGCATCAGACGCAACCTGAGTGACAGGCTTCCAAACAGTGTTGATAAAAGCAAACCTCCCAGAAGCAAGCTGCCCATTGGTGTTTAAAATGAGAATTGTTTCAGTCCTGTGCTGCCATCCACAGCAGAGCTCAGGGGAGGGAGAAGCCAGTTAACCAGCCAACACTCAGGAGGGGGGGTGTCCTTGCCTGGAGACAGAGTCCCTGTGCAAGGTCCGGTCCAGTCCTAAGGTCAGGAGTATCTCAGTTCATGTAGTTCATGATCCAGGGGTCAAGGAAGTCGAGGGTCCAAGGTCACGAGAAGCAGCAAGGTCTGGCCAGGAACAACGAATGTTGTTTCCAACAACTCACTGAGGCCGGAAACCCTGCTTCAGAAAGCTGGAGCCAGCTGGTTCTCATCAGGAGCAAGAAGGCTGATCAGCAGCAGGTGGAGTCACTGCCCCTTCTGCTCCTTCAGGCTGCTGCTCAGCAGGTGAAGCCGACTCCTGGCTCATGGCAGGCATCATTGATTTTTAAAATTATTTAAAATTAGTCGTGTGTGTGTGTAAGTAATGTTTGTTAAGCAATAACAGAGGATGGGATTAGCAGGAAAGGGAATTACTAACCTATAGCTAAGCGTAAGTGGTTTTGCTCCAAAACAAACAGCTCAGCTCTGCCTTGTAAGCCCTCACGGGGTAAGTGGGAAACAAGGTGGGTATCTATAGAATCCTGCACTCACCAGCAGTCACTTTAATACTTTGTTCTGCTCTAGATTTTATTGCACCCCATAAACAGCATCTGTTAGCACGTGCTCATTAATGTTTGTTTAACTTACTAACCTCGGTTTTGAAGGAGACTTGTGTGTAACTTTTAACAACAGTGTATGAAATCTCTTGGGCTTGCCTTAAAATGGTTCACATTAATTACGTAGGTCTGGCAGGCAAATGTGTAGCACACTACAATACCATTGAAAGCAAGACCAAGGAATCAATGTTTTTAAAATCAATAGTGCTGTTCATTCTTATTGCCTAGCTGCCGTCAAATCAAGCCTAATGCGACACAACAAGCTCCCTATTCAAGACAGAAAATGCTAACAAGCCTGTCTAGTAGCTCTGATGGGAAGCTCAACATCTACAACATTAGATTGCTTTATTGTGTTAATTGGCTCTGGAGGCGTGTGGGATAAATTTCTGGCATCTACTATTCATGCTTTTCGCTACAGCCTCCCTTGAGGATGCTGTGACTGCATGTGACGGGTGCATAGCCAGGGTGTGTTTGTGTGCTCCTGCACACATGCAAGAATGATGGGAAATGGATCTTCCACATTCCTCTTGAGCTTCTTTAGCACGTACTACCTTTGCACTGCCCAAAGGTTAAAAAATAAAAAGCTGTGAGAGTGGATAAAAAGCACTAATTTTTTTAAAAAAGAAAATGCAGAGGTAGTAAATATATTTTATTTACTTTAAAATAATCTGGTTTAAAGTGGAATCTGAGTTTAATGTGGAATTTGTTTAGCTTCACACAAATTCTTAAAACTTAATTCATGACATGGTATGGTACCATGACATGGTAACACAAAGACCTAATATGTGCCTTTCTACGTAAAATATCACATTGTGAAGAATAAAATGTTTTTGACATTAACCTTAAATATGCCAATTAGCTCACATAGTGGGCTTTATAAAATATTTATATAAGGAAATAGCATGGATATGTCCCACTTCATGAAGAAACATTCTGCACAGTAACTACCAGGCTTTGCTCCCATAAAGTTCTGGGCACTTATTATTTCACAATCCAACACTCATAGGTATGTCTTCTCAGATGTACGTAAGCCCTATTGAGGTCAAGAAAACTTACTCCTAGGGAATTGGGTACAGGATTAGAAGTCTGTCTTCAGGCAGAGCCACTGATCTTCCTTTCATGTATGGGGGGAACAGCCAAAGTGAATCTTGTAATCCAGGTGTGTGGGGAGGGGACGACGTTTGGTCCTCCATATTTTGCTGAAGTGCAGCTCCCTTCATCCCTGTCCATTGGCCATGCTTCCTGGAGGGAGTATGAGTTGGGCAACATCAGGAGTGCCAAAGCTTCCTCACACCTTCCATAACTTCACAAATACCCCTTTCTTGCTAAGGAGATACATGGCAAGAGCACATGAGCTGCTTGATCAGAGTTTTGGATTGAGCTCCTGAGTGGTCTGTTTCATTGCAAACAAACTATAGTGTTAGTTTTAATTGTTTCAGCAAGCAGCTGGTATCCGTTCTTTATCAGGTAATGCATAAATCACAAAATTAGCTTAAAACCTTTTTACTCTAGGTAATTTAAATATTTTGAAAAGTGGAAGTGCAGAGGGAAAACTTTAAAAATGCCACTTACATAATATCAGATGGGCAGCAAAAATATGATGAAGAAATCAGATTAATCAGAGTACTTATTTCAACTTTTTATGGACTGACTTTTAGGGCAAAGTCCTCCCAAGGTGGCCTGCATATAAAAAACATGTAACATTATCCTCTCCCCAATCTTAACAATGATTTAAAACAGTAATTTAAAACATTTCAAATATGAGCACCATTCTTATGTGACATCATGTTATTCTTTGGTTGGTTTGCAGAGAAAGGAGGGGATAATAATAATAATAATATTTATTATTTATACCCCGCCCATCTGGCCGGGTTCCCCCAGCCACTCTGGGCGGATAAAGAGGAAGTAAGGAAAATATAGTAACTGGAGCAAGTTATGGAACTTCCTGAGAGGAAGCCAAAGTTTATCAGCAGGGGAAAGCTCAAGGATATCCTAAACCAAGAGGAGCACAAGCAGAAAGAGGCACACTGGTCAGTTAGATAGACCAGACTTTGTTAGCATTGTGTCATTAGCTTTCTGTGCTGAAACTCTGCTCTAGATGCTTTTGTCCATAATTTCATCCTTCTGGAAGTGAAGGGAGCAAACATGATTGAAGATTTAAAAAAAAACACCCCTTGCCAGTTATGGAAGAAGAAAATATTTCAGCATGGTGCACCCACCGATAATTAACCTGAGCTGATGTTTAACTGAACTTTTGATCTCTCATTGTGCTGTATGTAGTACTGTATAATGAAGGTCCTATTGCAGTTGGTGCAACCAGTGTTTTCTTTAAAAAACTGTTTAGGGGTACTCTTATTTTCCTACTCATATTGAAATACTGCCACTCAATGAGGCCAAACTTAGATTCACAAAATGTTTAGGGGTGTGCATACCCCTGCGTACCCCCAGGAAGAAAAGCACTGGCTGCAACCAAACTCACAATGTTTGAAAAGAGGAATTAATGTACGATGAGTCTGTTAAAAGCTATTAGCTGTGACAGCTAAGCAAAGATTCCAGATTCAGAGATAGTACATACCAAAGATTAATGATTGAGAGTAGGCTAAGAGTTGGTGCCTTCCGGGGGCTTCTTGGAAGCATCTGGCTAGCCATTGTGGAAAACAGGTGCTGAACTAATTGAGTCCAGTAGGACTTTTCTTATATACTTGTTCTTCTGTTTCTTGAATTTGAGTTTTTTGCTCACTCATTTCCCTTTCTTAGCAAAAAAAATCGAAGTTCTGCTACTACTCATGATGCCATCCCATGCAGATTCATACAAACCTTAGAAAGGATCAGGAACTGAGCTTTGTTAGGTGGGGGTGTTTTGGATGCAATAGTCCCTATTCCCACAGTCTTTGATGAGCATCCTCTCAATTCCTTCGTCAAAGTCATTTTTAGAGATGTTGAACAATGGGCCCAGGAAAGAACCCTGTGGCACCCCACTTGTCACTTTTGACCAGGATGAAGAGGAACCAGTAATATGTACTCTTTGGATTTTGTCAAGTCAGCTAGCTACAAATCCACCTAATACTTCCCTTACTCAACCCATATCTTACCAGCTTCCTCCCAAGAATATCATGGGGGACTTTTGTCAAAAGCCGTACTGAAATCAAGATACACTATGTCCACAGCATTCCCTTGATCCATCAAGCTTGTAACTCCATCAAAAAAGGAAAAAGAAAAGGAGATTCATCTGCCATGACTTATTTCCGAAAAGCCCATGCTGGGTCTTAGAAATCACAGCATCCTTTTCTAAATGCTCACAGACCAGCTTGAACTATCCGTTCTAGGATATTTCCTGCTACAAGCTCACCAGACAGTAGTTACCTGGGTCTTCTCCCCCCCCCCCTCCACACAGAAGGCCTCTTGTGCTGTCATCTGTTTCCTCTTCAGACCTGCCTTCACTTCTTTACTTCTTCTAACCCAACCATGTGAGTGGGAGCCATGTGAGTCACCACATGGCGACTTTTGAAGAGGCTACTAAATATTTTCACTTGAATTTTCTTAATGCTCCTTCATCTAGTGAAGGGGAAAGCAAATGTATTCATTAATATTTGTTTAGTAGACATGAACTATAACCGGATGAAGCTATCCAAGGTCTGGCTAACTAGTCAACCTTGGAGTAAATTCATGCATTGTAATGGATAGCTTTCTGCCCATCTCATCAGAAGGCTCTCGCTCACACATAGCATGTGAATAGAGAATGTTGTGGAAACAGGGAAATCTCTGCTTCTCTATGGGCCTCTGTGGGCCAATGAGGAGTTGTGGGTTCAGTGTTGTAGACCCAACTCTACCCCACAATAAGTTAAACAGGGACTGTCCCTACAAATGCCAGGTCAGAACTGTTTATTTCAGGAGGCCTTGGCACCCTGAGTGCTTTTCATATGTTTTACATTTTTGTGTGTTTGGGATCTTTAAATTCTGAAGGTTTAATTTATGTTTTAAGTGTTGTATGTTTTATTGTTGTAAACCACTATTAGACCTACATGTTGAAAAGTGGGATGTAAATGTTTAAATAATAATAAAAAACAGAAAATCTCAGCCTGTTCCATCAGCTCCTAGGCTCTTTTGTTCACTGTACGCAGACCACACAGTTCAGCTGTAAAGAAAGAAAGAAAATGAGTGGCAAATTGTGATGTATAAACTGGCACCCACATTGCAAACATATATGTATGTTTTTAAAGACTTTCAGCCAATCCAAAGGTATGATTTTATGTTTTCTGATCTATCCTTCAAGATGGCTGACACTTCCAATGTTCTCCTTTTGAAAAGGCAAAAAAAGAAAAGTAGAAGACAAAAGGCTTTTTATAATAAAGGACAAACATTGAAATAACCCCACCTTCCAAAAACTGTTTTTTAAACAAATACTTTAATTCTTTAATATTTTGTACAATCCAAAAGGTGCACAGATGGGCATTCAAGCATTCAGCGTAGACAAATGTCCATATCAAAAACAGCAAAGTGATGTACTTGGGTAATAGTACACTTTAAAATCCCATAAAATAAATAAATTAGTTCACATTGTCTTCAGTGTGCATATGCACCTTAAGTTCTATTGTGTTCTTGTAGCCTGCTTTAAAAGTTCCAAATCCTTCCGTCGGCTAGTATTTGCTCTGGCACAACTGTACTCTTCCAGCTGCAGAGGGATATACTTTTCTATTTGGCCCAGGCCCTGCCTTGCAGGACTGGTGAATAGCTTGATCCAAGATGGTTTGAAGTTCCCTCTGAACCCAACGAAGCCTATGCTCCCTGAAAGAGGAAAAATGTATGTTTCAGAACAGAATACACATCATCAATAACGGGCAATGGATTCAACATTTAAAATGTTCTGTTCCAATATCATAGCAAACTTTGAAATTTCATCAACACTGTTGTTAAACACTGAATATGAAACAGCAACTTGCACAGCATCTTTTGCATTCCATTTCTAGAAAAGGAAAAGGCACATTTCAATATGTAAAAAGAACACACCCTTGTTGTGAAGATTTGCTGGTTTTGCTGCTCCCAGGGTCATTAAAGCTTGAGAAATGTTAAGGTTTTTTATATTCCCTCTGGTGCTTAATACAACTATAGACCTGAGAGAAAGAAAATGAAGGGATAAGGTTGAAGGGGAGAGAATAACATTGATTTACTGCCACTAAAAAAAGTATCATGTTTTAAGTAGATATCTGTTGTAAGCTGCTTTGGAAAGGCAGCATATAAATAAACTGTCTCAGTTAAATTGGCTACTGTAGTACAGTCATACCTCAGTTTAAGTACTCTTTGGTTTGAGTACTTTCAGTTTAAGTACTCTGCGGACTGTCTGTAATGGATTAATCCACTTTCCATTACTTTCAATGGGAAAGTTCTCTTCAGGTTAAGTACGCTTCAGGTTAAGTACAGACTTCCAGAACCAATTGTGTACTTAAACCGAGGTACCACTGTATGTTAATTATTAGAAACTGAAAGCAACATGAAGTTGAGTCAATATGCTCTGAAAAGGTTTTATAATAGTATCTGCCCCCCCCCAGGAAAGAAATGCTTTCACTTTAGTTAAAATTGGTGACATCAAAATGCAATATTCATAGAGCCGTAAATGTGGAATATCAATATGACTAACACGCTTTTCTATAATAAATTGCCATCTGGAGAAAGCAAACATTTTTTAAAGAAATAAATAAAAATCATGCTTACTTTGCAATTGTCAAAATTTGCATATCCATAACAAATTAATCAGGTGTGGCACATTATACATGCATTTTGTTAAACATGGTAACAAAAAACAAGACCTCTAACAATAAATTTGTATATTTATACTGAATTATAATCTCCATAATGCCTAACACATTTGTGACACAATTTAAGCAATCGTAATCTCCTTCTTACTTCCTTTTCATTTGATAAAAAGATAATAATTTTCCATTTACATTTTCCTGGTTGTATTGCTTGAGGAAAATGCTATTTTTTCCTCCCAGATGTCTGGCGGGGGGAATGGTAGGCTTCTGCCATATGTGTGTGTGTGAGAGAGAGAGAGAGAAAGAAAGAAAGAAATCACACTGAAGTTAGGAAGGGATTTCTTTCACTTGCTTTCGAGAATAGTAGCTGTATTTGTCTAATGTACCAGAAACATCCTCTGAATACTTATTTGACATTAAGTCCACCAAAACCAGTGGGGCCTACTTCCGAGTAGACCTGCATAGAAGTGGAACTTTCAACTTTCCTAAAAAAGCAAATTTCTCATTTTTGGGGTTGGCAAAGGTCATCTTGGAAACATATGGGCAGTTCCTGGAGAAGTCTCAGAAGCCTTGTGGAGATGAGGATTCAGTGATGTTTATTGCCCTGGACCTCTTATATGGCTAACAAAATAGAATTAGGTGAACACAAATCAAATGCCTTAGTTGTAAAAGTTACAGAATCAAGCTATTATAGACACAGAATTTAGATTTCTTTCTAGCATATGCAGAATGTGCCCTGGAATATAACTCCTACTACCCCACCTGCTTTTTAAGTAATGGACTACAAGAGTTCTTTCCTTAATTTCAAACATAGAAAGTGAGGTGATAGGAACAATTCATAGCAGTAACACAGGTACCTTAAGCGCCATTCTCTGAAAAACATTCAAGTATTATGAAAAAAGCGCCTCTGTGCATTTTTAAAAGGATATGCAAAACAGCTTAAATGCCACTCCCACAAAAATTCTACTTGCAAGCTGGTGTTTACACTGTATCACATACCTTTGAGGAATTCCAGTTTTGACATATTCTTCTAGATTCCTTACGTTTGCTTCAGAGAAAAATCTCTCTTTTGTTACTTTGCCAGTGCAGGCATCAATGACCACGGTAAGAAGACCCTCAGCACTCAAGGGAAACTGAATGCCACTGACCTGAAATTACAGACCTCATAAATCACACTCCCCCTTTCCCTGAACCAGTAATTTGTAAATACAATAATCTGCTGTAAACTCACGGTTCCGCTGCATTTATCATCATTTGGCTTACAACAGTGTATTCCTGTAATAGTGTATTCCTGGCAGTGAACAATTTCCTATGAATTAGTCTTTTTCTTCAATATCTTTGCTGATAAGATTTCTATGGCCCTCAGGTTAGGGCTGTCCTGTTTTCTTTGTGTAACTGAAGCCACGGACACATAGGCATGTCCTTTCAACAAACCCCCTTTGGGCCCTGTAATAATGGCTTCTGATCCAATAATTACAGAGCTCCAATTATTCTTTCGCTTAGCCTTAGAAAAGGAAGGCCATGTTCAAAGCTCCCTTTTAAAAATCAGATGAGAACCATTCTCAGAAGCTTCAGTTTGCCATGTTAAGAAAATTAAAAATGCTAATGCTATTAATCTATTTTTCTCCAATTTCCCTGAAAGATTCAAGTGCATTTACCTGCCCACTGATTCAGTTCTAGCCTTCAAACTCTGGTGCCTGTAGACCAGGCATTACAAACCTCTATATAATCATATATATAATCATAAAACCTCTATATAAATTTAAAAATATACACAAATAAATAGCCATGTAAAATATATAATGATGAGGATTTTCATTGGGATTTCTTCCCGCTAAATCATGCCATGCACCACTCTAAGAAAGACTATTGACAAAAACTCAGCCACCGTTACAGTTGCTTCCAGGTTAATGTCAGACAGATTAAAATCTGATGTTTTCACTGTGCCGTAATGTCAGACTACCCAAAAAGGGGGACAGAACGCATTTACTTAGCTGGTTGTACAATGGGCAGTAGAAAACAATATGTTCTACAGTGTCCAGCACATTCAAAAAACATCTGCAATGTCTATCATTTCTGGGGGTGTTTAAATATCTGCTCTTGACAAAAGCTGAGGGGGAAATGTTCAGTTGGGCTAACATAAAGGCCCTGCGTTGGACTGGAATTATTATTTTTGAAATATAAGTGACCCTGTTATCTGTTGGATTTAAATCATGGAACTTGGGGAAGCTAATTTTATTTTCACCTGACTCGATGTTTTGTTTTTCAATGTCCCTTAATCTGGTTTGAATATTGCAATAAATATCTTGCTCACCTGAATTATACAAGGATTCCAAGTCAATACCAATAGACCTGATTTTGCTAAGTAAGAGATGGAACCCTCTGGATTTATAAGCATCCTTAAGTAAGTGAGAGAGCAACTCAAAGGTTGGCAATGGAAATGGCAACGCAACCAGTATTTTATAGTGCTAGCCCACACCCAATATTCCATCATGTGTATACCTAGTTCTGCACACATTGTCTCATACTTGATTGAACTTGGGAGCCCCAGGATACGTCACAAGAAACTTGAGTGTATCTAATTCTAAATCACTATTATATGCTTTAAATTTAAATTTCACCAATGGTATATTGAAAACATATCAATATGTAAAGATGCAGCAAATACCAGGAATGCTGAGGATGCCAAATTATTCTCTTATTTCCCCCCCCAAGCTTATGCTGATATGGTTTGTTCCTAAATGATCCATTTTCAAACACCTACACGGGTAATGATGTTACAGTAACTCCCACCAAGGGCTGGCATTCCTGCATGATGTTAATAAAGGCTTGTGGTAAAGAAAGATTGCAATACTACTTACTGAGACATAAGATTTTTCGTTCCTTTGCAATTCAACTGTGTCCGGAGACTGAATTTTCACAAGTAGGTAGGTTTTATGAGGATCGCTGGTAAATGCCATCTGAATAGTATACAATTAATGTTTAAAATTAGCCATTATACGAGTGTATAGTGTATAATTTTTCTCTTAGAACAGCAATGTCAGGTGATAGAAGCCTACTGTGTTGAGATTTGGGTGAGGGCTAGAAAAAGTATATTCACAAGTACAGCATCAAACAATAAAAGATGGAAAATCTTATATTCCTGTTGAAGCTTTAAGCATAATGGAAAGGCAACAAACTAGATCTTTAGGATCCTCAGCTATACCTGCCCCCTAGAAAGGGTTGAGATGCAGGGCAGGATCTGCTGCTTTGCTCTTCCCCAACCCCCCTTAGGACTGTGAGTTCTGGTCAGGCATATTCACCATCCTGTGTATCTGTCTAGCAGCTAACATTGAGATGCAGGAAGAATTTTGCTGGATAAGACCAAGATCAATCTAGTCTAGGATCCCACTTCTGACCATGGTGATTCAAATGCCTATGGGAAACCTATGAACAGAATGTGAGGGCAACAGCCCTCGTGTGTGTGAGAGAGAGGGGGGGGGGAGGGAGAGAGGGAGGGAGAGAAACTGTTCTCTATCCACTTTCTGTATGTATGGAGCCCTGCTTGGGTGCCGCTTGAGGGTTTCCCATAATGGGCATCTGGTTGGCCACTGTGAGAACAGGATGCTAGACTAGATGGACCACTGGCCTGATTTAGAAGGGTCTTCTATTCTTATTCTTTCAAAATATACATATCATGCAGATGCAGTCATTTCCAATTGATTTCAAGTTTTGATGAGATTTTAAGCATGATGCTGTTCAGCAATGTGATTTCCTAAAACTTCTCATCTCATCTCAATCCATCCCATCCTGAAGTCTCTGCTTTGATCCATCAGGCCACCTCATTCTTCTTACACTCAAATCCTGCCCCATTTACTCATGACTGTGAGTGTCCTGTCAACACGGTTGAAAACCCTGGAAGAAACTGCAAGAGGTTATGCCTTAATCATCCCTATCACTCTTGATGCTGTGCCCTTTTCCCACCTGAGTGGAGCCACATTTCTGACAGGAGCCCGTAGCCTTTGTGGGCATTCTTTTCACCACAGTTGGCTTCTGGAAGTACTTTGGGTAAGCTTTTGTCAAGCAGTTACTGACAGACTTTGGCCGAAAGCTGGCCTGAATCTTGACTCTTTCACATCCCCGAAAGGAACAGTAACTGTGGCCATCCCTGTGGTATTTGGCTTGAACAAACAAAAACAGCAACCTATACATGAATACACAAAAACAAAGAACAGATCACACCTTATTACAAAACCAGCAGTGCTGACACTATTCCTTATTTCATATGGCTCCCCTCAGGCCATTCACGTGGGTTTTTTTATATAAAATACTTCTACAGTCCCTGGCTGCATGGATCGTGCACCTTTCACACTGCCTCTGCTTACAACCTGGTATTTTAATTGTAGGAAACTTATAGTAGCATAGTTTCGCTGTTTCTTGTGTGTGAAAATGGACCTTGTCAGTATTATGGACCCCTAAACATCCTACAATGGACTTCAGAGCGCACTCATGCCTGACTCATAATAAAAAGGCATTCTTTCTCTTTACCTGCCCCACCTCAGCCACTTCCATCAAGGAACTATATTATTTCACACACACCCAATCATTTTGCAGATATTTGCATTGACATCCATCTTGTCTGTAATTTATACATATTTTTCAGACATGTAACATTCTTAATCCTCACATATTCCTGGTCACAATAACCCTAACATTCATTAATTATCATTCCTATTTTTTCCCCACAAGGACCAATGTAGGTGCAAGATCTGCCTGGGATGGAGACACATGGAGCTTCCTGGCCCTGGTTCCTAAGGCACTTTCATTGAGGAGACACCATGAAAAAGCAGCAGCTGGAGCAGCAGCATTAATATCTAAAGCCCAGAAAGTACAGATTTAACTTTCTCATCCCCGGCACCACCGATGGAAGAACCAGCAGCTCCCAACTATTCAGCTTCCCAAAGGGAGGTTCTCCAGCCCCAGGGATGAAACCATGTGTGTGAGAGAGGGAGGGGGCTATTTTCTAGTGTCCCAGTGCAGAGCAGCAGCTGCTGTAGAACAACTCCCACTGCTCCCTTCTTTAACATGTATGTGTTCATTTTCTTTTATTTGGGTATAAGGGTGGGATATAAATATTTTAAATAATCTGCCAAGCCTAAGGTAAAGCTTTCCTCAGTCCCAAGTCTAGCCTTCCACCTGTGGACCATAGCAGTCCTCTGTGTTTCTGCTGAGAGACACAAGGTAGCTCAAAACACAATGTAGCATAAAAGTAGTCTTTTATTACCACCTGCTTTTTGTGTGAAGCTCTTAAATTTGTAATAGTGGGGCATGTGAAGTGATATTTATTTTTAAACGCCCAAGTGTTATCTATGGAGTTAGGAAACTGCATGGGTGACAGTGAAGCTTGTCATCATCATATCACATTAAAGTTAAAAGTGTGTTCTGTCTAGAACAGAATGAACAGAATGGTCCTCTGCCTTCTGTTTTCCTCAAGTCATGTTATAGTTAATGGTGAGAAGATGATAAATAAGCTCTTTGGATTAAGCCAAGAGTAGCTCTGGTGGATCTGATTTTAGAGAAGAGGAACTTCCAGCACTCCCGTTGGCGCAGACTGCAACCCAATTCAATCCACGACCACCCACCAATCCCATCTAAGTGCTGTGAAATCATCAGGCTGTTGAAAGGGCCACAGTCCTCACTGCATGCAATGGGTCTCAGCCTCATCCCGGGCAAGTCCAGGCAGGGCAGGGGAAACCTGGAGAGCTGCTGGCAGTCAATTTAGGTGCCAGCAACACTGAGCTAGATGGGCCAATGTTCGAACGTCATATAAGGCAGCTTCCTGTTTTCCTATTTTGCATCTTTAGTGCATAACCACACAGAGAGGAAAGCAAGGAAAGGAGTAAGATGTATTCTGCAATTCCTCCTCTGTGCAGAGTGCACTGTTTGCACAGATTGCTGGGAAGCCTGGTGGGACAACAGGGCAATCTGAAAGAATGCATTCAAACCTTGGGTGAGAGGGGAAAACCCTACTCAGAATGGCCTGAGATGGAGAACTAAACCATCTGTTGAATGTAAACTGTATACTCAGAACAGCCTACATTGCAGTGACCTTTGGGGAATTGACAGTTTGATAAACTACTGCATATATAACCACAAATCCTGATGATTCCTCTCTTAGAATTATGTACATTCATGGTATAACTCTCCACTGAGAAATAACTAAGTCATCCAGTTCTTACAGATACTAAGAAACTGAACATTTAATGATACTTCAAATAATGGTTTTGTGGCAAATATCTACCCAGTGCTGTTATCAAAATAATACTTTCTCTCCATTCGACTATTCTGTAATTCCGCCATCGAAGATACAGACACATAATCTTCCACACTATTAGGAGGTGCATGCCTTCGGAATGCATCAGAAGTTACTTGAAAAGTAGTGTCTGATGGGTAACAGAGACCCACTCGAATCCAGTCATTCCTGAAAACAGAAAGTGACAAAAACATTACCATATATATATAAATGTAAACTGGGTATGTTCCTTTGTCTCCAATGTTCAACAAAACTGCTTGACCGATTATATTCAAATTTTGACACAACATCCCAAGCGAATGTCCGAAGGATCTTATAAAGTTTGCTAAGACAGATGTCACACCTGTGGCAGGTAAAACACCCCAAACCCCATGTTTCAAAACACACCACTCAGATGAAAGTGCATGCTGGGAAAAGGACTAGTTTGCAAACCAGTGCCCTCTAGTGGTGGCTACACTGGTACTACACCTATAAAACCTTCCCTCCCAACAGCACCTCAGCTCCCGTTTACATACTAGGCGAAGCCTTTACAGAGTAGGCCGAATGGAGGTACTGACTTGCCTGGGTGGGGGTTGGGGGGTGGAGGGCATGGGATAGGTCAGGACACGGTGGGACCACTCACAGGGATGAACTGAGGGGGGGGGAGAAGGGGGTTTGTATTCTTGCCAAAGGATGTAGGCAGCTACACCTGCAGCAATTGCAAGTTGATTGCCCTACTAGAAGATAAGGTCCAGCAACTTCAGGCCCGTGTATCTACGCCCCAGAGAATTAAAGAGCTGGAGCTTTTCTTGGATGCAGCAGAGCACACTGTCTGCACCAAGGAGGAGACAGGGGACATCCCTGAGGAGGAGGTCAGTTCCCCAACACAGGAGCCAGATGTATGGAGGAATGTGACTCATAGAAGTAGAAGGCCCAGGGATCGCTCTGAGGGTTTAGAACTACACAATCGATTTGAAGTGCTCTCCCTTAATATGGAAGACGAAGAACAGACTCCATTTCATCACAGTTGATCAGGAATATGAAGACAAGCAGCAAAGTCAGTCCTCCGGGAATATGCAGGTGACCTTGGAAGGGACAGCACATGGAAGAATCCCGGCCAAGCCTATGAGGAGGCGTGTAGTGGTGACAGGGAATTCCCTACTGAGGGGTACAGAAGCAGTGATCTGTGGGCCTGATAAGACGTCTCGAGAGGTGTGCTGTCTCCCCGGGGCCAAGATCCAAGATGTAACAGAACGGCTGCAAGAAATCATAAAACCCACTGACAAATACCCCTTCCTTTTGGTCCATGTGGGAACCAATGACACTGCAAGCCATAGCCTTCAGAAGATCAAAAGTGATTATGAGGCTCTCGGCAGGAAGTTGAAGCAATTAAATGCACAAATTGTCATCTCATCTGTCCTCCCAGTTGAACGACGTGGCACAGGGAGAGAGGGAAAAATAGGGGAAGTGAACAACTGGCTTCGCAAGTGGTGCAAGAAGGAACCGTTTGGATTCTTAGATCATGGTCTGCAGTTTCTTGAAGATGGATTTCTGGCAAGTGATGGGCTGCATCTCACAAGGGTTGGGAGGAATGTTTTTGCCATGAAACTCAAAAACCTCACCAGGAGGGCTTTAAACTGACTTATGTGTGTGTGTGGGGGGGGGGAGACAGTGGTCCTGAAGGCAGGAGTCTACCAAGTGCTGAAGATGATCACCCAAATGTCAAGGACCAAATGGAGCAAACAGCACGCTAACTTAGTGGTGGGAGGAAAAAATCCTTAAATAAGAGACATGGGGAAATGATCAATGGTCTTCAATGTCTGTATACTAATGCACAGAGCATGGGAAATAAACAAGATGAAGCTGAGCTCTTGGTAAAGCAAACTAAATACAACATAATAGGCATCACTGAAACCTGGTGGGGTGAGTCTCATGATTGGAACGCAGTAATAGAGGGATACAATCTATTTCAGAGAAATAGACCAAACAGGAAAGGAGGAAGAGTGGCGTTATATGTCAGGTATGTGTATACCTGTGAAGAGATTCAGGATTTAAAACTTCAGAGTCATATTGAG
Organism: Zootoca vivipara; assembly: GCF_963506605.1. Taxonomy (NCBI): domain Eukaryota; kingdom Metazoa; phylum Chordata; class Lepidosauria; order Squamata; family Lacertidae; genus Zootoca; species Zootoca vivipara. The sequence continues at coordinate 2,499,248 of NC_083286.1, forward strand.
AGTATCTGGGTCAAAATTAAGGGAGAGAAAAACAACAGTGATCTCATTGTGGGAGTTTACTATAGATCCCCAAGCCAAACTGAGGACACAGATGAAGCCTTCCTGGAACAGATGACCAAGCATTCAAAAGGAAGTGAGATAGTAGTAATGGGGGATTTCAATTATCCTGATATTTGTTGGATGTCAAACTCAGCCAAGAGCATAAGGTCGAACAGATTTCTCACTGGCCTTGCAGACAATTTCTTTGTCCAGAAAGTGGGAGAAGCAACAAAAGGATCAGCCATTTTAGATCTGGTCCTAACCAATAGTGATGATCTGGTGAGTGGTGTAGAAGTGGCAGGATCATTTGGTGGGAGTGATCATGCTCTTCTGGAGTTTATTATACAGCGGAAAGGAACCAAGCATACTAAGACTCAAATTCTAGACTTTAAGAAAGCTGACTTCAGAAAACTTAGGGAAACGCTGAGTGAAATCCCATGATCAGAAATACAAAAAGGGAAAGGAGTTCATGATGGTTGGGAGTTTGTTAAAAGTGAGATATTAAAAGCACAACTTCAGGCAATACCAATGAGACATGGGCTTGAGGGCATCCTGAGCAAGTTTGCAGGTGACACCAAATTGGGAGGGGTGGCTAATACCCCAGAGGACAGGATCACACTTCAAAATGACCTTAACAGATTAGACAACTGGGCCAAAGCAAACAAGATGAAATTTAACAAGGAGAAATGTAAAGTACTACACTTGGGCATAAAAATGAAAGGCACAAATACAGGATGGGAGACACCTGGCTTGAGAGCAGCAGTACTTGTGAAAAGGATCTAGAGTCTTGGTAGACCACAAACTTGACATGAGTCAACAGTGTGATGCAGCAGCTAAAAAAGCCAAAGCAATTCTGGGCTGCATCAATAGGAGTATAGCATCTAGATCAAGGGAAGTAATAGTACCACTGTATTCTGCTCTGGTCAGACCTCACCTGGAGTACTCTGGGCACCTCAGTTCAAGAAGGATACTGACAAGCTGGAACGTGTCCAGAAGAGGGCAACCAAAATGGTCAAAGGCCTGGAAATGATGCCTTATGAGGAACGGCTTAGGGAGCTGGGCATGTTTAGCCTGGAGAAGAGAAGGTTAAGGGGTGATATGATAGCCATGTTCAAATATATAAAGGATGTCATATAGAGGAGTGAGAAAGGTTGTTTTCTGCTGCTCCAGAGAAGCGGACATGGAGCAATGGATTCAAACTACAAGAAAGAAGATTCAACCTAAACATCAGGAAGAACTTCCTGACAGTAAGAGCTGTTCGACAGTAGAATTTGCTGCCAATGAGTGTGGTGGAGTCTCCTTCTTTGGAGGTCTTTAAGCGGAGGCTTGACAGCCATCTGTCAGGAATGCTTTGATGGTGTTTCCTGTTTGGCAGGGGGTTGGACTGGATGGCACTTGTGGTCTCTTCCAACTCTGTGATTCTACATTATGGGTCAGGACAGGGAGGGGGGAATCACAGGGATAAGCCGGGGGGGGGGAGGGAGAAGGACCAGGTAGGGGGAATCACAGGGATACGCCTGTCTAAACAGAACACGCATAAAACAGGAAGGTGATGGGAGTTTGAAGGGGGACTCTGAGCCTCCATTTAACAGACTGAGCCACAGCAACGCGTGGCAGGGCCAGCTAGTATGCTTATGAAAGCTTTTTCATTTGCTGCTTTAAATGCTTATCATTCAGCATGACCACATGGTACTAAAATGATTTCTAACACTGTTTACAAATATCCTTACCACAGCAACAAGACGATTCCCAGTTTCAACTGTAATTCCTAGTTTACAGATGTGGAAGTAAAACCAGCTGCAGCAGAATGAACAAAGTTCTCTGGGAACTATTTTAGCTATAATTTTAAACCAAGACCTTCCAAAGTTCTGTCCACCATGCCATACTCATTTTGTCTGAATACTGAGCATATTTTTTTCCACAACATAATACTACTGGAAGGTTGAAAGGACTGCTGGGAAGATTAGAACAAAAGAGAAAAATCTCCACAGTGTTCTTTCGATAGGGACACAGGAACATTCAATGCTCACGTAGACAGCCTGATTACTTGTGCCACAGAACAACTTGGTTTTCTCATCTAAGAGGAAGTTTAAACCATTTATTAAATCAAACTAGCCAATTTGCATTGTTAGTGCTGTCAAAGAGGATTATGCTACGAGTTCTTCCTTTTGTTGTCATTGCTGTTTGTCTACGGCTGATAAGAGTTTTGTTCAATTTGTAATAATACGTTATTATACTTCAAAAACTAACAAAGAAATACATGCTTCACTTTGCTTTATGAGGTAGATGAGAGTTCATGGAACATATCTGCATTTTTAAACAAAACTGGACACTGAAAGGCAACCTACTTGTTGAAGTTTATGAGGTACAGAAATGTTGTTTGTGGGGCTTGTCCATTCCAATGTATTGTGTAGCCCTTTTGAAGCATCACCACAGGCTGGTATTGCTGGTAGTCAGCTTTCTGGTTATTAATCCCTCTCAGCATCATAGGACTGGAAGGGTATTCATCTCGCACCATAGTCATGGTAAGATTCTGTGGATTCCGTGTCTGAATGTACACCTAACAGTTATCAAAAATAAATAAATATGTAACAACTAGGAAATATTATACCACATCAGTTGGAAACACTCCAGCTCTCAGTTGTTTGGATGGCCGAGAGGATATCTAAATAGATTTGGATTAAAAAACTTTGAATTAAGAAATAAATGGTTGTTTACCACTGGATTACATGACATACTTAATGGAAAGTTTTGATAAAGTCCCTCTGCTCATACGAGACCTAAGTTGGAAAGCAGTATCAGAAACCATCGTTTGGTGGTCTTGGCCACTGTTACACCCCCCCCCCTAAATGGGAAATACAGTAATAAAATTTTAATATGACAAGCTATGGTTAGTGTTAAGTAGGAAGTAGAGAAAGGGGCCACATAGGAGAGAGGAAGGAGACTTGACTTGCCTGGACAGAGCAGGTGTAAACAAAACCTCTTCCAGGAATTTGGGGGAACCACGGTACTCTTTATATGGACCACATTAGTTCTACAGTTGTTTTTTTCATAGGCAAAGCAGATTTTTTTAAAAAAATGGAGAAAGGAAGTACTTCATCACAGACCAAGAGCAAAAGTAAAAAATAAAATAAAATGACTTGCCCAATGCCTTTTTCAGTGTTTGTGTGAAATGATAACAAAGAATGGAGTTCAGAGGTTCCTGCCTCTAAGCCGTGCAAATAGGATAAAGGAAGTCTTTTTTCTCTGCAAGTGCTGGTTCAGTCTTCATACATCATACATCTAAGTGTTTGTCCTCTTCCTATTCATTGTTTTAAAAATAGTGGACAATTTGGGAGCAGGGAGATTGGTTTGGGGGTGTGAAAGAGAGAACCCATTCAGTAGGCTGAGCTTTGGATGGAAATCAGGAATGACAAGCTGGGGCCCAAGTACCACAGGCTGCCCTCAGTCTGATGTCATGTAACCCTTGGTCTAACTTAATGCACATATAAGCAGCAAAAGGAAATGAAGGGGAAGGGAGGGGGCAGAAAGAGAGACAGAAACAGGGGACACAGCCCTCAGCCACTTTTGCTTCTGGTCCGGCCCACCTCTCTGAGAAAGGGAATGAAAACACTGCCCAGTGCCCATTCCTTGACATAAAGAATTCTAGTATAACTTTTATAACAATTGCAGGAAATGGGTAGACAGTAACATCAGCTGCTCAAGTTTCATGCATATTAACAATGGCCTCTCTTTTAACCTGAGCAAAGGTCCCGCTGCAGAGCACACCATTCCACTTGGTGAGATTAACACAGTCAGGATGTCGAATCAGGTAGTTATCCATTCTGCCAACATAGGTGTCCTTGTAGCCAGTCACAGATCCATCAACATCATGAAATATTGAGTTCTTGTCGCCATCCAGATCAGCCTCTTCAAACCAAGGCCCAGGTTTACCGAAAAAGACTTTCAGAGAAACCTTAAAAGACAAGAGAAACATTAATTTTATGGCAATAATTAACACACTTTTATCAATAAATATTTGTTTGTTAAAGTTGTACCCTGCATTTCCACCAAACATTGCTCAGTCATCCTTTCCCCATTTGGGAAAAGCAGTTTCATTCTGAAAACCTACCTGTTCACCAAACTTCACAAGAGAAATATTGTTTTGGGGGGTAATTTGCCAGGTGTTTTTCATTAGGAATGCAATTGCACTAGTGAATCTATCTGGAGTTGGCACAAAATTGTTGAATGTGCACTTGGAGAGACGTATAGGTCCATCGTAAATCTGAAAGCCTCTGATGGGATATGTCCTGTTAAAAGTAGATAGGTACATATTTAGAGACCCCTTTTTACCTGCAGCAGCACAGGTACGTACACTTCTTTACTTAGATATGGACTAAGCAGACAATATCCATGGCACTTACAAGTGAGAGTTACCTCTGAGTAAACATGCATAGGATTAAGCTGTATATATAAAATATTCATGGCTAAAACATGGCTAAATTCATACTAACATAGCCTTAAAATTATAGCAATTTTTTGAATTATAAATGCAATGCTGAGTTTTCTTTGTGTTTTTTAAGCAATGCATGCTTATTCTGGCCATATCCACACCCAAATAATATAACTCCTATTTTTACTCTATCTCAAGGACTCAGTCTTTTTTCTTTAATGATCCTTATTTAAATACAGGAATTTATGAACTCTAACCTTATTCTTTCTACTCTAATTACCCTAAGGGCATCTGCAGACAGCTGAATCCCCTGCAGCTGGTTAAATAGAAAAATGGAAAAAAGTACTGAAGAGGTACCAATTAGCAGGTAGATTTTGTACAACAGTCCAACTTTTCCACTTTGATCTTGCTCATTTCTAGCCTATCATTTAGACTAGCATGGTAAGCCTAAAACTTGCTAATACTGTTAATTAGAGTGCCCAAACCTCAAAAGGACTTTATTTGCAAGCAGCTTCAGGAAACTGGTCACAAATGCTCATTGTGCTATGCCACTGATGGCTGCTAGCAGACTGACTCCTTCCACATCAACTCTCTCATGTATGTGGTTCTACTTGTACCTTGACATGAAGCTATCATTCTAGGAGACTGCAAAGATTCTTTTTTTAAGCAAGCAGGTCTCCTGCAAGGTCAGCAAGAGATCCAGACTCTTTTACTAACAGGAATGCCAAGCAGAGTCAAATTGGCATTCCCAAAGCTGAACAAACATTTCCCCTAAAAGGTCACTAGAGCTCTTTCATCTCCTTTAACAGAAATGCAAACACTGTGTAAGAAAAACTGCAGGAGTTGTGAAACACAAAAGGTAATTTAAAAGAGCATTACTTGGAGGCCTGCCCACATGAATGTCCCAATGTGAAAAGTGCATGTCTGCTCTAACAACAAGGTTCAGTACAGCAAGTCAAGGGAAAGAAGATGGGATCCAGAAGGATCTAGTTATAGAATCATAGAGTTGGAAGAGACCACAAGGGCCATCCAGTCCAACCCCCTGCCAAGCAGGAAACACCATAAAAGCATTCCTGACATAAGCATTCTCAAGACATGGATGTGCTTGGACAGGAAGGCAGACCTGTGTTACTAAGAATGCAAGGGGAGCTCGCATGTGCCAAAAATAAAAAGAAGAGAGCTGTAGAAACTCAACTTTAAGTCAGAAATTTACTGTAAGATATTTGTAGAGTTTCCCATAGGGAGGGCAACGAGAGCTGTGCCCCTGTTTCAGGCACTGTATGCTTACCGGTTTCTAGGCAAAGTACGATTTTTATTGTTTATTCCTCCAGTGCCCCAGTATTTATTTTGGCCACCTGAATTGCCATAATTATTGCTTTCACCAACAAACAGAGAGTCTGATACATCCTGGCTGGAGCCTTCATCACTTGGGAAGCTTCCATCACTATAAACAAACAAACAAACAAACAAACAAACAAACAAACAAACAAAATAATACTTTCAACTACAAGCTTGCTTATTTAAAAACCTGAATAGCATATTCTCTATCTGTGCAACACAGCAGCTAAAAGCTACTGAAGCTTCCTGTGAAAGCCAGCAAGGTAGTGTTGCCTCTGATCTGGATTCCAACAACAACTCAGGCACAGACTTGTTAGGATCTGTTTTCTGATTTGACATTTAAAACTTCAAAGAGGACAGACCTAATACAGAAGTAATAAAAATGAAACAGCACTAACCTGGCAAAGGTTAAGCCTATTCCATTGTCAGCAAAGCTAGAAGAGAAAAGACAACCAATTATTTCAAGAAAAAACACCAATAACCTAAACCTCAAGCCCCAATCCAGATAGGTGAACATGATGATAGTTTATATGTGGACTTCCGGCGAGGCAAAATGGCGCTCAGCATGGCGCCGCGGAGCTCCTGAGGGCGGCCAGTGTGCTCACACTGCCTGAGCGGCTAAGACCGCCGCCACTGCCACGCGGGTGCCAGGGGCACCCAGTGGATCAACCGGGGAGCCACAGGAGCCCCCCCCCCCCAGCAATCACATCGGCCAGGCAGAGCTCTGAGGCCCCGAGGCCTGGGACAGCCCACCTCGCAGAGCACTGGTGCTCCGGAGGGGGAAAGAGGAGAGCCCCGACCTCAATGCTGCTGCCACTGCCTCCACCCTGGACGGGGAGAGGAAGGGGAGAGGGACCCTTTGAGGGGAAGTGCCTCAATCTTCCCATTCCTGCCACTGCGCCACCGCACCGGGGACACCCGGCCATCCAGAGCTCTGGGGCCTGAGGGACCCAGGAGCTAGTGTGAAGGGGGAAAGACGAGGCCCTGGCCCAACTACTCCGCCGTTGAGCTGCCACCACTACCACCACTGCCACCGAGGGAGAGGAGGAGAGGTAGGAGAACAGACAGAGGCCATGAGGAAACACGGGCCTGGCCCAAGCCCACCTTCCCATCCACTAGCAAGCCCAGAGGGAGGCCCACTGGAAAAGACCTCACTTTTTCCATTTTCTAATAATTTTTCTTTTCTTTTTTCTTTAAATATAAAATTTTCTTTTTAAAAAAAGTTATATTAAAAAAAATAACCAAGATTTTTAGTATTATGATAGTTTACATTTGCAGAAAATGGCAGGACAACGTTTTACCTTGTACAAGTTTGTTCAAGATAGCTGTTTTATTTACTTTAACAATGTGTCGGTATTTGCTGATGGGCAACCTACCCAGAGTTCTGAATAATGATTTCCCCTCCTCTGACCCAAGCTCCATGGTCATTATTTTTATAAGCTATCAGCCTGTCTATGAGAGCAGCAACTCGGGGTTTTGCCGGATCTGCATCTTGATGTGGTCGAAACCTTGAAAAAGAAGGGAGGGGTGTGAATGGACCTGCACACCTGCAAGTCTGCGTACATCATTATAAAAACTACAGCACCTCACACAAATGTTTACAAAAAATCGGCTCAAGCACACACACACACACCGCAAAAAACAAACAGGTTTTACTTTTGAACTCCAAGGGGCTTTGCCACTAAGCAAACCCTAATTTCCATAGCACAAAGCAATCCCCAGCAATCTCATACTGGAAAAGGACAACATACCCACAGATGCGGATGCTTCAGTCCTTGAGGGAATTTATTGCTGAAGCTTTCCTCCCTTTTATTTATGAGAGAGTGGGAAAAAGGAAGAAAAATGCTGGAAGTACCTAATGGTTACCTAATTCTAGAACACAAAATCCAGTGGTGTTTGGAATGCCTCTATCTGCACAGAGGGCTGTGCACAGGTAGAGCAGTGGTAATGCTAATTGGGATACTGACCAACCCTTCTCTATACATCCTAATAGTAACTGTGCCCATGGACCACAATTCAACAAACAGGAACAGGCAGAACGGAATGAAACAGTGAGGTGGCAACAACATGCATGCACTTCAGTGGTAGCATTTGGTGGGCTGCAAAAATTGTGGATTTAGCAGCCAAAACATGTGCACAACTACTGGTACATTATTCTAAGGCATTCAATATGCATTAAGCTAGGGTTTGAAAATTCTGGACAACAAAAATCCTCAATCATTTCCTTGCACATAATATGATCTACCTTGCGTTATTGTCCAAACACAGATACTCCCTTTTATCATCAGCACTTGCATTGGTAGTTTTCACACCTTTATCAATAAACAATCCAGCCTGCAATAATAAAAAGATACAAATAACTTTATAACCAGTATGGTGTTTGTAGTCTTGCAGTTCTTAATTACAACAGCTAATATGAGAAGGAAAAAGTGCCCGGGAACATGTTCTTGAAGCTTTCACAGATTAAAAGAAATCAGGAAAGTATTGACTCCTGCATTAGAAACAGAACATTTCAGAATATTCCACCCACTATACTATCCTAGATCATAGCTAGTAAAATGCCATCTTCTTCTCAAGCAGCCATCTCACAGAAGGGAAGAGTTTGTGTTACCACACCTAAGGCCTGGAATGTGTTTTCAGCTAAAATTCTAGGACTCTAGGACAATGAACTGAAAAATGTCAGCATGCATTCTTTATATTTGCACCTACCTAGCATGTCCACATAATATGAAACTTTCTCTGGCTTGGCTGGTGTTGGAAGAACACCAAGAAAATGTTGGAAGGACATCAAAAACCAATTGGAAAAATGACAAGAATATGAAAAATTATGGCAATGTCAAGTTCATTCCAATGAGGCAATTTGTCATAGTCAATTTTAAAATGTAGTCAAGTGGTGTGATTTTGCTGGGCTCTTTGGAGATGCTCAGGATGTCTATCTAGCCACTAATCCTGAGAAAAGATGGGTCTGTCTGCAATTTGGGGAGAGGGCATCAGGGAGGAGGTTATTGGTTTTGTTTGTTACTATGGTGTAAGGGGGGGGACTAAAAGGGAACAGCCACCCCTCATCAACTCCAGTTCTTCGAACGGCTCTGACAACAGCGGGAGACAGGAAGCAGGAAATGAGCAGAGTGGTGCAGGGCTCAGGCAGCATCCAGGAGCAGTGCCTCCAGCCCGTGATACCAGCAAGGGAGGAGGGGCCAGCAGAGGTTTCTAGTGGGGGGGGAATCAGAGGGGCGTTCTTTCAAATTCACCCCAGAACTGAGGCGATCAGCGGCCCGCAAACGCAGGGGGCGGAGATTTGGGGTCCCCAAACTACTCTGCTGGGGGAGGAGCCGAAAAGCGCCATTGCGAGAATCTGATGTGTTTTCATGAAGCTCTTGCACTGTAAATAATATTCACAATAAAAGTCTTAAAGACAAGACGGTTTGGAGCGTCTTTGCTTGAGGGTAGCTGGCAACACACCTGACATATGGTATGCATTTTTGTGTTTTTATATTGTAAACCACCCTGTGATCCTCAGATGAAGGGCAGTACAGTGGTACCTCGACTTACGAATGACTTGACACCCAAATTTTTCGATTTACGAAGGGAGACAGTGGCCGCGCGTTTACGAATTTTTTTGACATCCAAACGGCAACTGACCTCCCTCGCTGCCCTGCGCTTGCCGCTGCAAGGCCAACCTTCTGCCGGCCTTGTGGGATTGGGTCGCCGCCGCTGCAAGGTGGCTTTCACCGTTTTGGGGCAGGCTCTGGATCACCTTGGCGGCTGCCTCGAAGCGCGTCTCGTGCACCGAGCCGCCGCCGCCTCTCTCCTCCATCTCCGCCATGTCCCACCTCTTCCCTCCAAGGGGCCCGTGTCGTGTCGGCCGCCGGAATCGTGTCCCCTCCACCACCCGTTATGTCCTGCCTTCACTCCTGGGAAAAGGGAAGAAGTGGCGGCAGTGGCGGCGGCAGCAGCGCGATTCCGGCGGCCGACACGACACAGGCCCCTCGGAGGGAAGAGGCGGGACATGGCGGAGATGGAGGAGAGAGGCGGCAGCAGTTTGGTGCACGAGACGCGCTTCGAGGCAGCCGCCAAGGTGATCCAGAGCCTGCCCAAAAACGGTGAGTGAAGCGGCGGCGGCGAGGGCCTGATCCCGCGAGGCCGGCAGAAGGCTGGTCTCACAGCAGCAGTGGCAGTGAGGGCCCGATCCCGCGAGGCCAGCAGAAGGGCAGCCTGGCAGCGAGGCTGATAGAAGGTCGGCCTTGCAGCAGCAGCAGCAGCAGTGAGGGCCCGATTCCGCAAGGCTGGCCTCGCAATGGCGGCGGGGGGGTCTTTTTCCTAGGTTGCAGAACGGATTAATCCATTCCCAATGCATTCCTATGGTAAACCGCTTTTCGACTTACGAATTTTTCTACTTACGAATTTGCACTCGGAACAGATTAAATTCGTAAGTCGATGGGCCACTGTACTGAAATGTAAAAAATTATCATACTTTTCTGTGTATAAGACTATGTTTTTTCATTTAAAAAGCATGTTCAAAATTAGGGGTCTTCTTATACATGAGTAGTGCATTGTGAGGCCATGGGATTGGTTGCTGCCGCAAGTTGGAGATTGTTATTGGTGCCTGCTGCAAGGGCTGTTGTTGATTGGCTGTCACTGCGCCAATTGGCTTTTTCAGCTATGGGACAGAGGATAGGATGCTTTGTCTACATGTGCGAGCGACATTGTCGGTCTGGCGGGTTAGCGATTTTTTGCATTCCCTCCTAAAAAAGCTCAACAACTTTGGGGAATCCCCCCTTTTCTTAATTTTGAGTCCCCAAAAATGGGAGGGGTGTGCGTTATACACGGAAAAGTACGGTAAATGATATTCATCATCATTTGCATTTACTTTAGACAAGAAATCATACATAATTCTTCAATTCATTTGAAGAATTATTTACCTTAAAGTTAGAGTGCACCTTGTTGTTATAGAAAATTCCTAGTGGTGTCAGTTCAGCTTTGGTTTCAGGAAACAACCCATGAGACTCCCCTGTAGGCACTTTGTGGAATATGTACCATATGCCAGCATCCTGGAAACAAGAGGTGATAAATAAACTAAGTCACGGGTCCGTTTGGATGGCAACATGGTGACACAATCATAATTACTACTACATAATATGCTTTCTAATCCTAGAAAGCACATTATGCTTCTTACTACCAGCTAATTACAGTCCTCCACAGATCTATATAACGACAGATGAGTGTTTTTAACCGTGTTTATAAATTTTCTGGCATTTGGGGTGAGCAACAAGGGGGCCCAAGCTACGGATGCTAGCAAATTATTTAGGGTAGTACAGTCATACCTCGGTTTGCGACCGCAATTCGTTCCAGGGAGCCAGTCACCCCCCGAGTTCGTCGTAAACCGAGGGGCTCTTCTGTGTGTGCGCGAAGCACCGATAGAGTGCTTCTGCGCATGCTGCGCAGCGGAACCTGGATGTAAACACTTCCGGGTCCGCGGCGGTCGCAAACCAATCGGTTGCAAACGGAGGTGGTCACAAACCGAGGTATGACTGTAAAAACCAAAATATAGTGCAATGAGTTCAAAAGGTATCTCTCCAAAATAGGTGAATGGGCAACAAAATAGCAAAAGTGTTGAACATTGGGACAACCCCCCCCCCACTTCACATTGATGGGGTGTCAACTGGTAGTTACTAGCTAAGAAAACTCTTAAGAATGTGGTGAATATCTCACTAAAAATGTTCTCTTAAGCTGTTGCTTGCCGAGTAAAGTGAATTCCATGCCAGAGATTTTTTTTTAAAAAAAAAGTTAGTATAGTAATACTTTTACACACACTTGGAATACAGCTTAAAGTTCTGTTAACTCCCCCTCAAAAACCACATTGAAGAGCTGGAGAAGTGCAGAAAGAAGCATCAAAAATGATCAGGGGGCTGAATCACCTGCTCTAGACGGAAAGTGACAACTATCAGGGCTTTTGGGTTTAGAAAAAAAGCTGAGTAAGAAGGAGCATTATAAAAGCTTTATAGAATTGTACAGGATGTACAAATCCAACCCGTGATTTATAATATAGGTTTTATGAGCTTTTCTGAACAGTGCATCATTTATGCATATTAAATATAAAATTGAGGACATTGTGATAAGAAAACAAAGGAAGTTGAATGAACATTATAAAGTAGAATTAGTTAACCCAGTGCTCCAAGAGCCTCACCTGTGAGCCGGCAGCTACATTATTTATAAGGTGATTGTTGGGATGAGCAATCCAAAATGTGGAAACAGCCCTGCAAAGTGACACAAATGGAAACAGTGTAAGTAGCAAGTCCTACAGATACTCCTATGTCTCACAGTAAGAGTGTAAACTTCCAAATTTAAGCAACATTCATTTTTATTGGGGTGGGGGATCTCTGCAGATTGAGCAACAATGCTTAAGAGAGTAGATAAACAAACAATTCAAATTTTGGCAGCAAATTATAATTTCCTTATATTGCTTCCCTATAGTGAAACTTAAGGCCCTGAAGTAAAATCACATACTATCTGAATCATCTGTGGAAGAGAGGATATATTTAACACAATCTCTTCATTAATAGCCTTTTGTTGTTTGGAACACTATGCATTTTGCTTCCTAAAACAGGAATATTTGACCTGGAACAGCATGGGAAATGGCTACAAGGGAAAAGGGAAATCAATGAAAATCACATTCTTCTCCACTGGATTAAAGCCATTCCCGTGAATGGAAGAGAGCCCTGAGAATTGTACCATGGCAGCTCTGGATCCAAGCCTGTCTTAGCTGGATCCAAGCTTGTCTTGGTCACAATACCTTTCCTGCTGCATTCCACGGACTTCAGACAGTCTAAATGTTGCAATATATATTCAGCTAAGCTCATATTTCAACAAACCTGTCAAATCAATCTCTTTGGCTAGCCTAAAGTTGCCTAATAAATTACATTGCTCAGCACTGATTTGAATTCAAGTCTTCAATAGCTAAGCATAGAGAGCTAACCACTGTACAACAGTGCCTCCTTGAACATACCAGCACTAAAGCCATGTACACAGACTGCAGGTAGTTTCTTGAAAAGAAGTTACCTCTGTATAGAATACCAATCAAATAAATTCCAGGCCCCCCGCCCCCCAGTCATTTAGCCAGTCACTCACATGCAGTCTGTGGTTGGAACTGGCTCATAGTTTCCATAGATATGATCCTTCATGGCCAGGCACATTGTACTGTTCCTGTCAGTAGGAAGGAGTGTGCCTGGTTTGGTGACTAGCCCTAGGTTATGATACAGTGTATTCCTCTGCTCAATGCCATCCTCCAGGAAAAAACAATGACCTAGTGTGTCATATCCAATGGTGTCTTTTATCTGCAGAAATAAAAGTTTATGTCATTCCCAAAAGTCTATATTGAGAACTGCATTACATCTTCACTATTTTGACACAGCTGCAGTAGGACAGACACTTCACTGTTAGCAATGTAGTAGTTAAATCAGAATAATGAACCACACACATTTTCTGCCCACAAATGCAGAACTTTAGGATGAACTTAGGCTTCAAATTCTTAACAGATATGTTCATATACTATGTCCCATACATCACTTTATCCAGGTGTGTGGATGGATAGCTGACAATTATCATGAGGTTCAGGAGCAAAATACAGATTATAAAAAAATATTCTAGCATACTATCAAAACAAAACAAAAACTTATGAAAACATTAAACCCTATTTTCACATGTATTCATAGGGACACATAAGCCAGTGGCATGTTATTCGGTTGATGTGCTAGGAAAGCCCTGTCCCACCTCCCCAATATTATTTCCATGACACGCTTAGCACTGATCAAATCATCCAGCCAACACTTCATACAAGCAACTGATAACATGGAAAGGCAATCTCATGATTCCAGGTTCCGAGGGCCAAGAACATTGAAGTTGGTCTAGTGCAGGCATCCCCAAACTGCGGCCCTCCAGATGTTTTGGTCTACAACTCCCATGATCCCTCGCTAACAGGACCAGTGGTCAAGGATGATTGGAATTGTAGTCCAAAACATCTGGAGGGCCGAAGTTTGGGGATGCCTGGTCTAGTGTTATCATCAAAACTTAAAACCAGTCAATCAAATGTAAAATACTTCCAGACGATGCTGAAGCTTAGCTTAGGCCAAGCGATGATGTGTCTTCCATACAGCTGTGCATCATCTTTGCTGAAGAAAAGTAAACAATTACAAACTGCCCAATTCATGTTCATCAGATCCTACAGTTAGGAGAAAACCTCCTCACAAACGCTAATATCCATAGGGACTGAAAGAGATAGGCACAATAATAAATCCAAAAACCCACATCCAGAGATTTGTGCAGATGAATGGCCCGATCTCCTAACCATGGCCAGAGTGATCATGAGTGCCAGAGACTCGCCTCCCTTCCCTTTGCAGCTGTAACCTTGATTCGTGTTATGCCTGCACCACAGTTGCAAACGGCAGTTTGCAATTAACCATGGTTAGCATTGCATGATCCAAAGAGGTAAATAACAGAGGAAGTTTGAAGTAGAGGGGAAGGCAAAGGAGCACTGCTATTACCAGCAAGCCATTTGTTGCATGAACAGTCACACATCTAGAGAAGCAGTGATGAATTGAGAGGCCTTCTACATAAGTCCTGTACTTGTACCCTCCTTTCTCGTCCACATCTTCACAGCGGTGGAAGTGAACAGGGTAAGCTCCATGGACCTGCTGACCCATTTGTCTGAGTTCCACATAAGAGAGGTGAACAGAGGTGAAATTCTTTAGAATCTGGAAGAGCACAAAAAATAATCTCATCATTCCCCCCCCCAGATCAACAACAGTTCTTGGATTTACAAGCTTTAAGGCACTCATTTCCCCCAGATAAAAACATAGCAATACATTGGAAATCCAATTACACTGAAGAGTAATAAACAGAGCACAGTTTTGAAACGAGTAAGACTCCAGGTCCAGGAAGGCGTCGTGACACCCTGGGCGGGTGTCACTACGTAGGGTGCATGTGTGGCGCAGCTATGTACGTAGTGATGCCGCACATGCGCTGTACATAGCGGTTTGCCGGCAGCGCCAGGATCCTCTGCTTGCAGCTGCAGCCACGAACAGAGGATCCTCTACAAATGCGGCTGCAGCAGCGCAATGGGTGCTTGTGCTGCTGCGAGCCCCCGCAGGGTGACTTCTTGTCACCCACGCAGACATGGCACATGGGGCGCCCCGCCCGCCCGCCCTGGATGCCACTGTCCAGGTCATTTCCCCAGTGGCACCACATTGGCTTCCCCTGCTATAGGCACAACTGCCATAGTTGTATTCAGTATAAAGGAGCCTTACTTTTTCATGTAATAGGGCTGCCATATGTCTGGATTTTCCCGGACACTACTGGGATTTCAAAGGCACAATTCAAGTCCAGGCCGGTGCTTTCTCCTGGATCAACAACTTTGGGGTGTCCTGGTCTTTACTTTTTGAAATATGGCAACCCCATTGTATAACATCAAACAGCAATACAATATGCCCAACATATCCCAGTGGACAGCAATAACTTAAATATTGTATCTCAAAACAGGAAGGGAATAATCACCATGGAAGTCTGCAGCAGCCAAAGGTACTGGAGCAATGACAAGAAGCAATTTAGTACCCACACGTGCCTGCATCGCCCCCTGTGCATACCTGGATATGTCCACCGAAAGTATCAAAATGGAAGAACTGGCACTCTTTGCCAGTGTAACAGGAATCTTCCATCTCTCCCTTTATTAAAATGTTCCGTGTGAGAACTCCGACCTCAGCCCTCATGTCCACTCCATCAACAATTTCTCCTATATGAAGAAACTGAGGGATTTCTGTTTGAAAGAGAAGTTCATGTTCAAAGGCCAAGCAAGTGAAAAATTGAGATCTCTGATTCTTATCTGCTGTGAATGTATGCAACCTGCTAACACAGTTAAGCTTCATTCTGGAAAGGCAGAGCTATGGAGTGGAAGATGAGTCTTGTCCCACCTTGGGGTTCATGTGATCTAGTGCTATGCCTGCCATGTGTTATAAACAAAATGAACAGGTATGCTGAAGTTTTCACAAATGGTTTGATCTTATGAAACCTTACTAGGATCTGTACAAATTTGAGGAATGAAGCCCACTCAAGCGTTCATTATTTTGTTCACAGATGATTTTGCCATACAAATTATTTCTAGGCGCACTATCTGGAATGAAAAGTGGTCTTCAATGGCCATGTGCAGATGGATGGCCAAAAACATACGGTAAATGAGAGATGAGAGACGGTTGGTGTGGCAGTTAAGAATTACTTTTTTCCGGCGTTTTCCATTTTTTGTTTTTTGCGAAAATGTATAAGGGAAGTAATGACATATGTTGGAGAAGTCACAATGAAATCGGTACATATATACATATATGGTGGAAATGCAGTGAAATCAAGATATATTGGCAAATGATATATAAGGAATTGAAAAAAGATATTCAAATATTCGTTCAAGAAAAAGCCAGAGTTATTCTTATTGGGAATGCGAGATGAGGAGATTCTACCGAAGGACAGATGTATTTTAATGTATGTAACATCAGCAGCTAGATTATTAATAAGAGTAAAAGGGTTACCAAGTAAAGAAGATTGGCATCTAAAAATGATATCATATTATAATTTGGCAACAAAAGCAGCAGAAATTAAAGTAATAAATGGGGGGGAAGCACTAAAGGGTGGGTGGAGGGTTGGGTGGTGGGGGCGGTTGAAGAGATGGAAATTGTTTTTTCAATTAAGTAAAGATTATCTATTAGTTATTGTATTTTTTGTTAGTTTGTGATAATTTTTATTATTTTGATTTATTGCAATTTTGGTTTGGTTATGACAATTTTTTTGTAAATCCTTGTAAAAAAATTAATAAATTCAAAAATAAATAAAAAAGAATTACTTTCTTCCAAATCCTTTATCATGCTGAGTTCATGTAGTTTTAACACTCACGCCAAAATTTAGGGTAGGACGCTTACATTAGACAAGGAAAGTGAGTGAGCTACTCACAGGTCTCATAGCTACAGTTAGGAATAATTTTACAGCTAAATATAATATTTAATTTCTCTCTCTCTCTTCAATGTTTTATCACAAATTCCTTTACTTCGCCTAAAAAAAAACCCAAAATCAAACTTCTCCTGTTTAAAAGTGGCCTTTTATCTAGCAGAATCCAATATTTTTTACCAAATCCATAGTAGGCTGGTAGGCTGGTTTCACTGCATAGAGTGGAACAATAACAGAGCACCAAGACGGGAAAAAAGCTAAACCATCACAAATCTTGGTCTCACTTCAATAAAAGCTTTAAGTTCCAAATTACTCTTATCTGAAAGTGTTCAGCTATACAACTTCTGTAAAACTTTTATTGATCACCTGGGCAACAGTTCTTTCATAACCATATAGTGAACATAATTTTTTCTAAACACACATAGCATAGATGCAGTTTCAAATCAAACTCGTTAGCATGCGAACAACAAAAAGTAACAAAGAAAATAACTTAATGTACACCTCCAGATATTAACAGCTCAAATTAAGTTTATTTCTTCCATTCAAACCTAGCAAGACTGCACACGTTTGAAAAGTAGGAAGGGATGAGGCTCTTGACACATTTTTGGAACACTGAAGGAAACTGGATATTAAATGAACAGAAAGCTGAAGAACTGCTTCCATATGGGAGTAATTTGCTTGCCTTTCCTCATTCATGTGAGAGAGCATCTGCAGATGCTGAAGACCAAGGATTAAGAGAAGCAGAAGTTAAATTTCACTAGTAAGATGCTGAGATATGTATTTCAAGCAAAAGGGGCAGCTGGCCACACCAGAAAGGTTTTGCCCCAGAGAATACTCTGAATTCGTATGAAACTTGCACAAACCACAAAAGGAAATAAAAATTTCTAAGACAGCACTTCCTTGAACTTTAGGCTATTTGCACACAGCTAAATGTGTATCCAAACACTACCTGCATCTCTTGGCTTGAATTACCTCTCCCTTTCCTTTACAGTTACGAGGTCCAGGTATGGATGGTTCCAACTCTTCCTGCACTCCACATCCAAGCCTTGAAACCCCAAATATACACCACCAACCATCTCTAATGTGATCACCTAACCAATCTCACCACAGCTCCAAGCTGCACAAATCAGTTTGCTTTTCCTAGATGGAGCTCAACAAGCAAGTACTGTAGTAGGTCCTCTGCATGGGGAAGATGGAGAAATGCTACTGGGTGACAGAGAAAAGGCAGAACTAGAATAATAGAATCATAGAGTTGGAAGAGACCACAAGGGCCATCCAGTCCAACCCCCTGCCAAACAGGAAACACCATCAAAGAATTCCTGACAGGTGACTTTGTCAAGCCTCCGCTTAAAGACCTCCAAAGAAGGAGACTCCACCACACTCCTTGGCAGCAAATTCCACTGTCAAACAGCTCTTACTGTCAGGAAGTTCTTCCTAATGTTGAGGTGGAATCTTCTTTCTTGTAGTTTGAATCCATTGCTCCGTGTCCGCTTCTCTGGAGCAGCAGAAAACAACCTTTCTCCCTCCTCTATATGACATCCTTTTATATATTTGAACATGGCTATCATATCACCCCTTAACCTTCTCTTCTCCAGGCTAAACATACCCAGCTCCCTAAGCCATTACTCATAAGGCATTGTTTCCAGGCCTTTGACCATTTTGGTTGCCCTCCTCTGGACACGTTCCAGCTTGTCAGTATCCTTCTTGAACTGTGGTGCCCAGAACTGGACACAGTACTCCAGGTGAGGTCTGACCAGAGCGGAATACAGTGGTACTATTACTTCCCTTGATCTAGATGCTATACTCCTATTGAGGCAGCCCAGAATTGCAATGGCTCCCCTCCCCCCCTCAACACCTACTTTGCCTCTGTCTTCACCCAAGGGGAAAGCGATGCCCAACCTGGTGATAACAGAATAAATGAGATAGGGAGGGAGGGGAGCTACTATCCTGATCTCCTAATCTCCATACAGAGATCTCCAGCTATTAATGTGGCACAAACACTGCAGGAAGAAAGAGCAGTGACACAGCAAAGAATGATAAATGTCTGCATGGTTAAGAGAGCAGCCCAAAACAACACCATTACTGGCCCCAACAACATCCAACATACCATCTCAGGACTATTTAATTGCTCATCTTCTAACATTGTGTATGCCATCAAATGCCAACAGTGCCCTTCAGCTCTCTATATTGGACAAACAGGCCAAACCCTACGCCAAAGGATAAATGGACATAAATCTGACATCAGGAATCACAAGACAGAGAAACCAGTAGGAGAACACTTCAGTCTCCCAGCACATTCTATACAAGATCTCAAAGTAGCTGTCTTATTACAGAAAAATTTCAGAAACAGACTGGAAAGAGAAGTTGCTAAATTGCAACTCATTACCAAGCTTAAAACCATGGAGAGACCTGGTCTGAATAAAGACATTGGATTCTTATCTCATTATACATGATAAAGCTATCTTTAGCCACCTCACCCATTGCTTTTTCCTGCAATACCAATCACAGTCGTTAACAGTTGTTAACTGTCATCAACAGGTTTACCACTTCTATCAGCCAATCACCCATTCCCAGCACCCTTCTGAGTAATACCCTTCCCCACCCTCTAACTATATATAAGGGTCTGGTGACTTCTGTTTCAGTGTATCTGAAGAAGTGTGCATGCACATGAAAGCTCATACCAATGACAAACTTAGTTGGTCTCTAAGGTGCTACTAGAAGGAATTTATTTTATTTTTTGTTTTCAAAACAACTGAGCGAAAGGAAAGCTCATAGGACATTAATCAGTAAAAAGGGAAGCTGTTTTTCACAAAAGGGCAAGCTGCATTTTAATCATGTTCAGAGCAAAACTCAATTTAGCACTTGTATATGCTACACTTGAGATATGAAACTTCCCTTCCTTTGTGCTGATACATACAATGGTGTGTGTATGTGTCATGTCAGGGTCAAATGAGGATCTTAGACTGCAGCGAATGTTAAGCAGCTGGAAAAGTTTATCAATGGCAGAAAGTCAATGTGACTGCATTTATAATAGGCATCAGGACCACAGGCACATGGAAAGCAAAAGCTTGCAGCATACCTTTAACTTTGATTTGATATCTATTGCATTCAGAACAAGGAAGCAGGGTGAATTCTTCTGCCTGGTACATAGAATAATCAGTGCTTGCAACAACAATCTGGTCTTCAGGCTTCCAGGTACTAACATCTTCTGACAGATCCAGTATCACTCCATGCACTGCTTCCACCTGGAAACCCGACTTTGGAACACCTTAAACAAAGAAATAAAATCAAACAAAACATATTAATTTATTTTAAAAACATATGAATACAATTTCCTCAAATGCTCAAAGCATTTACACATTAAAACCAATCAACAAGATAAACACTGTACAGCAGCTAAGTGGAAATTATCAATTGCTTATCCTCTCATGTGATTCCTTATCCATTCTCCCCACCCCCAAAAATGTTCCCATGCTTACTGAAGCACAGAGGGAGGTATCAGCAGACTTGTGGTTTACTTCAAAATTCACAGAAATACAGAACAAAAAGTCTTTAGTAGAAAAAGACTGCTGGAGGAGACTCTTGAGGGTCCCATTGACTGCAAGATCATCAAATCTATCCATTCTGAAGGAAATTAGCCCTGAGTGCTCACTGGAAGGACAGATCGTGAAGCTGAGGCTCCAATACTTTGGCCACCTCAGGGAGACTCCCTGGAAAAGACCCTGATGTTGGGAAAGATGGAGGGCACAAGGAGAAGGGGGCGACAGAGGACGAGATGGTTGGACAGTGTTCTCGAAGCCACCAACATGGGTCTGACCAAACTGCGGAAGGCAGTGGAAGACAGGAGTGCCTGGTGTGCTCTGGTCCATGGGGTCACAAAGACGACTAAACAACGACTAAACAACAACAACAGAAAAAGACTCCTAAGGGGTAAACACCCTGCAAAACACCAGCCTAAATAAAGACTCAATAACCACACAATTCTGATTAAGAGGAAACAAACTGAAAACCAGGTAGAAAGGAGAATGGAATGGCGGGGAACTAAAGACAAAGGAAGAGACCAATGAAAAAAGAGCGAACCATTAGAACATCCATATTTCTTGCCAAGGCATTACAAATATGTGTAATAAAACTTAAAGGAGAAATGGAAAATGATTTATCCTGTAGAGGTTAGGGAGTAGATATGTAAACCACTACTATTAGCAGTATGCTTGTTATTATTATTTTTATGTGTGTAATGGTTGCTCACTAAACACAATAAATTGAACTGAACTATAATGCTCAAGTCAGAGGAAGGCTGTGATCTACTATCTTTGGCGATCACTCGTAGCCTCCAAAACATCTGGAGGGCCGAAGTTTGGGGATGCCTGGACTAGATGATCCTAAGGATCCCTTCCAACTCTACAATTCTATGAACAGAACAATATAAACTACATTCCCTTTTGGATTTTTGCTTTGGAACAGACACTACTTCTGGTTTCACAGCAGACAGTGGTTAGCAGAGGTGCATGGAAGGTGCAGCAGTTAAGTAGTTAAAGTAGTTCCAGCTGTACAAGATTGTTTACAATTATTGCATTACCTGTATTGCTTTTTTAATAAAAAAGTATATCATACCATCATTCCATTCACTGAAAGCTCTCACAACAAACTTCTGACCGTCCACTGTAAAAAATTCTCTTTGTGCAATAGCTTTCCCTCCCGTGCTGTGGTTTTCAGAGTTTCTCACAGACTCATTACACGATGAATCTCCATCACCAATTACACCAACTAAAGCCCAGGCCTGCCTGGAAAGAATAAAATACATGTTTAAATAAAAAAACTCTTCCTTGGTGCAGGTCTTTACAAGTAGCAAAGCAAACAGCATGTACAAATGTATTAGAAAGTGTTATTCTTAGTTTTCTGAAACATTCTTCAAAATCCGTTTTTTAAGAAAAGGAGAAACAATTTTATAACTTTGGGGCATAAGGCTGTAAGTACTATTGCTATCATCTCCCTTGTCAGAAGTCACAAGAATTTGCAACATTTGCCATATCCCTCCCCCCCCCCACAAAAAAACCCTGAGGATGTATATAGACGGTTGTGTCCTACTCACAACTGCTTGTGAAAAAATAGTACAAGCCCCGCTCTCAGTGTGGGAGATGGAAATATTAGATTTTAATTAAATCCCATAATTGTCCGGAAAGGAGTACTTTCTCCTCTAAATGGAAACCTGTACATACATTTGTACGGTATATTATCCAATAAAAATCATTAAACAGTAAAAGATATATCCCTAACTCTGTGAAATTCATTACATTTTCTATTGTGTTGAAACAACCTGTAGGGATGGAGAGGGTGTTATGCCTCCCTAATAAAGAGGCAACAGGATTGGCATTTTGAACCACAGGGGAACTAAATGTGTGCCTTGGCATCTTGAAGAAAACTCTTTGGTAGGTCCATGCTTATAGTTTTTGGAGCCTTGCTGATAAAAGATGGCCAGTGCTGCAGCTGGACATTTTAGTAGGTTGGCATGGAGCCCTCATTGTAGACACCCCATAACTTACCATACTTGTTCAAGAGCAGAAAGCAAGCCAAGAGCCTCCTCCAGACTCTCTTCTCTAACCCCAGCTTTGAAAAGCTATACTGCCCTAGCATTACGTTCATGCCTCTAGTTACTCCTGATTTTCCTATTAGCTTTAATCTAAGCCAGCTCTGACTTGGCAGCACCAAAGCCAAGGGATTTCATTTTTTCCCAAGCATTCCTCTTTTCCTTCAAGTTGCATGCCAACTGGTATCAACATTTCCAGCAATTCTTACATTCAGAACCTCCACAAGTGGAGAGCTAAATTTAAACAGCACACAACTGCTCAAGAAAGCTGTTGTGTGGTATTTTTAGCTCAGTGTTCTTAATGAAAAGCTTGTACAGTCACCTGTTTTAAACAAAACAATCCAACTGCAGGTCCAGGTACCTCAGATATGGATGTTATTCACTCTCTCAACGTATGTTTGAATTGGCTAGGATGCCTGCTGAGAGGGCTTACACTATTACAGTGAAAAGGCATAGACTATACTATGAACCTCTGCATGGCATTCTAGGTGCAATGTTGAGGTTATGGTTTTAAAGGGGACAAGGGAGTGGCAACAGTAGACTGCTTTCCTTTCAAAATCAGTGCAGTGAGGACTCTGCAAGACTGCACTCCAAAACCATGAATTGCTCTGCAAACACCATAGGAGCACACACATTCCCCATCTCATATGCAAATGGGGGGGGGGAGAGAAAGAGAGAGAGAAGGTGTCTCTTAAAAGGAGCTTCCAAGTCCCTCCAGCTTCCACATCATAAGCTCCTCATAGAAACTTTAAAAACTGCCTAATATCAAAATCAGACTAGCTTAGTATTTTTCAAACAGCAGCTTCTGCCTGGATATCCTAGGGCATTTTGCAAATGCTCCATCACTGAGGGACACCCCTTCCCCGCCTGCCAAGACACAAGAATGCTAAGGAAGATTAGTAAGCTGAACTTGATAGAGAAGCACAGACAGCATGTGTGAAACAAGACACAAATTGAGCATTACCAAAGAACCGAGCACAGAATACAAAATGGCAACACTGCATCTATGCAGGCTGGAGGATGTCAATAGCTGCAACATTGGCCATGTAAAGGTAAAGACACACACATATAGGCTCCCTAAAATGTGACTGGAAACGGCTTGAATGCACATTTACTGCATTCCAAGGCATCAGTTGTCAGGGCAGAAAATGTGTGCTCAAGGCTCTCAGCATATTTAAACAGCACTTTTGTTTTCACCCTCAGTTGGAGCAAAGGCTTAAGCTTTCAGGGAGAGTTGCTTTTTACGCAGAATTAATGGTTTCATTTGAAATATCTGTTTGGAACTGAGAGAGAAACAGCTGGTACAGCAAAGTGCCTGAAATGATCTGACTCACAAATTAATCCTTAATAACAACGTAGAGAATGGCAAGATGTTAGGAAAGGGGGGAGAGGTAGAATTTCTACTCCTCCCCTCCCCCCAGACCAAGGCTTTTAACCCAGTTGCTTCGTAGTACACAGATATAAAATTGGCATTCTTATTGGAAACTAGAAGAGTAGCTCTTAGGAAGTCTTCACACTATGCTACATCATTCATATAACATGGTTATGAACTACAGAATACATTTGCTGGGCACATAGGTATGCTGATGCTGCATTTCAAATTATCCAAGAATTTCAAATCAATGGAATAATTTCCTTACAATTCCATTTAAGAATATAAGATATTGGGTTACGTTGCATCCAATGCTGCATTCATGATAATGGAAGGTGGTTTGTTCCAGTGGAGGTTTCTGGCTGCAGATAAGAGAAAGGCAGTATCTGCAAAATCCTCATCACCCCCATCAGTCCCCACATGCCCAAAAATTTGCTTCCGAGCTGGGCGGCTCCTGGGAAAATAGGAAAACTGTGAAACTTTCCTCCCAACACTATTCCATTGAGGGAAGCCTCCACTGGATCAAAGACCCTGCTGTCTGTGTGAGGAACACTAATGGATACAACTCTATAGTGTTTCTCTAGTATAAGCATGGGGCATGACTCAAGCGGCACTGCAAATGCAACCCTCCCACAAGTTGGAAAGTTCAAGGAGCGTAGTAGCGTGCCTTCAGCAAGCAGATAAGAATGAAACAGCAATGAGCAGCAGTCGGCTTGCTTGTGACCTTGGCTCTGCAGCAGTTGTAGCTTCTGCCTTTCAAGTGCAAGGAAAAGCTCAGTATTGTTGGAGCCAAACCTACATGGTGCAACTGTCAAGTACAAGCCCAGCATATGAGAGCCAATTGTGGTGTAGTGTCCCTGGGGGGACAAGGGTTCCCTCAACAAATCCCTCTGGCCAATGTCAGCTGCCCAACTCAGGCCTGTACTGAGCCAGCTACCAAGCCAGCAGCCAAGTTCCTAAGATGAACATGCTTTTTAAAAAAATAAATAAAAGGAGGACAAATAGAATGAGAAGGAAATTCCTAGATCAACTTCCATTGCCTGTATCTTCAGGTGACACATAAAGATGACCAGATGACTGGCTCTGGTTCTGAATAACCCAGTCACCCCATGAGGCAAAGAAGCACAAGTCTACTGGGTGCCCGGTCTGGGGTAAAAGAGCCTGCTAAAACACACAGGTTAAATTAGTAGTCTAATTTACATTTACTAGGGAGCCCATGCAACAACACATTCTCTCTCTAATCAATCAGAAATATCCACCACTTCTTAATTCATACTCAGCATGAATCACCACTTCACTTAGGAAACAACACTGGATAGCAATCTACTCTTTAACCTTTCATCTAACGCCATTATAGCACCAAGTTTATTACAGTGAGATACCTCTCACTTGAAATTAAAGAACAGCTGCATACAGTAGTGAGATGAATCTGTCTCCTCTATTATTTCAAATACACTGGACTGGCACAGGCTTAAACAATTCTGCCCTGTCTTTTCACAATAAGCGTCATCATGGTGGCCTACAACAAACTATAAAAACAATCTGAAAAGAATCCATACTGAAATAAAGAAGTAGTACCGTTTTATACAATCCAGAAAGATCAGATAATTTTTTTTAAAACAAACAATAAAAGAAAATGTTTTGAAAAATGAAAAGGGTTTTATCTGTCTTCTAAAACAATTAGAAAGTCAGAGGAATCTTCTACAGAGGTTAGCTAGAGAAATGAAACAAACTTTCCACATTTTTCTTTTAAACAATTTCAGGACTATAAAAGCTGAAAGTAAACCAATCACAGCATGTTTCATCATTATACTTGGAATCCCTTCCCTTCCTTTCTCTCTCCTCGTGACTTTTAAATGCCATTTCAGGGCAGAGTAAAAGCACACCAGGGATTTTTACAGGATGGGCTTGCTTTCAAGATCTTTCACGGAAGGAACATAATTCAAAGTGAGTCTTATGGCTGCTTCTTAGAAGATGACTTTCCTGCATATATTATTTGTATGTGGGGAAACTGTAGGTACATTACATGTACCATGTAACAAGTAACAAATCCAAGTGTCATGTTTGCAGTGCATGTATACAGGGGCAAATTAACCACTATTTACAACACAACTAGTTGACTCATGTGCGAAGGAAAGACTTCGCTTTCATACTATCAGTTGTTAAATATACAAATCAAAGAACTAAAGTTGTAAAAGAATTTACTTTTATTATACCAAACAATCAACAATAAACGTGTATATAGTTTCAACTAGCAACTTCTGGCTTCTCCCCCAGCCCTAAACCTCCAATATTCCTAGAGCATGGCCTGAAGGCT
Source organism: Zootoca vivipara (assembly GCF_963506605.1). Taxonomy (NCBI): domain Eukaryota; kingdom Metazoa; phylum Chordata; class Lepidosauria; order Squamata; family Lacertidae; genus Zootoca; species Zootoca vivipara. Next base: position 2,525,313 of record NC_083286.1, read on the forward strand.
AAGTAGGTTTGGTCAAATACTGACACACAGACATTCAAAAACAATGAAGAGAAACAGTGTTGTGGTACTTGTCTTTATAGCTAGTATTAATTCTTGCAATGAAAGCCAAAATAACAGAGGGGGAAAGACTTTGATGCAAGAAGTTTGTAAATTTGAATATAGGGGTGCAGCATGATTAATACCCAAAGGAAAATATATGCATGAAATTTTGGAGTACTGCATGGCCATATTACTGCAATACCCTAATTCGAGGGAGGAAGGGTACTGTATACAGTTACAACTCCAAGGTGAGTTGTTATAATTCACAAGGGTTTATAACTTTAAAATATTAAACTAACCATCTTCCTTGTGCTACCTCCAAAGATATATTCTTAAGCACAACCCATCATATTCATACATTTGCATGTCAAAACATGAGCTGGAACATACAGGCAATTTTAAATTAGTTTCTTTTCCCCCACAAGAGCACAGAATACTTTTTTTTTTTACCTGTAACTCAATCCTTTGACAAGCTTACTTCCCAGAAGATTCTGTATGGTTGTTCTGGTTTCATCTAGTAGGTTTTTAGCAGCTGAATCTCCCACAGCAATAGCAACAATGCGACCAAAATCTTGGCCTTTTAGAAAATCCTGAAGTCTCCTGCTATCATTCTGAGATTCATAAGTATCAAATCTGTCCGTTGCCAAAACTTGTGCAGTGTCTTGATCAATAACTCTCACATTGAGGCCTCGGGAAAAATCCTTTTCAAAAGTATATGAGCCAGAGGCCAATCCTGAAGAATGCAGAGTCTTTGACAAAGAAGTCCATGATAACTTCTGAGTTCCATGCAATTCCAGTGTTCCACCAGGACCAACACCCACAAACTTTTTGCCAAATGTTGGCACATAATCACCTTCATCCATTTTGCCATATAAGGTGATAGTTGCTTTGGATTTATAACGACATTTCTCTGCTCCAATATGAAGCGCTCCACCATCCTTTATCAGGATAAACTGTGTTCGTAGCGTAATATTTCTGGATCCTTTTTCATCATCACCAAAGACAAGCAATCCTATAGGGAACAATGTTTTTGGTAAGCAATCAACAAAGTAAATATTGACCAACTATTTTTTGAGGAATAGAAAAAGACACTCATCACTGCATTAATAACAAAGCTTTAAAAATATTTGTGAGCATTATATTTCAATACACAAAGCAGTTTTCAAATGGAAATCTGCATCACTCAGTTTGTCAAGGAGTTATCAGAGGAAGGAGAAGTACAAAGAACCAAAAGCAGCTGAACAAAACATTCTGCACTGCATCCTACGAGCCAGATCTTGCCCTTGCAAAGTTACCAACCAAATCTTGCTGTGCAAGGCTCTTAAACACCAATGACCAAGCAGTATTTTTAATCTGAGGGTATTTGATATGCTTGGCACAGCTGCAAAAAATGTACCGAAGGAAGTCAAGAGTAATAAATGTTGAAAACAGACCAGAACGACTACATAATTACAAAGAAGCAGCTAGATGGGGAAGATGTGCAGATGTATAAACTTGGAAAGGATATTAAAAGGAAGAAGTGAATTTAAGTGAAAACTGTTGTAAAAGTAACATGGCCGTGGTTACTTTCCTTTGAGGATTTAGCAGGATAAGGATGGACAGAACAGAAATCACCAACCAGGTGTCCAGTTATTTTGGACTACAGCATGAGGCTGATGGGAATTGGAGTCCAAAACAGAGCCGGTCCACCCATGACATGGGGTGAGGCAGCTGCCTCAGGCAGCGGAAACCGAAGAGGCCCCAATGAGCACCCCACCTGCCCCACTGCTGCCACAGAAGCAACCCAAGTAAGGGAGGGAGAGGTGGCAGAGCGGCGCAGCTCAGTGTAAACTTCTCCCATTGCTTTTTTCTACAACTGCTCTAAGTTAGCTGCTATGAAGAGAATGTTTCTTTCTCCACTGCACAGGAAGTAAACTGGGAGGAAACTTCCTTTTGGATGGATTGGGTCCAAATGCCTGTTCTGAAGCTGCTCTGTTATTCAGCTCTGCCTGCTCCCTGTTCCAATAGAACTTGTACTGAATGTAAACAGTATAAATGTATGTCATTTGCAGGATGATAGTCATTTTTTGGAGATGAGGGAAGGAGGGATGGAGAAGTTTCTTTACAACAGAAAGTTTATGCGTATGAGGGGAACAGAATCCTGTCCATCTCCTCCTGAAGGCCCAGATCTGATACCAGAAGAGAACTGGGCTGAGGAGAAAAATGTCTTGGTGACTAAGCACATCCATTTTGCCATATAAGGTGATAGTTGCTTTGGATTTGTAACGACATTTCTCTGCTCCAATATGAAGCGCTCCACCATCCTTTATCAGGATAAACCGTGTTCGTAGTGTAATATTTCTGGATCCTTTTTCATCATCATCAACATCAACACCCTTCAGCCACATGATGACGACAACATCAAGATCCCACCTTTCCCCCTAGTCCAACACTTTACACCTTTTTATATTCACACGCAAAACTGTGTGTGTGTGTGTGTGTGTGTGTGTAGTCTTGCCTTTATGATAAATGAAATATAAAACATTATAATTATAAAAACATCAAAAGTATTTTCTTATAATTATGTATTCTAGACTTATATTATTATACCATTCTAAAATTTAGACTATACATACACACTCCTTTTTCCTCGTGAATGGAAAAAACATAGGAATAAGTTCATCTTGTCAGTTTGGCCCTCAGATACGTTGAAGCTGGGATGTCACATTACGTACCTCCATCCTGTATCACTACAGAATGCACTGTAGCATCCACACTGAGGCGAAACAAATCTCCCTGTTTGAGTACAACTTTATTTTCTCGATCATGTCCAGGATTCCAGTTCTTAAGGCGAGGATTCTGATCGGGACAATTTTCTGCAATAGAAACAAGAAACACTTATAACTGAAGAATCAAGGCAGACAACTCATGCTTCAAGCATTTTTATCCAACTCTTTTGGTATCAGATTTGAATAAAGACACAGTAAAAAGCTCCTCGTTATACCCATGAGAATAAGAAAAATCCTCTGAATCTGAATGAAGTTCAAGTAAAGTGATCTGCACTTTCACATTAGCCAATCAATACTCAACCGTCTTTCTTTACCTTTTCATTTTATAGCCCCTGAAAAGTTTTGAGTTTCAGAGGCCAATGCAAAATGCCTGGGGGGGGGGGGTGTTCAGTTTTCTCTCTGTTCAGCTGTTCCCATAATTCATTTGAGTATACATTTCACATTAGGAAATACCATTGCCCTTCAGCTTCTGTGTTTTGGTCCACATTAAGACCATTTTTGTATGTGTCCCAGTGTTTACAGGGCATCTTCATCCAATTGCATTTTTTTTTGTTTAATATACCCATTTTTTGTTTTAATCGCAGCCTGCAATGGCCTCCTTTTCAGCCCTTCTGTGAAAAAAGGCTGAGCTCCATTCTGCCCATGTACTGCAGTGAGTCATGTACATTACAGTATCAGCAAGTTACTGACTCATTCAGGCAAACTACTCATTTCCTACTCATTTCCTTTCTCTCTGTTCCTCCTTACCAATGATTCAGCATTTCCTGATACAATACTTTGCTTGGATGCAATAAAATTGTGAAAATTACACTCATGTTCCTCCTGTTTCCTTTTGGAGAAAGCTTTACAGTAAGTTTCAATTTCTATTAGGAGTTGCTTCCTGCTATTAAACTTATTTCTCATGCTGATAAAACATAATTACTTTGGATTCCCTCTCTTGCTTAGCTGTTTCCCCCTTAGTTACAATAGATTTCTTATTATCCTTTAGCTTCTTGTTACTTTGGCCATGTTATGCTCACTTGCATGTCCATGTGGAGTTTCCCCCGCCAAAAAAACCCAAACCCTTCTGAATGCAGTTTGAAATGAAATAAAATGACTGTGCTTTTAATTTAAAATATGCACTACCCCACTTTTCACTAGAGATTCCCAGGAGCAGCTTAAATTGCAAAATAAATGTTTTAACAAAACAGCCACACAATTTTAGACATGAGGATGAGTCACATTTGTGACAAACCAATTGTTGTAAACAGAATACAATATTAGGTGGACGTTTGGTCCAATTCTGGAAGGCTCTTCTTTTTTGCATTCCTCTAGTCTTCAACCTTTTCAGACCAAGGACCCACTTTTAATCAAACATGCTTTGGGAACTTCATTCCTCAATCTTTCACCCTATACTTGCATGGCAGTCGTATTCTGTTACGACTAACCTCTGATCGGACCATGACCTGCCAGTCAAAGACCATGGATAAATCAACCTGTAGTGCTACGGGTTCTCAGCAATACTGCAATGTGATCTTGCATTTATGATCCCTCCTCTTTTGCCCTTTCCCAGTTATCTGAGATTAGGAATTTCTCCCCATCACTCACCTTAAGCACACTTCTTCAAACCATCTGTGCCAATTATCAATGCAAATGCTAATAATGGTTAAAACTATATTACTGAATTTTAGTAATTAGACCATTCCTGTTGACTATTTCAGTTATCAGAAACACTTGATAAATGTTAATTGACACTGTAGTGATTTTTATTAGAGACTTAGTTTTAAATGCACTTTCTAAAATCCATCTCTTTGCTCAGGGTTTCTGCAGGAGTTTGATTTAATATGGCCCCCTACTGAGTGTTTGACTGTGTCGACCACAGCAAACTATGGCAAGTTCTTAAACATTGGACACTGTGAGTAAAGGGAAAGGCTTTAAAAAATTTTAAATGAAAAGATTTGGACACGGAAGGAGATTAAAAAAGGAAGTCGATTTTCCCCATTAAGCAAATTGAGACGCAGTTAACTTGCCTGAAGCCGGGAAGCTGACAGGAAGTTTTTAATTACCAAAAATCGGACTTAAAACTTTCCCCCTAAGGCAGGGTAAAGGGGAGAAAGGTTGAACTTCGCAAAATCCCTGTAAAGGTTCTTTAATTTGGTCTGGGGAAAGTCCCCCTGGAAGCTGGAGTGGGTCTCTGGAAGGATCAGCCAGCCGCCATTATGACAACACAATAGGATGTCATAAGGAGATAAACAATTTGTTTATCTCTTTGAGGCTGAAAACTGTCAACAATGAAGAGAGCGTAAAATATAAGGTTGTGAATAAGAAGTTTCCATTTTCATAAATGGATATATGAGTTTTAAGATATGAAGAAGAATTAAAAATGAGAGTTTGTAACCAGATCGGGTATAATTTCTGTTTCTGAAGTTTGGAAATACAACCTGCGCCATTTCCTGCTGTAATCTGTGCTGTTCCCACGAAATTGGAGACGACCAGGATGTCAGCAGACACAACATCATCTGACTTTATTGACTTTCAAAAGGAACTTTGGGATTGCTTTTGGAATTGCTTTTGGAATTGTTTTCCCAGTAGTAATGTATAGAAGTGAGAGCTGGACCATAAAGAAGGCTGATCGCCGAGTAATTGATGCTTTTGAATTATGGTGCTGGAGAAGACTCTTGAGAGTCCCATGGACTGCAAGAAGATCAAACCTATCCATTCTGAAGGAAATCAGCCCTGAGTGCTCACTGGAAGGACAGATCCTGAAGCTGAGGCTCCAATACTTTGGCCACCTCATGACAAGAGAAGACTCCCTGGAAAAGACCCTGATGTTGGGAAATATTGAGGGCACAAGAAGGGGACGACAGAGGATGAGATGGTTGGACAGTGTTCTCGAAGTTACCAACATGAGTCTGACCAAACTGCAGGAGGCAGTGGAAGACAGGAGTGCCTGGCGTGCTCTGGTCCATGGGGTCACGAAGAGTCGGACAATACTAAACGACTAAACAACAACAACAACAACTGAGTGCAGGTTTGCAAGCAATACTGTTATCATTTGCATTTTATGTGGTTGGGATCTCTGATTGGATCTGTTTTATTTATACATTGTAACCCACTGTGGCTCCTGCCTACCTAGCAGTTCGAAAGCACGTCAAAGTGCAAGTAGATAAATAGGTACCGCTACAGCGGGAAGGTAAACGGTGTTTCCGTGTGCTGCTCTGGTTCACCAGAAGGAGCTTTGTCATGCTGGCCACATGACCTGGAAGCTGTATGCTGGGCCGGCTTCCTCAGCCAGTAAAGCGAGATGAGTGCTGCAACCCCAGAGTCATCTGCGACTGGACCTAATGGTCAGGGGTCCCTTTACCTTTTAACCCACTGTGGGACCATTAATTGACCAATGGATGGCTAAAAGAAGAAGAAATAATTGGATGTGTTTAAAGAGGAGGGGAGATGCATTTTTAAAGCAGTTCTAATCCAGTGTATCCTCTGGAGTCAACTCTATCACTAAAAGTTATTTTAACAGCCCAATAACTGTGTAGAAATAAACATGGGATTCAAATGGGTTAGCAGCTCTTTTCCCCTTCATTGTAATTGATTTACATTCTAGGAGTGAATCTCAGAACTAATAAGGAGCTGAGCTACTTTAATTACCACCAAGCAAGAACTGCATGGTTAGTCAAATAAGAAGCATGGTTAGAGTGTAGGAGCAGGACCTGGGTTCAAATTCTTACCCAGCCATGAAATTCACTGCATGACTTGGGCCAGTCACTCACTCTCAGCCTAACTACCTCACAGGGTTGTTGTGAGGATAAAATGGGCAAGAGAACTATTTACACCACCTTGGGCCCCTGGGAGGCTGGGCTATAAATGCAATAAATACATAAATAATTGGTTTACGTGAGGAATTTTATGTTCAGATGGAATGATTCCCCCCCCCCCAGCCTCAGGAGTGGGGGGGGCACAGAGGGGGAAGGGGGGCAGGAAGTATCGCTGTGCAAGCAAAGTCCTTGTGTAGGGCTTCTGCAGAAGGGGTTTATTATGGGAATCCAACCCTAAATGCATGATGACATCTAGCCATTGGGCACGTGGCGTGAAGGAATATCTGCTGTGATGACACTGCACAATATTTGTCACCTGGAGAAACTGCTCTGGTTCTTTGCTGTTCCTGCCAGTGCTCTTGACAGACATGCTGCTACTGCAGTGTGTACAATGCAGTCCTGTATTTTGTTCAGAACACACTGTTCATATCATGAGACTGGGAAAGACATTTACACACTTTTCTGGAAAATTCCACCTTGAGCGGGATTATATGGATGTTGACAAACAGTTCTCTACTGCTGTTCTATATGTTATGTGACTTTGCTGTGTAAGCACAGGTGAAGCCAATGGGCCTTTATCACAGTCACTAGTGCCAACAACAGAGAAAGGTCCCTTTCTTTTGCTTTTTTAACAGAGGAATAATTATGTGTGTTTTAAAGCAAACTTAATACAGTGGTACCTCGACTTACAAATGACTTGACAACCAAATTTTTTGACTTACGAATGGGGGTAATGGCCGCACGCTTACAAATGTCTTGACATCCAAAAGAAAACTGCAGCGGTTTTAGATAGGGATTTTTCGACTTACGGATTTCATGATAGGGTTGCTTCGACTTACAAATTTTTCCATTTCCAATGCATTCCTATGGGAAATCGCGTTTCCAATGGTGTTTTCCGACTTACAAATTTTTCGACCTATGAAGGTTCCTTCGGAATGGATTAAATTCGAGGCACCACTGTATACAAAAGGTGGTTTTAAAAACTATCAATCTTCTTCTAGATAAGCAGTACAAATACTTGGATTTTTCTATTGGCACTTAGTAGTGGTACTAAGTAGTGGAAATGGAAACTCACCATCAGGAGCATATTTTGATGCTATCCCCAAAATAATGCCAAGTGCAATAAAAAATGAAAAGCTAGACATAGCAAAGCAGATGAGCGTGTTTTTGTGTCTTTTCTTTCTGCTTGCTTCCACTTGACTGTGCTGCCCATCTGCTGAGGAGGCTACTGTTGCACGAGCTTCCTGTCTTCCAGAGGTAAATTTGGCTGAAGCTTGGTTCTTTGGAGGAGGAGGAGGAGGAGGAGGAAGACGAAACGGGACAATTCTTCCAGGGAAATAGCCAGAAGATTTATGGCTGCTTCCATTCTGAGGCTGAAGGAAGGCAGGAGTCCTCCCTCTGGGATCAGTGGCTTGCATGTTATGCAATCACTAGATTAAAAACAAAAGGGAAAAAGAGATTAATGTTGAAGTGTGAGTTGTGAGAGGAGTCATTTTAGTGATACCCTGGAATTATTTATGTGGGAGTATGTATTCCACAAGGGACGCAGGTAGAGCAGTGGTCTAAACCACTGAGCCTCTTGAGCTTGCCGATCAGGTCAGCGGTTTGAATGCCTGCAACGGGGTGAGCTCCCATTGCTCTGTCCCAGCTCCTGCCAACCTAGCAGTTCGAAAGCATGCCCCAAAGTACAAGTACCGGCCGGAAGGTAAATGGTGTTTCCGTGCGCTGCTCTGGTTTCGGTGTTCCATTGCGCCAGAAGCGGCTTAGTCATGTTGGCCACATGACCCGGAAAAACTGCGGCCTATAAAGCGAGATGAGCGCCGCAACCCCAGAGTCGCCTGTGACTGGACTTACATTGTCAGGGGTCCTTTACCTTTACCTTTTTATGTATTCCACCAGGTTGATTCAAAGCTAATGTAGTGCCAGTGGTGGACACAGCAGAAAGTTAACTTTTTATTATCCAAGATAACAGCTCTGGAGACCTATGCGCACCAATCTATTGGCTAGGCAGCTATTCCTAGGTCTGCACTCTATGGAGCAGTTGCAGCAAATGGGGACCAGCCCCCTTCCACCAGTTGATGCACCTTCCCTGACGGGCTGCACTCACTCTGCCTGCCCCTCTCCTTCACTTGCCTGGTCTGCCTCTTCCTCCAGCTCTGAAGCTTCCTCTGATTCTGACTCTTGCATCTTGGCTGCTACAGGTCCCTACAGACCACTGCCCCCCCCAGTCAGACTGCAGCCCCCCTTTACCCAGTGCATGTTTGTCAGCATCCGGCCAGTCCCAAATATTTAGAGGAATTTTTTTTGCAAAAAAAAAAATAGAGCTCAAAAGCATATGCCAATTTTCATCCAAGTTCTGCCACTTTTGCACAAGATCACACACAAAAGATCTGTCTTTATATCCATAGGAATAACCTTTGAAGAAGTTTGCTTCAAAATCCATAGCACTGTTAAAAACCATTACTCCATTTCATGCCACGCTAACAGGACTATCATAAACTGCAATCACAAGTAAACTATTAGGATAATAAAACTAATTAGTTTTAGCAGCTGATCTCCTTCCTCCTGCCGAAACAAATTATACAATTTTCTGTTTTTCAGGCTTGCTGTTTTTCCAACAAGGATCTCTCAAATACTCAATGAATAGATTCAAGGAAAGTAAACACGCTGTCCATAACATCTCAGCGGTGAAGAAATTCTACACTTTACCTTTGAAGAATTCCACTTTAAGCTAACTCTGAATGAGCTGCCAGCATTAAATAAGAAACAATTAGTGGACTGGTGATGGTATCATCCTCAGGGCATTAAAATACAGCAAGATATAGGCTAGAGCTTCTGGTGTGCCAATCAAGTCCAATATATATTAAGAAAACATCTTTATTAGGCTAATCAAGATGCCAGAAAATAGTGTGCAAATTCTATACAAATTTCAGATCCCCACCTGTTGGACAAATTTGCCCCAAGAATATTCCCCACAGGGAGTCAATTGCTCTGTGAGAAGAAGGAGTCGGACACTGAGATCAGGCAACACCAAAGGTTGCTTATTCCTGAGACAGCGCTGCACGGGCAATTCCCCAGCTCATGCTGCAAAGAGGGAGGGCCCCATCCTGTTCACATCAAAGGTACTTTATACGCTATACCCCGTCCAAATTTCCCTCCTACAATCTCCTATTGGTTAGGAAATTGCAGTTTACAGACTTCCTGGTCCACCTATTTCATGTTTTCACCTTGATATGGACCCCCACCATTACATACACCCCTTGTTCATGCTGATTAGCTTTAGCTCCACCAGGAGCAGTTTGACTAATAGTCATAGCCCTTTTAAGCAAATTGAATCACCCACAAACCATCCTAATACCTTATAAGGCATTACCTTTTGGCTACTCTCAGCGATTTCTTAACATTTTATCACAAGTTTCCTCTTTCTTTGCCTGCAAGCAGTTGCAGCAAGGCATGGTCATTCCTGCTAAGCTTTTCTTACCTGTTTACCCCACACCACCATATGTTGAAAATCTGCTATTTGAAATACGTCCTCCCAAGCACTGACCTGCCCCAACAGTGGTTTAAAAATGAGCTAGAGAGAGATCATGTGCCACCTACCATCTGGATTTTGTAAGACAGCTATTTAAAACTGGCATATAATAAAAGATGAACAGCTCTCTCAAATGTTATGCCTGTCTTCCACTTTCACTTCCATTTGCAGATCTGTTTCCCAATTGTACACACAGGCTAATGTGATAATTTATTTCCTCTATTACCAGGATATGGTCCATATAAGAATGTGGAGAGCCCTGCTGGATCAGATCCAAAGTCCACCTAGAGCAGCATCTCCTGTTCCAGAGGAAACCAGCACCTGCCCCACACTCAACTATGGGCATGTGGCCCCTGGAAGCTTGCAAATAAGAGAACATGGCCTTGTTTCCTGCTCCCTCCAACCAGGGGTAAACCACCTTCCTAAGTATTAGCAAGTTTTAAATATTCCCTGTAACTGTGGATAATCACTGTGGGTCTCTCATTTCTATGAAGCTCCGATTCCTGTAAAAGACGAAAGTTTAGAGTATGCCAACTGAAGCCTGGTGTGCTCAGCTATACACAGCATGCTCAGAAGGACTGAAACGGGCCTACAATAAGAACAATGGAAATATAGCAGCTAATCTCAAATCTTATGCAGAAACATAGCAAGAACTCTTTGTTTTTAATGTCAAAAGCTGCAGAGTCCAATTCATCACTGCGATAAGATCATTGTGCCCAATGCTTTCAGAGGAGACAATGGCCTACCAGACAGGATCAAAACATTAGAGAGTGCAGGGTACACAAGTCCTTCATGTTTCTTGCACCTGTTCCCTGTGTCATCAAGGCTTCGGTCAAAATGGGCAGCCCAGTATAAAAACCAAGGAGTTGGACATGGTGTGTTTAACCTGTTTCCTTTGTTCTAAACAGGAAACAAAGCTGACACAAATCACAAAATCGTCAAGTAAATTCTCTGAACAGCCCAGGCCCCAGGCCCCAGCATGCACATTTCCAAGTGCAGCAGATGCTCATAACAGTAAGAACCTATAACAGAAATTATGTCCTGGGGCCATTTTCTGAGAGTCCTCTTTCAGCACAAGTGTTGGTGCTGTTCTGGAGCCTGACAAAAAACTGTATAGATTTCAGCCAAATCCCCACCTATACCCTCTAATTTGAAGCAGCAACGAAAGAATGTTTGTAGCCAGATTACTTCTTTGTAGAGTACAGTACGTATTCTTCTCTTCCGTCAACTATTCTAATTTTGAAACTTCAGAATATAAAGTATTCAGTATTTCCTTCCTCTTTCAAATGAATACAGAATCGGAAACATTTATAAAACTGTAAAGGCACAGGGAGGTGAACACAGCAGGAGATTAAAATATCTGCAGGACTCCGCTGCTTTCAAAACTTTGCTGACATCTGAACACATTGATGCCTCTTAATAACTTGTGCAACACAAATGAGCAGCAGTTACAAAAACGATAGTTTGACTAAAACAAACAAGATGACAAATATACTCAGTAGTAAGTACATGACAGTATAACATATCAATAGGATCCCCGCCAAAGCTCTGAAGCTTCAACTTTTTGCTGTTTGTCCAGATAACTGCAGAGTCAGGGCAAACATCTATGGGTTAAAGTCTAAAATAACACTCAGCCACTAAAATTCATTGGAAGCTCTGACATCATGTCCAAAGGCTGAGGGACCATATTATCTGCTTGATTTTTGCCTTAGAGATTATCTTAGTCTCCAAATCCACTGAGAGAATGTGCCTTTTCAATGAATGAATTCATCAGGTTTTTCAGGTCCAATTACAGGGTCAAGTTTGATCTGGCAAGAGAAAGGTGACTAGAGCAGGGGTAGGCAACCTAAGGCCCATTGGCCGGATGCGGCCCAACCGCCTTCTCAATCCGGCCCACGGACAGTCCAGGAATCAGCGTGTTTAACATGAGTAGAATGTGTCCTTTTATTTAAAATGCATCTCTGGGTTATTTGTGAACCAGGTGAGGGTAGCCAATGGGTCTCATAGCCTTGGTGAGTTAGGGACTTCCCATGCATGCAAACACAGACTCCAGCAGATTGGGCAGAATAGCCTAAGAGTGGATTTAACAGTCATTAAGAGTTTGTGCACGTGCCTTAGAGAAAAGTGTGGGGCAGATCAGGCTCGTCAACCTGGGAAAATAGCCTATCATTGAGAAGGACAACTCTGATCCTAAACCTCTGCTGCCTTGTGGGATATGTTTGGGAGAAGAAAAGTCTAAGGAGTAAACCCTACACAAATCAGGAGTAGGGTCCCTAAGATGGTCAAAGGGAGCCTGGGATGCCTCCTTCCAGCAACTCCTGCAGACCAGCTGGTGCCAAACGTCTTGTTCTGCTTTCCTTTGGACCATATCAGTGAGTCCAAGAGGGGAGTTTTGTCGTCCAAGCAGCCCAGGACCTCCAGATACAGTGGTACCTCTAGTTGGGGACATGATCCGTTCCGGGGTGCCGTTTGCACCCCGAAAAGTCCACAACTAGAGCGGCGCTTCTGCACAAGCACGGAGCACGATAGAAAGCTTTTTTTTCTGCGCATGCACGAAGCGCGGAGAACACTTCTGCACACATGGTGAAAAGATGCAACATGAACTTAACGCAACACGAGGTATGACTGTACACTGCCCAGGCTTGTGCCCCAGGAAGGTCAACATCTCTCTAGTTAGAAAGGACCTGGGATTACTCGTTTGGAAGAATTGCCTAGTAGTTTGTAGGAATGTCATACCATAAAGTTCACATGTATGTTATGTACTGTAGGTGTATTCAGTAGCAGCTGGAAAGGATCTAAAGCAGGCATTAGCAATCTCGGCCCTCCAGATGTTTTGGGACTACAAGTCCCATCATCCCTAGCTAACAGGACCAGTGATCGGGGATGATGGGAGTTGTAGTCCCAAAACATCTGGAGGGCCGAGTTTGCCTATGCCTGATCTAAGGGGTCATCTAGTCCAAGCCTCTGTAATACAGGAATCACAACTAAAGCATCCCTGAAAGATGGCCATCCAACCTTTGCTCTCCAATGAAGGAGATCTACCACCTTCTGAGGTCATGCATAGATTTGCTCTGTGGCTTTGTTTTAAGTGGTCTTCTGGTGCAGGTCAGCATGAAATGAAGGCCCTCAGTCTGAAAGAAATTAAAGGCCATTGCAATAGACTTTTTCTGCCAAGCACCTTCATTGGCCTTTAAGTTACCCACACACACCCCAAGTGGAAGCAAAGTACAGACACCTGCACTTCTTAAATACAGTGTGTGACATTTGTATCACTGTAGATAAATAAAGTACCTTATTTTAAAATAGACTACTTGGCTGCAATCCTACATTTACCTGGGAGTAAGCCCTATAGGTCTAAGCAGAGGTACATATGGTTGGGTTTTTAGAATAGATGTTTTTATCTATCTGCCAGATGGGAGGGGTATAAATAATAAATTATTATTATTATTATTATTATTATTATTATTATTATTATTATTATAGCTGTACTTACAATTACATTTTTCATGTCAATCAATACACTGTGATATTTATATACCAGTATAAGTTCTAAGTCAGCAGCTGGGCACAGAGCTCAGTGTCCTTGTGCAGTTGCTTTGACAGCCGATTCATTTTTGGCTAAGAAGTTACTACATTCTTGCCCCCTCAAAACAACTTTCAATGAATATAAAAACCACAATTAAAAAAGAAAGTAATACCATAAGCATACTTTAAAAAATCAGTAGCAAGAAAACAGCAACAGCTGAATTAAGAGGCCTGGGCAAATAATATTTTTTTAACCTGACACCAAACACTCAAAAACAACATGAACTAGACATATAGAGAAGGGCATTCCAGAAACTGGGAGCCAACAAGATATATTTCCCTGCCAATTAACATTAACCTCAATTTTAGAGAGTAGGTTTTTAAAAAAACGCTTTTCATTCAAGGTGGTACAGTTATTCTCATTTCCCCGTTCTTTTCTTTGGTGGGCATGGGGGAGATAAGTACATGGCAATATTTTCCTTCTACTATGATACTGCTGTTTTGTTTAAATCTTTAATATTAATTGTAGTTATTTTTAATTCTTTCCTGGATGAATAGCAGACTTAAAATACCCCAAATAAATAAATGACATTTCACTTGTAACAAAGAACATCAGAGATGGAGCAGCGGGGGTGGGGGGGAGAGAAGTAATTCATCTTAGGGTAACATCAAGAGGGAGAGAGAATTGGGGGAGCGATGCTACTCTATGGGCACAAAGATGCAACCTAACGGAATATTTTGATTTTCCATATCAAGTTCCTTTCAAAACAAGGACTCTCACACTACAAGGTCCATGGCACATGGCAGAGATAGTGTCTGGGTTATTTGATGTACCACTGGACACAACTTCAGTATTAAGAAAAACATTCTTTTAAACTTTGAAATGGCTTGCATGCATTAACCAGTGTTCTGGTGCACAGTTAGATATCCATGGCTACTCCTCTCCTCTCCTCCTCTGGGTGCACTACTGGGAGCAGGGGAGGAGGGAAGTGGCCAAGATTTTCTAACCGTGCACCAGCACACTAATTCATTCAACTTTGCCATGGTTGTGAATGAGGCCAAGTTGTAGCTCTTCTCTGTTTCTTTGAAAAAGCTATACAGGAGGAAGGCTTGCTGTGGTCCATTCATCCCTAGACACAACAATCTATTTCAGCTTCAGGGTAGCCCTGCTGTGATTTATTCACATTGACAGGTAATGGAGACCAATAAATTTAACAGGTGTCCAAACCATTTCATATGAGGTCTGTTAGATGCCAAATTGCACTTTCTAGCTTTACTAGCATGTACACAACTCTGGACACAACTACACCAGAACGGCACTGTAAAGAAGCAGTTTTATCATGCCTACAGCGTAGTTTCAACGTGAGGTTCTACATCAGCAACTGCTGCATAGCATGTGCATGCTGAACTTCATTAAAATATTAAATTTCATGTGGTCTGCGACTGCTAACCAAACTAACCAAACCTTCATGTGCACCTGCACATACTTTGCCTATAAGTGGTTGCATAGGTTACCTGGCATTCATCTTTTTCTTTTTCCTGAGAAAAAGCACTAAGTTTAGAGATATCAGAGATATCCGCTGCCCCGACTGGCACACACCAAAAAGACTATCTACAAGAAGATAGGAGGTGCCTTTCGCATTGCATGCTTTCATATGGCTTC